>NW_017729022.1:17288746-17289013 GCF_001723915.1 Gavialis gangeticus
TGGTCATCATGGGTGACCTGAACTTTCCAGACATCTGCTGGGAAGAGCAGTCAGCCAGGTCTGACCGCTCAAGTAGGTTCCTAGCCCAAATCCAGGACCTCCATCTAACCCAGGAGGTGCACAGCCCCACCAGGGGAGATGTTTTGTTGGACCTGGTGTTGGCCGTGGGTGACAACCTGGTGAGGGGGCTGCGGGTGCTTGACCACTTGGGCAACAGTGATCATTGCCTGCTGGAATTCGCCATCCAGCACAAGGTGGCAAAGGCCT
>NW_017729022.1:17289491-17289812 GCF_001723915.1 Gavialis gangeticus
ACCTATTTAACGACTTCTTTGCTTCCATTTTCCTGAGCAGGAACGAGATCAGCCCCCCCACCGGCCTCCCTCAGGCCCCAGGGGAGGCGTACCTACGCCATGGGTCAGGGAGGTTATTGTCAGGGAACTTCTGGAGGGACTGGATGTATTTAAATCAGCTGGTCCAGATGATCTCCACCCCAGAGTGCTGAGGGAATTAGCTGAGGTCATTGTGGGATCCCTGCCACGGCTTTACGAGCACTGGTGGTGCTCTGGTGTGGTGCCAGAGGACTGGAAGAGGGCCAATGTGGTTCCCATCTTCAAAAAAGGGAGGAAGGAGGA
>NW_017729022.1:17290579-17291676 GCF_001723915.1 Gavialis gangeticus
TCAGTACAGAGGCAGAAAAGGATCTTGGAGTCATCATTGATGCCAAGATGAATATGGGCCGGCAGTGTGGGGATGCAGTCAGGAAGGGCAACCACACCTTCTCATGCATCCACAGATGCATCTCAAGCAGATCCAAGGAGGTGATCCTCCCCCTCTATGTGGCACTGGTCAGGCCGCAGGTGGAGTACTGCGTCCAGTTCTGGCTGCCGCACGTCAAGAGGGATGTGGACAACATGGAGAGGGTCCAGAGGAGGGCCACTCACATGATCGGGGGCAGCAGGGCAGGCCCTACGAGGACAGGCTATGGCACCTGAATCTGTTCAGCCTCCATAAGAGAAGGTTGAGGGGGGACCTAGTGGCCTGTTACAAACTAGTCAGAGGGGACCAACAGGCTTTGGAGGAGTCCCTGTTTCCCCGAGCACTACCAGGAGTGACTAGGAATAATGGTCACAAGCTGGCAGAGGGTAAATTCAGATTAGACATCAGGAGGCGCTATTTCACGGTCAGGGCAGCTAGAATCTGGAACCAACTTCCAAGGGAAGTGGTGCTGGCCCCTACCCTGGGGGTCTTTAAGACAAGGCTTGACAATCACCTTGCTGGGGTCGTTTGACTCCAGTACTCTTTCCTGCCATGGCAGGGGGTTGGACTTGAGGATCTGCTCAGGTCCCTTCTGACCCTACTAACTGAAACTATGAAACTATGACTAACTGTGCAGTAGCTCCAGCACACAGTTATTTAGTGATGCTTACTGCACATTAACCTAATAACACTGTGCAGTGGGCTATTAGCACGGTTTTTGCTGTGACACACTACTGCGCAGTGTTATTACACTAATGCACAGTATGCATCTCATGTAGATGCACCCACTAGCCACTATTTTCTTATTTCTTCATTATTTCATACTAGCTTTACAACAACAAAGTAAACCTGTAGGGTGCTGGTAAGCTACGGTGCACTATAATGTAGGTTGGTCTGCCAGACCCAAGGACAGTTTGTGCAGGTGTACTCATTTCATAGTTTCATAGTTTCTAGGGTCAGAAGGGACCTGAGCAGATCATCTAGTCTGACCCCCTGCCATGGCAGGAAAGAGTACTGGG
>NW_017729022.1:17292297-17296907 GCF_001723915.1 Gavialis gangeticus
CCTACCCTGCTGTCCCCTGATCATACGAGTGGCCCTCCTCTGGACCCTCTCAATGCTGTCCACATCCCTCTTAAAGTGCGGCGCCCAGAACTGGATGCAGTACTCCAGCTGCAGCCTGACCAGTGCCGCATAGAGGGGGAGGATCACCTCCTTGGACCTGCTTGAGATGCATCTGTGGATGCACGACAAGGTGCAGCTGGCCTTCCTAGCCGCCTCCCCACTTTGCCGACTCATGTTCATCTTGGAGTCAATAATTTCCATCTATATTATTCAAGAGTGGAAGTAATTGTTTTTCTAATTTTTAATTCTTCTACATTAAATGGGTCTAGCACACAGTATGCTTTGACACTTCTCTTAATTACAGTGATATAACTCAGAGGTTGTTCTTTTTAACTCATTGGAGTTATATCAGTATAAAATCAGAGGACATTTAAACCCTACATATTTCAGGTGTATAAACATAAAAGCCATTAAACGAACGATAACATTGAAAACTGAAACATCCAGAAGTTAGGAAATGCTGAATTAGAATTTCCCCTTTATGAATTTGACATGGGCTTCAATTATATTATAACACTAGCCAATTGTCCATCATGAATGACAGATTTCAAAGAAGTATTTACATGGCCAGCCCCAAAGGGTGGCCCAGCCCCTGCCCATTCTGTTGCCCCTCACTGGCAAGCCACAGCCCCCCAGGCCAGCTGCTGCCCCTCAGTCCCAATCCACTGACCACAGCCCTACCAGTGCCCCTCACTCACCAAATTACAGTACCCTGCCCCCTGGGTCATGATGGTGGCTCTCACTCTCAACCTGCAGGCCCCAACCCACCATCCTTGCTGGTGCCCCTCAGTCTTGACCCACAGCTCCCTGACGCTGCCAGTGACCTGCACACCCAACCCTGGTGCCCCTCACTCCCCACCCACCAGCCCCCACTCCCATCCTTGCTGGGGCACCCACAGTGTCCTGCCCACATCCCGATGCCCCTAACTCCCAACCCACACTGCCTCATCTCCAATCCCTGCTGGTGCTCTTCACTTGTGACCCACAGGCCCCCACCCCCCAACCCTGCTGGTACTCTTCATTCCCAACCCACAGTCCCCCACTCCTAGCCTGGTGCCCTTCACTCTCGACCTGCAGGCCCCCATACCCCATCCCTGCTGGTGCCCTTCACTCCTGACCCACAGTCCCCTGGCACTGCCAGTGCCCTGCATTCCCAACCCACAGTCCCCCACCCCAACCCCACTGCCCCTCACTCCCAACCCACAAGCCCCCACCCCCTGTCCCTCCTGGTGTTCCTCACTCCTGATCCACAGCCCCTGGTACTGCCAGTGCCCTTCACTCCCAACCCACAGGCCCCCACCCCCGCTTCCTGCTGGTGCCCCTCACTCCTGACTCACAATGCCTTGCCCCCACCCTATTGTCCCTCACTCCCAATCAACAGCCTCATGACCCCCCCCAGCCCTGCTGGAGGGCCCCATCTGTTCCCATCCTGCTCAGGCTGGAGCATGGTGGTCCTGATTCATGCAGGTGGCAGTGGAGCATGTCTGGCCCCAGCATGAGCTGGAGGGAAGAGGAGGGGAGGTTATGGCACCCCCACCCTGGGACAGGACTGCAGTGCCCTGCTGGCAGCCTGGCCACAGCCCCCTCTCCCTTCCCCACTGCTTCCCCACCTCCCTTGGCAGTAGCCACTCAGCCCCTCTGAGGACTGGCACTGGTGCCTGCATTGTCCCCTGCCCCTTTCTGCTGCTGAAGAACAGGCAACCCTCCCCTCCCCCTGCCCCATTGCAGCTGCAGCCCCCGGTCCTCCTGCCCTGACCAAATGTTCGGGATTTTGCTGTGCTCCAGAGGTGGGAGAGGGGGAGGAAATCAGAGGCATCAGGGAGAACTGCATGGCTGCAGGCAGGTCTGTGTGTGTTCCCTGTGTCTCCCATCATCCTCCCCCTGCTCCCACGCCCAGAGCAAACAGAAATCCTGGACATTTGGGCAGATTTAAAAAAAAAACACCCAGATCAAAATCAGAGGGCTTAAGAGTAGGGACACTGTTAAAAAGAGCCTCTGTGGAGGTGGGGTGGAGGGAGCATCTGCACCAGAGTCTGGATGAGGATGCGGGGCTGATGGAGGGGCTCCCACTTTTCCTCAGCTGGCCCTGGCACTTGTAAAGTGCTTGTGGCAACTTTTTTTTTTTTGCCTTTGTGGAGGTGAGGTGGGGGGAGTGCCCACACTGGAGGCTGCAGGAGGAGGCAGCACCAGTGCAGGGGCTCCTGTTTTAATTCACCTGGCCCTGCCCGCCCACCCAGGCAATCAGTGCATGTGCAGTTGGGCAAAAGCATTATAGACAGACAGATGGATAGACCAAGGCTTTTATTATACTGGAATACTGGGGGCATCTATACATGCACTTTACAGAAGAATTGACTAGCTCTGCAGTAAAGCATCATTGTCTACATATGCAGTGCTATTAAGTAGGAGTAAACTAATTAACTCTACCATAGGATAATACTGCCCAGCACAAGCATTATCCTATGGTGGAGTTATTTAGTGAGCCGCAATACACATGTAGATGGTGACCAGGGCTGTCTGGGGCATAAGGGTGCTACAGTGCAGGGCTGCCTGCTGGCTAGCCCACTCTGGAACACCATCATGCCTCAGCCAGCCCCTCTGCAACACACTGAGCTGGGGTGGACCATTTCTGTGTTGGCAGGCTGATTGCCTGGGTCCTCTGCCAGCCAGGGCTGTGCTGCCCTCGCTCAACATGCTGCAGTCCCAGAAACGCATTCATAGATTCATATATGTTAGGGGCTGGAAGGGACTTTACAAGATCATTGGGTCCAGCCCCCCTGCCCTTGGGCAGAAAAGACTGCTGAGGTCAAATGACCTCAGCAAGATGGGCATCAAGACACTTTTTGAAGATCACCAGGGTAGGTGACTGTAGTCTGAATTGCATAAAGCAAAGGGCTGCTGCAGACACTGATGGTCAGAGAAAAACAAGTGACTATGCCCCATATCTTTAAAAGAACCACTGAAAGCAATGTGACAAAAAGAGAAGCTACATTTGTGCTAGTGGAGGCATTTATAGTCACCAGCATTCTTCTGGATAAAATTGATAACCTTGACTTTAGGGACTATTTGAACAAACATGTGCTAAGTGCTGGCAGTTTCCCCAAGTGTGAACAAGCTTCACTGAGATTATCTATCAGGAGTAATAGCTCCACATGTTCATGTAAATACCGTGCCTGGAAGCAATAAGTTCTGGCACAAATTTCACCAGAGTTTATTTGCCCGTGCTAATCACATGTGTAGATGTGCCCACTCTGTCTTTAAGAGGATCCGTCCCTTTGTCAGTGGGAGTAGAAAGTGAATGGTGAAGACAAAAATAAATGTTTAAAAGATCCTTGTTAGGAGAGTACTCTCTATCCTTTAGACTTTCTTTCTTTAGAAATATCTAAAGGAAATCTGGCCAAGCAGCAATATTACACTGAAGATAAAGTTGCATCTGCTGCATGCTATGGTCATCTCTATGATGCTTTATGGCTGTGAATCATGGATGCTTAATAAGAAGTTTGAGAACAGAATTGAGGCATTTGAAATGTATTGCTTTAGAAGACTCTGTGTCTCATACACTGAGCCCCGGACCAATGAGACTGTCAAGCAGCAAATCAGTCAAGAAATTGGAACCTATAAACTGTTGTTGGAGGTTGTGCAATGAATGAAGTTGCAATGGTATGGACACATCATGAGAAGGCCAGACACCCTTGTCAGCACCATAATGCAAGACACAGTGGGGGGAAAGAGAAAAAGAGATAGACCCAAGAAGAGCTGGGGAACCAATATTAAGGACTGGACAGGGCTTCAACTGACAGAGTGCACAGAGATAGTCAAACACAAGGCAGAGTGGAAGAGGGTTGTTACAGCATCTAATGTGCCCCAACAATTGCAGCTGCCTTGGAATTGACTCGACTTGATGGTCCATCCTGTATACTGAATGAAAGTGGGCAGAGTAAGACTTTGAGTTGTACTCTTCACTATTTAGCTCCAGACAGGACTTTAACTCTTGGAAAAGATTAATTGTGTGCCTTTTTTCAAGGTTTCTTCTTAACCAACTTTCTGTATTCCAAAAACTCTTATTTGGATTTGGTCCAGATCTCTCTTGATGTGTGAATATGATGCTTGATATCTTGGATATATGTACCCATTCAAGAACACTTGGAAAGCCAATGATATGCAAGGTGATATTAACTCATTTTTATAAGTAATCCTCTACCACATTCCCTACAGTGCGGCAGGGATCCATCTGCCAATGGCAGCATTGCATCAACTGTAGAGCAAACCACTACTAGAGGTAGGGGCAGCAAGCAACCTACAGCAAGAGTACTTACAGGTAGCTCTATGAGATTAGAAACCATGAATCCCTGAGCTTGTGCTGCTTTTTTGTGGCCTGCCACCTTTCTAGTCTGAAGTTCTACTGCTTCCATTGACTATAATAGGGAATAGCATAGGCAATGAGTAGGAGGGGCACTGGGGGGCATATGCCCCCCTGCCAAGATTGGCTGCTGCTGAAGCCACCTCCAGCTTCTGTGGGTGGTCGCTGCTCACCAGCTCCCCCCCCCCCC
>NW_017729022.1:17296993-17308956 GCF_001723915.1 Gavialis gangeticus
TTGTGGGGGTCCCCTCCCCCCCGCCCCCCCCCCCCCCGACACCGCTGCCAGCATCTGCAGGTGGACCCCACATACCACTCGCCACCTCCCTCCCCCAACACCAGCATCTATGGGCAGTCCCCGCTGACATTGCCGCCTACAAATGGTGCTCCCCCAGTCTCGGGAGGCACCAGTCATTCATGGGGAATAGACAAATGTTGTGGCTATTTTATAGTCCAAAGTGCTGATGGCAATGGAACTTCAGAAGTTGGATCAGTAGTTTATTTTGAAACAGGCTTTTCTTTCTTAGAGGTGCTACTAAACATGCAGGGTAGAAGAAGTAGCTAGGCTGAGTCATCAGATGATCCTCTAGGACTGAAGAATTGCACTGGTTTTACTTTTCATTACTTGTTCAGTCTCATGACTACTTACATCCTCTTGGTTCTGTTATCTGAATCAAATTCAAGTACCCTGGGGAAGTCCAAAGGGTTTATGGCCAAGCCCTAAAAAAGCAGAGTTTATGCTGAATATAGCCCTTAAATATGATAATAATTTAATATTTTTTCCATTATGCTATTTGAAATGGAGTCACTCAGTCTGCCTCATTCAGCCTGCCAATTTTTAATCATGAACTGAAATTCAAAATAGTCATTTTATTAGCACAAAATAATTGAAAACATAATTATTAATTTAAAATAATGTTTAAATTGCTTTCTCTCAAAGAATGCAATAAAGTCTTCAGCTCATGAATTTGCAATACGTATGTAGCTTATTTAATTCTGATTGTTTCTTTCAAAACATTGAAAGTGGGTGCTTATAATAAATTCTTAAAATTATTAAAGACAGAGTATATAGATAAACATAATATAATCACAAACACAACGAAGACCGTATGTCACACACATACACACTGCAAACCATATGGACCCATTACTTGGAAGTATTTAAAGACTGCTTTCTCTTTATATTTTTGCTCTTCAGTTCTCCTCCTATATTTCCTCCAGCCAAATCCATAGGCTTCCAGACACCTTTCTTCACATCCTTCTCTAACATTACTCTTTGAATAGATCCTTTTACCACTACCTAATGATATTTAAGGGCAGGCAATCCATTGAAATTTCAAGCCTGATATTGACCTCATTGCTTGATTTTTGGCTTCATTCTACATCCACAAGAAAGTGAAACAAAAGCCAAGTGAGTAATGGAAAACAGCTCATTTCTCTCCAAGTCATCATGGCCTTGGATGTTATATTTCTTTCCTCCCACTGCCCACCACCCTAACTCTTCCTGCTGTTTAGTATATATAATAACAAAATAGTCTGTTCTGGTTACTTGATTTTTGATTATGTCTAATAACTAAGCAAGTTGTTTCATCATGTTCACCTCACCATCAACTTTTCTGGCTTATTCCAGGTTGTCTGTGATTCTACGCCCATTTTTCTTAGCAATGTCTTAATGATCCTGGTAATTATATCTTAGGTTATTATTCTGAAAAAGTATGAGATCATTCAAAGACCTTCTTAGAAAACCTTGCAACTCTCTGTAAACCATCATTTCTCAATTAAACTAGATATACATTTGTGCTATGACTACTCAGCATTTTGACATCCCATGAATTTCTGCCCATCAAGTTAAGTTCTATTACTTCAATTGTTTGCTACTTTTAATTCAGGATATGTCTATACTGCAGTCACAGAAATGTCATACCCATAGATGTCCTTACACAGTTTATTTCTAGCTTTTCCACCTTGTGAAAAAGAAGCACCAATAAAGAAAAGCCAAAGAGAGAGAGAGGGAGAGAGGGAGATATTAGAGCAGGCAGGGTTTATAAAACTAATCACCTGTTGCTTTATGGTGCATTATGGTGATTTACAGCCTTTATGACAAAGGGTAAAATTTACAACAGGATCTAAGTGGTGTAAACAATCGAGTCATGATGACTTTAAGGGAGACAAGACTAGGTGCCACACCCAGGAAAAGGACTTAGGTGCCTCAAAGTTAGGTAATTAGATGCCACAATTACCTAACTTCTAAGTACCTCTACTGGCCTCCCACAGTGGAATTCAAACCCCTGAGTTAGGTGCTTGACTCTCTTTAAAGTGCATGTGGAGAATTAAGCACTTCAAAAGGTTGATCCAAAATGCCCTTGAGTGGGGAGCTGCCATCAACAAGTATGTGGATCAGGGCCGTCTGGTTCTTATAGTGTATCTGAACTTTGAAAAAGTTTTTGACAAGGTCCCACAATAAAGACTTTTAATGAAATGGGGCTATCATAGAAACAGAGGCAAGGCCCACTCATGGTTCAGCAACTGGCTAAAGAAAGGAAACGAAGAGTGGGTATAAATGTTCAGGTCTCACAATAGAGGGAGGTAAGAAGTGGGGTTCTCCAAGGGCCCATGTTGGGGTCTGTTCCGTTAAACATACTTACAAATGTTTTGGAAAGAGTGGAGAATAATGAGGTGGCCAAGTTTGAAGGTGACACCAAATTACTCATTGTGGTAAAAAAACCCAACAGATTATGAAGAACTGCCCAAGATCTCATGATATCCTGTAAACGGGTAACAAAGTAGCATGTGAAGTTCAATGTTGATAAAATGCATACATGCAAGGAAGAATAACCTGAGATGCAGATACACAAGGTTGACCTCTTTGTTAGCTGTTATTACTTGTGAAAGAGACCTTGTGGGCATTTCTCTGAAAAATATCAGCTGAGTGTTCAGCAATGGTCAAAAAAACAAATGTTAGGAATTAAGAAGAAGGAAATTGAAAACAAAACAAAATGTCATTATGATATTGTATAAATCAATTGTACACCCTCACCCTTGCAGTTCTTGTCCCCCCCCCCCCCCAAAAGGATATAATAGAAAGAGGAAAATACACATATGGGCAAGAAGGATGAATGGCATGGAGAAAGAAAATAGGGTTTTCATATTTATTATCTCTCACAATATTAGGATAAGGGCATGTGCAAGGCAATCATTAGGAAACAAATTTAAAATATAGAAAAGAAGTTCTTTTTCACATAGTGTGGAACTCATTGCCACGAGCTGCAGCATCGGCTTACAGTTTAACTTGGTACAAAAGAGGATTAGACAAATTCATACAGGATAGGTCTATCAGTGGATATTTAACATAATAGTAGGGCTTAATCCTCCAAACTATGACTTCCAAGGCTTCTGAACACTTGAAGCTGTAAGGAAAGAGACAGAGCAGTATGCATAAGCCCTGAAGAAAAACTTTCTCCCTAAGCATCTGCTCTGTGTTAGTGTGAGATGCAGAAGACTGGGCTAGGTGGATATGTCTGATCTGGATAGTCTGTCCCAGCTAGGTATCTTTTATGTGGTCAGTAAGATATATTATGCTTTGTGGGGGTATGGAGGGGACTGGGCAGAGGGATACTGGAAGGGGAAAAGGGAGATGGTAGAAGTCCTCTCTCATACTTTCTTAGAGACTTGCATCAGGGTTGCAGATGAGACCTACTATCCAATTGGGACCCAGAGCCTAGAACCCTCTCTTGAGAATCATAGAAAATTAGGGTTGGAAGGGACCTCAGGAGGCTATCTAGCCCAACCCCTTGCTCAAGGCTGAACTAGCCCCAGTTACATCATCCCAGCTTCTCCTCAGAAGTCATGTGCCCCAGCCCCCTAACCATTTTCATTACCTTCTACTGGACTCTCTCCAAATTGTCCACAACCTTTCTGTAGTGGGGGGCCCAAAACTGGACACAGTACTCCAGATGTGGCCTCACCAGTGCCAATTAGAGGTGGAATAATCACTTCCCTCAATCTGCTGGCAATGCTCCTACTAATGCAGCCCAGGCATTCCATTAGCTTTCTTGGCAACAAGGGCATACTGTTGGCTCATATTTCATCTTATTGTCCACTGTAACTCCCAGGTCCTTTTCTACAGAGCTGCTGCTTAGCTAGTTGGTCCCCCGCCTATAGTGGCACATGGGATTATTCCTGCCTAAATTCAGGATTTTGCACTTGCTGTTATTGAACCTCATGAGATTTCTTTTGATACAATCCTCCAATTTGTCAAGGTCTTTCTGAATCCTAGCCCTATGCTCCAGTATATAGGGAGCAACTCATGTATTATAACCAATGCCTCTAATGTAAAATGCCTCAGTCCTTATTTGCTCTTTCTGTTTTGAACACTGCCAAAGTTCCTCAATTGTTTAGTGAACATTTTTCTCAAAGTCAATGATCCCGGAGAGTCTGACTGGTCAAGTAGAAGCAATATGAAGTAAAATTGGCTTGCATACATAACATTAAAGGCAATATTGACTTCAAAAGCATGTATCATTTGCATAGCTTGTTACAAGGAGAACTCAGCATTACAGTGCAATTATATGCCCAATAGCAAGGAGTGCAGAATTTGACTAGTCCAAGTAGTCGAATCCCCAGCTGATGGTGAGGAGCCACAGATCTCAGAACTGAGTGATCAGGCAAAAATATGACAGATTACTTTCAATGTTGACAAGTGTACATAGGGAAAAGTAACCTCATATACTGTATATCTACACAATGCTGGGTTCTGAACTAACTGTTAGAACTCAAGAAAGAAACCTTGAAGTCCTTGTAGATAGTTCTCTGAAAATGTCAGCTCAATGAGAAGTGGCGATCTGAAAAAAACAACAACATGTTGGACATCATGAAAAGAGAACTAAGAATAATATGGAAAATATAATTACTCCAATACATTAATCTACAGTGTGCTCATATCTGGAATATTATGTGCAGTTTTGGTCTTTACATTGCAAAAAGGATATCCTGGAATTCAAAAAGGTACACAGAAAGATAAATCAGGGGTATGAAGCTGCTGCCATACCAGGGGAGACTGAAAAAGCTAGGATTCTTCAGCTTGGAAAGGAGAAGGCTGAGCGATGGTATGACTGAGGTCTATAAAACCATGAAAGGTGTGCATAAAGTGAACAGGGAACAGTTATTCACCAAGTCCCAGAATACTAGAACAGGGGTACCTGCTGAAATTAACAAGAGACAGGATTTTTGTTGTTGTTGTACTGGGCTTTTTTTTTTTTCAGTGTGCAGTTAATTTGTGGAACTGATTGTCACAGAAAAATGTAGAGGCAGATAGTATAGACAAGTTCAAAAAGGGATTTGACCAATTCTTATATGATAAGCACATTAATAGCTACTAAACAGAACAGGAAAAGGGATATCCTCTGACATCTCTAAACCAGTCATAGTTTCATAGTTAGTAGGGTTGGAAGGGACCTGAGCAGATCATCAAGTCCAACCTCCTGCCATGGCAGGAAAGAGTACTGGGGTCATGGTGGATTACAATGAACCATCAATCACTTTATATATGCCCTGTTCATATGCCTTCATCTGCTTTTGCAAAGCCTCTACCGCTATGCTCAGAGATGGGCTAGACAGACTATTAGTTTAACTCATTATGGCACTGCTCACATCCTTATTTTCTTTTAACAGGGAAAAATTGTATACAACTAACGTGCATTCAAAGTCTGGACATAATACTCTCCTGGTTAATACTCTTCTGCACATTAGGATATATGCTCAGACCTTATGTTTGTATTGACTGGAAATGGAAATACCTTTTTAGAATGTCACAACTGAATTCCGTTTGAAGCAAGCTTTGCCACATTTCAAACTTTTAATTCAAAAGTGACAAAATAAAAATGAGAATTTTTACCCCGTGTAATAAATGTATTGGTTTGCTACATACAGCTTATTTTTAAAGGACTGGTACCCTCTTTTCATTCCAGATTTTACAATGAAGACATAAGATTTGCCTTTCTTCCCCTTGCTTCTTTTTATTTCCGATTTTAAAAGAAACGTATTTGTTCTAAGTTAATGGAATGTTAAGCTGCCAGTTAGGTCTCACATTCTGCCTCCTTTCAGGTTGTGAAAAACAATATTTCAAGCAAATTGCACTGGTCACCCATTACAATAATGTAAATAGGCATTTCAGGCACAGAACTGAAACAATAAGCCAAACAAATTTATCTCATCTATTGTGGGAAAATTCCAAAATCAAATCTTCATGGTCTCTGGTATACAAAAGTATGAATCTCACTTCAAACAACTTCTTGATACTAGACTAGCATGATTATACTCTCACATAAACAACCCAGATGGCTCCTTGTTGCTTCAGCAATTATGAAAGAAATTGTTGTCAGACACTGGAAGTCTCTTGATGTGCCCTCTCTGTCTGAAGAGTAAACTGAGATCAGGAATCTCTGAAATAGTAATGCCAGAATAGCTAAACTATGTGAAGACTAATAAATGAAAAAAATCCTTCTAAAAAGCAATCTAGAGTATCTGAACAAGCTGTCAACAGGATGTATTCATAAAGGTTAATAAAGTTGCCCATTGATGCTAGTTCCTACAGAAATAGTTGGGGGCATTTTTAACTCCTCTGTATCTATACCAAATTCAGTGATTGTGACAGAAAGAACTGTGCTTTAGCAGGAAGAAATTCACCCTTTTAAAGAAAGTCAACAAAAGTCCCTATTCCTTAAATGTACTGTTTTATCACAGTGGAGGATAATGTCACTCAGAAAATAAATGAGTACAATAAATAAAGAAACATACCTGGAATCCATGTCAGATGAGATGCAGAACTATGGCAAACATTCTTTTTCACTTGAATGCCCATGGGAAAGTCTAATGAAAAATGTCTTGCATTCAAAAACTTGCCTAACTTTATACCAGTCATGCAGTTGGTCCAATAAAAGATATCACTCCTCCAAAAATTCTTGCCTATGGGACAACACTAAGGCTAGAAATGGACATCACGAAATGAAGTGGATCAGCTGTGCTCTGATATGTCCTGTAACAATTGATCTGCTTCACTGGGCAGAAACACATCACGTGTTGTCCCACCCATTGATCTTGCGAGACAACATGATGTGTTCCTCGCTTCAAGAGGTGTTCTTCAGACAATAACCAGAGCAAGTGTCTGGAAGCAGTGAACCCTGACTTTCCCTGCCTCCAGAGATGCATCCTGGAGATTGCCAGAAGCATGTCTCTGGAAGCAGGGAAAGGTGGGCAGGTGCTTCTGCAGCTTGAGCCTGATCTTACTCAGGAGTTCCAAGACATGCAGGACAAGGGCCCTTAATCCCAGTGAGTGCCTGCCTGAGGCAATGCGAGAGCAAGCAACTCCAGGTGTCTGTGGTATCTTGCCATAAAGAAAATAGATGCCCACCACAATCATGGGCGACTGCTGCCTCCTGAGTCTGGGGGGGCACCAGCAGGGCATGACTGGGGAGGGAGGTCTCCCAGCAGCCAGCTGGTGACTTGGGGGAGGATCCTCCAGCGGCCAATCACGGTGGGCCAGGGAGGGTCCCCTACAGGGCCAATTGCAGCGACTGGGTAGGGCCTCCTGGCAGATGCTCACAGCTAGTGGACCCTATTTCAGGGGGGGCATGAGCACTCTCCATGCCCCCTACCAGTCGGAGCACTCGCTCTCAGGGAGGCACCAGTGCTCTTAGGGGGGGCACATGCATAGGGGAGGCATGGGGGGAGGGGCATCACCTATGGCCACAATAAAGCAACACAGCTTATTACTACCTTGTCTGGCAGCCACATTTTAGCTTGACAAAAGGTATGGATGTCTATTTGCTGTCACTTTGTGCCACCATAGAATATTTTATGGTGGCACAAAGGCAATGAAAGGCAATGTTTCCACCTTTCCCGAACAGTTGCAGGTAGACGTCTGCTGACCCCCTATATTGGGTTAAATATCATCTTAAAGAACTCTACTTTTCACCTTAAAACTCAAAACCATCATCACATCATTTCCATCTGAACTACAAGAGAAACTACAAAAATCAATGACACTACCCAATCCAGGGACTTTTTACACATTCCCTAAAATCCCCGAACAAGGGAAATCAGGCAGACCTATAATATCCAACTATGGAACCTTAACAGAGGAAATATCAGGTTTCATTGAATCCATCCTAAAACCTCTTGTCACTCAACAAGCAAGCTTTGTCCAAGACACAACAGACTTTCTACAAAAACTTAAAGACATAGACCACATTCCCAGTAGTACTGTCCTAGCCACCCTGGATGTTACCAGCTTATATACCAGCATCTCACACCAAGATGGCATCCAAGCCTGCCTTAAATATCTACAAGAGCAAGATTACAACTCAGAGTAGAAGACCTGAAGATATTAGTGAACTTACACACTTCATCCTCACATACGACACCTTCTTTTTTAACAACACTACTTCCTCCAGAAGCTATGAGCACAGCTATGAGCACCAAAATGGCCCCACACTATGTCAAACTTTTTATGGCTCACCTGGAAGAAAAGTTCCTCAAGAATTGCACCAACAAACCCATGCCATACCTAAGATATGTAGATGACATTTTCATCATTTGGACTGAAAACCTACCGTCTCTGATTGATTTGTATCACACATTCACATAACTATCACCCTTCCATCAGACTCTCTCTTAAATATTCCAGCACTAACATCTTCTTTTTCGACACTATGATCAATATCCAGAATGGTAAAATGCAAACCACCATATACAGAAAACCCACAGTCCAACATATGTATCTACGCAGAACCAGCAAACACGCTAAACACACCAAGAAAGCTGTCATATACAGCCAAGCCCTCTGTTATGACTGAATTTGCACTGGGGAGAATACCTGTGATCATCACCTCACAAATCTCAAAAGGGGTTTCACTCAACAAGGACACTCCTCCAGAAAGACATATCAGATTTTTGAAAGAGGTACTGAGATACCATGTGAAATGTTGCTGCAATACAAAAAAAAAAATCTCTGAGAATTGTGCACCATTAGTTATGACATACTATCCTTCCCTGGAACCTATACGGAAAATCCTCAAACAATTGCAACCCATAGTAGAAGAAGACCCAATTCTTAAAGAAATATTTCCAGAACCACCCATCCTAGCTTTAAACAAGAACTGAACCTCGCCACCTCATCACCAGTAACATAGCAAATGGATCCAGACCATACCAGGACAAGAAATGTAAAACCTGCCAACACAGCTCCACCACCCCCAGAACAACTACAACCCACAACAGAACCATCACCATTCCTGGGTCTTATATCTGCACATCAAGAAATGTAATATCTCTCATCCAGTGCAGTAAAAGTCCAGATGGAAAATATGTAGGAGAAACCAACCAACAATTGCGCACCAGAATGAACTCACACTAAAAATCTGTCAAAGACAAGAATACCCAACTACCTGTGGGTGCACACTTCTCACAAGATAACCACTTTCTCTCCAGTCTCTCAGTTCTAAACCTCAGATGAAAGGTGTTTTGTATATACCTTAGATGAGCATACAAACTTAACTTCAGGAATCTACTGGATACAAAAAATCATGCACTGAATATAGACATTGGGTTTATGGCACACTATAACCAGCCTGACATCTGATAACCTCAGGTAACCTGTCTGCATTTTACCAGGTACATGCTATCATCACTTCCAACTCCTCTTCCCCCCAACCTCCGCCACCTGTGTCACACCTATTTTCACAGGGCCCTTGATCCTCACTGCTACGTATTTGTATTTTCACAGACCTGCATTTTGCTTACTGGCTTCCATTCTGCCCAGGAGAGCACACACAGCAACACTAACTCTCCCTGTGCCTGAAGAAGGGTGTTTGTACCTGAAAGCTTGCAAAGAACATTTTTTCCAACTATTTAGTTGATATCACATTGACCCAAAGAACCTTGTCATCCTAAAGAAGGGAATGCATCATATACAGACACATAGCTAGAATTCTTTTTAGATAGATAACTACGGTGTTTTTCAGGTTCCTTCTTTCAAATTCTGCATGCATAAAAAGACAAATGGTCCATCTCATAGGTGACAGGAAAATACTTTGACTGGTAGAGCCCTGGTTGAAAAATGCACTTAAACAATATTTATAGTCCATTGATGTCAATGGGTCTTAAGCACATAGCTGACTCTTGACCAAAAAGAAATAAAGGTCATGTGTTTAAAGTTAAATTCTTTTAATGTTTTGGTGATTTGTTGCTTCAATATACAACTTTTGCAGACATATTCAGGCAATGTTATTTTGTTGCCCCTAAGCTGGTATCTTTATTATTGAAGGAATCTTTCAGTGAGAATATCAACTGAAATATCGACAGAAAACTAAAATAAATGAGCATATAACAGTAATGGGTGAATCATTTGTAATGAATATTTTATTTATTCAATGGATTTTGTCTTTTTCTGTGAAAAGATTGGAATTCTCTCTGATTTATTAATTATTCATGATGACTCAAACAATTCCCAGGTTGCAATTTAGCCTCAGCTGTTTCTTACAAGTAGGTAATAGTCACAATCTGAACTGTTTACTGAATGTGGAGCTTGCAATTCACCTTCTCATTAAAACCACACCTCTTGTACTGCTCCCTTCTGTCTTTAAAGACATATGGCCATTTTGGAAAAATTCAGAGCTGTATAGCAATACCCATGAGGGGAAAACCTATGTTTCAGACAATTATATGTTTGCATTGGATAGTCTGAGTGTCAGAGAAAGGCTAGAACTGGAGGGTTGGGAGGGAACTCAAGGGTCATCTGGGCCAAACCCCTGCACAGATGCATCCCTATCCAGAGTTTATCTAGCCTCTCTCATAAGCCTTCAATAAAGGAGATCCTACAACATTATAATGTAGATCCTCCAATTACGTTATATGACTGGCAGCTCTAATGGAGGTGGGAATTGCACTACTTAACATTTACATTCAATAATCCTATATTCATACTTTCTATACTGATTATAAAAACAAATGAACAGGAAAACAAGAAACTTGGTTTCAAGCTAAACGTTTCTGGAGGATAGAGTAAGGTGAAAGTTTCCTAGAAAGCAGTAACAAATGCAAATGAACTGACACCAAAACACTCCAAAAACTTGTGCCAGTTTACAGAATTGTTTCTATGATGTTTATACTAGTTCACATCTCTACATTCATCACCAAGGACAGGGCTGGTCAATAAATAAAAACATTTTATTTTAAAAATTATTTTTCGTTGGGTTTAAAGGAGAAAAACATTGTTATTGCTTAGGAAGACTTCTTTCTGAGTTGAAGTCTCCATTGTTCTCAGACATTAGAGTTCCCCTCATGTTGGGAGCCTCATGTTCTATATTTTTATGAATGACAAATGAATATTGTGTGAAAGATCCTATGAGGAGGTGTTTTATATGGGTTGCTGGTAGATAGTTCAAGATCTTTAAGTCTGAAAGCAGAACCCTCCATTATTCAAGTAATAGAATTAAGGCCCAGATCCACAAAGTTATTTAATTTATTCAATTATATCTTATTATAAAGAGTGAAGCATCTAAATATCTTTGAGAATTTAACTGGATGTCCGTTAACTAAAGAAAATAGGAGGCTCAAATATTAAGCCACTTCCATAGTCCACCCACTAGAGGGGAACAAAGATCCACACTGGTTAACATGGGTAACATTATAATGGGCATCCCTGTAATATGTATATTTAGGCTTGTAATTTGTTGTACATCAATAGCCATTGCAACACAACAGCCATTATAATAATGGAGCAATAATCAAAACTTTACAGTTTTAATGCAGTGGCTTTTAAATGAGGTAATCTCTAACACTGCAGTCCTACTCAGTTATTCCATCTTTTTACTTCTACAGTACTAAGAAAAAACAAGTCAGGATCCATTTTCTGCCATAAAATTACATTCAGTCCTCATCAGAGACTCTTACAATAGTGTTACTATTCTTGTACTCACAACAATATTTGCAGTGCCCAAGTCACTCCACCAGTCAAATAGGCTCTTGAGAATAGTTCTTTTATGTTGGTGGAGAGCTCTGTAGAATTAACATGTGCTTGTCACAGTGCTGTTGTAATAGAAATCTATTCTTCTGGTGTTGCCTCTGTAGGCACAGTAAATCATTTTCCCTGGCTACTGTTGTATTTGTGAGAAAGAAGCCAAGGGAAAACTTTAAGTTGTTATT
>NW_017729022.1:17313956-17316467 GCF_001723915.1 Gavialis gangeticus
GAGCAGCCTTGCTGCTTGTGTATAGGTGCCCTATAAGACCCTATTTCAGCAGTGGGTATGGGGGGGAGGGTGGTAAGTGGCAGTAGTGTTAACTCCCTTTGTTCCTGAGCTACACTGATAAAGATAAAGGTGCCCAGGAGGGTTGGAAGCTTCTAAGAGGCACAGTATTGGATACTGGTGATGCATAGGGGGTGACAGTTGCTGGCAAAGATAAGTTATAGTACAGTAAAGAGAGCCAAGGAGCTAGTTTATGCTCTGTTCCTAACAGTGATGGATATTCTGCACTAAGTTACTGTTAAGGAATCTTTTAAAAGCTGAAGAGAGGAGGACATTTACCACTCTCCACTTTTACCATTTTTCTCCTTTTAAAGACCTCTTTAAACTAAAACTAGTGTGGACATGTATTTATTAATACTCACACTGTCATAGCACATCTAATGGACAGAAAACATTATTTCTATTTGTCTATTATTTTCTATTTGTCCTGGTAACCCTTCTTCCTTCTTTTTAGGGATGATTTAGAGCTCTAACCACAAGTATTATATATCAAAGGTAAATAAAAATAAAATATCTTATTAATATTTATCATTTGTATACTATTATAGTCAAGGGGCCATAGCAGAGACAGACCATCTTTCATTGTACTAGATCCATAGAGTCAGAGGTTAAGAGGGTTACATAGCTTATGATCTAAATAGGCAAGGCAGAAAGGATGGACAAAAAATGATTATTTCTTCCATTTTATAGATAGGAATGGAGGTACATTAGACCTGTGGCTGTATTTTCCAAAAAAATGATCCTTAAGTACCTCCCATTTAAGAACTTATCAAAAATACTCAAGTTCACTCTATCATAGATCGTTTCCTGGCCCAGGAAACTTATGAAATAGTACAGAGGCAGGCAACCTTTTCAAGCTGCAGGCTGGAACCCCAGGTCAGAGGTGGCAGGGTGGAGTGGGAGTGGAGGGTGGAGTAGGTACTAGGACCGAGCTGCTGCTGTTGTTTGTCCCTAAAAAGACAGTGGGAGAGTGCCTGCAACTAAAACCCCCTGCCACTGAAGTCCCATGTCCATGGTCCAGATCCAGTGGTTCCATGGGCCAAATCCAGCCTTCAGGCCATAGATTTCTGATCCCTGAAATAACAGATCATTTATCCTTTCTTAAAATCTCAAGTCAAGATCCCATTACAGTGGCTTCCCCAGTCTTTGATGGTTGATAGGTCGATATTCTAGGTGAAAAAACAATGCCTGTAGTTCAGTCATCTCTCTCTGACTGGCTATATTCAAATGCCACACATCTAACATAGCAATTGGCACAAAGCAGAAGAAAATGAACAGACTTTAAAATTTACCAAGCAGGAAGTGAAAATGTGATTAAAAGTCTTCTTTGAGACTTCATCCTTTTGAAACAATTTAGTTGTTCTTGAGCAAACTGACTGTATGCCATCACTTGGAAATTACCTTACACAGATTAATTACCTTATATCACATATACCCAGATTTTTGTGCCTGGGACAGTTAAAAAATTAAATCAATCCTTTCTTCTGGATTTCAGAAAATGGCACCTGAGCTCTGGAAGTGTTGCAACGTCACAGACAGGAACGCTAGTGATCAGATAGTGAACCGTCTAAATTGCTATTAGTATAAAGAAAAACACATTGCTCTGTTGAAAAATCTCAACTGTCCAAAGAAGCATGGCCTGCACTCATCCATAAGACTCAGAAAGAGAAGGCCACAGCCAAACCTGTAACCAAACTACATCCAATGCCAAGTAGAAACTGCGGCTGGAGACAACTTCTCATTTTAACCATTAAAAAAAAAAGCAGGTGATTTTCTTTATCATGTTGCCTTAATATCAGTTTATTTTTAACTTCCTAGTTTACTTCAGTGTCCTGCTAGCCTCCCAGGTTTGGTTAACTGTTGAAAACAGCTCACCAGTGCCTCTACAGAAGTCTCCTATGTGTTCCATTTGCTCACAGTTTTAATTTTTGCATGCTCCCTGGGCCCATTACCTTTCACAAAAAGAGTTACTTTTCAACTCAACTAGCATTCTCAAAATTTCCCAGCTACAAACCCTGGTAGCCTTGCAACATCTTCTATTCAATCATTCAAAGAGTGGTTGCTTCTCAAGGGAGCAATCCTCAATGCACAAGCTAAGTCTATTCCATCTTGGAGGAAAGGCAGCAAGAGGGCACAGCAGCCCCCCTGGCTCTCCAGGGATCTAGCAGACCTCCTGAGGCTAAAAAGAAAGGCTTACAAAGGATGGAGGATAGGATTCACCTCCAAGGAAGATTATCCTGCACTGGTCCGGTCCTGCAGGAAGCAAGCCAGGAAAGCCAATGCTGCAACTGAACTCCAACTAGCTTCCAGCATCAAGGACAATAAGAAGTCCTTTTTCAGATATCCCCGGTGGGGAGACAGAGGAAAAACAAGGGCAATGTTGGACCCCTGCTGACAACTGACGCCCAGGAAAAAACAACCTATTAAATGGGTACTTTGCGTTGGTCTTTCATC
>NW_017729022.1:17321467-17321964 GCF_001723915.1 Gavialis gangeticus
CTACAGGACAGGGAGGTCCGGGTGAAGGAGATCCCCTGCCCTCCATTAATGCTGACCTCGTGAAGGAACACCTTCAGAAGCTGGATACCTTCAAGTCAGCTGGCCCTGACAATCTACACCCCAGGGTACTCAAGGAGCTGGCGAGAATCATAGCCCAGCCTCTGGCACGGATCTTGAAAACTCCTGGTGCTCTGGTGTAGTGCCCGAAGACTGGAAGAAGGCCAATGTAGTGCCTATCTTCAAGGAAGGGAGGAAAGTGGATACGGCTAACAATAGGCCCATCAGCCTGTCTTCTATCCTGGGGAAGTCTTACAAAAGTTTATTAAAGAGGCCATCCTTAATGGACTGGCCAACACCAACATCCTAAGGAATAGCCAGCACAGGTTTGTTGTGGGTAGTCTTGCTTGACCAGTCTCATTTCCTTCTACGACCAGGTGACCTATCACCTGGACAAGGGAGAAGAGATTGATGTCATATATCTTGACTTCAAAAAAACC
>NW_017729022.1:17321992-17328243 GCF_001723915.1 Gavialis gangeticus
CCCAGCTGACTTCCTGCCCTTTGGGCAGGGGGCTGGACTCGATGATCTTCCGAGGTCCCTTTCAGCCCTAATGTCTATGAAATCTATGAAATCCTTCAGACCTGTTGTGCCAAGTTCTGCTGAATTTCATTAATTTGAAAAGTGAAAGCAATAAGAATATAAATACACTTGTGGTTACCTGATAATCATCTTTAGAGAAACTCCAAATATGAATTTTTCTGGTGTTTCTTCTTTATACTGTACTGAGCAGATTCATGCAAACTGTATCAGAACTTGGATACAGGATGGATTTACTGCTTCTCTCAGCTGACTCTCACATAGTCCCTGAAGTTTTTCAATACTTATATCATTACTAGCATAATTATATACTAAATGATAGCATAAACACCACTAATAAAATATTAGGAACCGTAAACAACAGCAACCAAAAATGAACAGCTGCTACTCTCTAAAGCATCTGAAACTTACTTCTTAAATATTTGATTCTGTGACATTTATTCATCTAAGTAACAGTGAGGTTAATGTAGTACCTGTGATAGTACAGGGATAATGAGAGGGGCAAGGATTTTTGTGGGTAATAATATCTTTTATTGGACTAACCATATAGTTGAGGGAGGCAACCTTTTGCATAATTAATATCAAGTACTTGGAATTTAAAAGCTCATCTCTATCCCTCCCCATTATATAGATGGTCCAATAAAAAATATCATCCACAAAAATCCTTCCCTAAAGACTACAAATAGTAACAGAAAAGAGAATTAGAATATGAGGAACTGACAGTCACATAACTGAATGGGGCATCCAGGGTACTCCCTTTGGGGGAAAGTGCAAAAATAACTGCAACCAAAGCACCTTTGCAATCAGCAACACAACAGCTGGAAGTGCCTTGTGTGCCATGGTTGCCCCAGGTGCAGAGCTGACTGAATGTTGTCTGGGAGTGCTTGTAAATATGGTGGGAGTTTAATCTCCAAGTTTTTAATCTATGCATCCTAAATTGAAATAGTGAAGCATAGAATAAAACACTGAGGACTAAACCATTTCAATTTTTCCATCACATTATGGCGAGGGTCATAGAATAAAAACCCCATGCACCATCCCTGCCACTTTCTCCGGCTGCCAGCACACCCAGCTCCCTTCCTTCCACCTCCTCACGCTGCCCATTCCCAGGCAGTCCCAGGTGGCAGGAAGGCAGCAGAGACAGTGCACAGGGCACTGGAAGCCCCAGCAAGCTAGGGACGAGTTAGATCTGACCAGGTGCTGCCTCCTAGCTGGGGCAGCACCTGGCCCACTAGCAGCCCACCTGGGCAGCCCTGGGGGGCACTGCCACCATGGAGGGAGGAAGGTTAGGGGCCAAGAAGGCATAAGCAGTGAGGGGCCTAATCCTTTATCTTAGGACAGCCTGCACACCTCTTCCACAGCTGGGGGGTGATCTGCCAGTGGGCTGAGTGACCTTTGAACTGCAAAGGACCACGGTCCTTTCCTCCACAGTGACGGTGCCCCCTGGGGCCACCTAGGTGGGCTGCTAGCAGGCCAGGTGCTGCTCCAGCTCAAAGGCAGCACCCGGCCTGATCCAGCTCTTCCCTAATCCCAAGCTGGGGTACCACATGGCCCAGCAGCAACCCACCCAGTGTTGCCACCACAGAGGGAAGAACTCAGACTCTCTGGCCTGCCGGCAGCTCACTCTCCCAGCCACAAGAGAGGTGGGCAGACTCTGCCAAAAAGAGAAAAAGGATTGGGCTCCTCGCCACCTATGCCTTTAGCAGGCACCTGCTGAAGGCAGAAGTAGTGAGGGGCCTGAACCTTTTTTCTGCGGAGACTGTCTGCCTCTACCGTGGCCGGGGGGGGGAGGGGGAGGGGGAGCAGCATCACTACATTTTGCAAAGTTGAAAATGCAATGTATCCAATGTAGTTTAGTTTGCAATGATACAAAGTCATTTAAAACCCCCAAAAGTCTTGCACTCATACTCTGTGATGCCATTAAGCCACACAAAGTGACATTTCCATCATGTGTACATGTTAATGGTATCACATGGAGAAGGCTAGAAGAAGCCTGAAAAAAACCCAAAAACAAAATCAAAGAGGGAAATAGCCAGGTCAGAACTACAGGAGAAGGCAATTAAATTGAAATATGAAACTTTTGGGTGAGATGATATATGAAGACCCACAAGATATTGGTAGTAGTTGTTAAGGCAAAAGATGAACAAAAGTAGACCAAAAAATTGTAGTGGGTTCAGAAAATAAAAAACAGAGTTTTGATAGCTTATACAAGAAGAACGAATAGGATTTATAGCACTCTGAATGTGGGAATGCTTGACAGGGTTACTAGCTTGAGTAAAATCTTGTATTATGAATGTGGATTGCAGGATAACGCCCATAATCATGGGTTTTACCATCAGGATTACAGTATATGAATTGCTGCTCCAAATTACTCTTGTATTTATGTGGTCATGTTTGTTTTGGAACAGTAATATGCATACATTATATTGCATATATCACTGCCTTTAAGACTTCTCAACAAATGTATTATTGGTGGCTTATCTGGAATATTATTCTTATTGAGTCCAATTCTTTGTCATTCTGAATATTTCATTGTTATAAGAACTTCTAGGTCTGTGATTTATTCATGCTATAATTGTGTTGATGAGTTGCAAAGGACAATGAAATTCTCATCTTGAAATAAGTGATTTATTTCTTTTATACCTCTAGGCATTTCATGTAGCCATGTGGTATTTGTTGTCTATTTTTAGAGCTGCTCTGTTCCATACTGATGCTCTGGGATGCACAAAATTGTTACATTTTAAATCCTTGCTAAATTAAATCATATTTCCTGTAGTTTTATTGCATGTAATTGGGAATAAGGAGTGTTATTGTCTGTTACACTCAGAGCCTATGATCAAAGAATAAAATGAGTTAAATTGCTTATTTAGTACCATTCTGGGGGGTTGTCTTCAGTCTAAATCCAAACTCCACACATTTTTATATATTTTATGAATGATGGATCAGTATGATATTAGAGTAGTCTACTTTATAACCCTATTGATAATCCCCCTGCTATTCAGATTAAACTCTGAAATACTTTGTGATATTAAAATACATTTGTTTGTATTCTGTAGAAATCTATCAACCAGCTGACTGTTTTGAAACATACACAGACACACACACAAACATACACACTGATCTCCAGAACATGACAACAGGGGGCAAAAACTCCCAGTGACTTACTGTCACCATATATGTATTCAGAAATGCACAGATATGTTATGTTTTACATTATGATGATTCTATTGACAGTGGTAACAGGAATTAACTAAGCTTAATCTTACTGAAAAGATATAATTATCAGTAAATAAGTTGCCATGGTAGCTTTCATCTGAGGACCTCAGCATGCTTTACAGAGATTTACTGGATTACTTCTATTCTATGATTTTTGTCATTACTTGAATTGATTAGGAAATTTTTGATGAAATTCTTTTTTATTTGAAAATGCTAATTTAAACAGAAACATTCATAGGAATGTACCAGGTTGAAAACAGCTTAGGCCACTGGCAGACGTTCATTTCAAGCTATGATGGGATCTGATCTGCAATCCCCAAAATTGCACCTCCTGACATGCCATGTATTATGGCAGTTTGCACGATTTTCGGATTGGAAATTAGATCTAAACTGTACCATACTTGCCAGTGCAGGGGGAGCCTGGGATCATGATCCTGGACTACCAGATAGAAAGCTTGGTGCCCAGAATTAGCTGATTATCAGCTAGGTCCAGGAACTGTCAGAGTCTGTAACCAACCCCAGTCTGGTCCCTGGCCCCAGCCAATAATCAGCTGATTGTCAAAACCCCAGCTGGGTTATACATGTGGTTTTTATACATCCCAATGCAGAGAAATAAGTAAAGTGTGCCACCCAGATGGGCAGCACATGTGGTTTTTACAGGTCCTGGAGCCTGGAGACCTCAAAATCTGGGGAACTTTCCCTAGTCCTGGTGTTCCTTCATGCTGGGACCTTTAGAAACCATGGGTGCAGCTTTGGGGCTGCACACAGTTTCCTGAAATCCCCAGTGCACAGGGATTTTGAGATCAGGGACGGACTCCTCGATCCTGAGGTCCCCAGGCACCAGGAATATCAGACAACCGCATGTACAGTCCAGCTGCATACATGGTTTTTAAAAGTCTAGGGTGCAGTGAGCCAAACACTGGGGAGATGTTCCCCAATGTCAGGCTCATTGTGCCTATCTGCCTCCAGGGGTGAGGTCCAGGTTCCAGGGACTGGTTCTGGCTCCAGCCTGATTGGATAGGAGACAAGGGGTTTACCTGTGCTGAATCCTGACACTTAAGATTGGGATCTGTCGTGGGGCAGCTCCATCTGGTCACACATTCAATTTAAAGTGTGATAGAAACAAGCCACAAAGTTGTTCCATGTTATATTTAGAATAACTTTGTGGTTCATGCCTTAACTTGACTTGAACATGTGGCTGGGTTACTATTTAAGGCACAGTTAACCTGTTAATCGCATCTTACATGTAATGCAAGTCAGGGACCTTAGTCATAAAGCAATTTGACCTCAGTTCAAGCCAAGATTTTCAACACAGGTTACCCACATTTCAAGTGGGTTCCTTGACCACCACATTATTGACTAAACTTCAAGGGTTACAAGATTACTCCCAGTAACACTCACTTACTCTTAGGGAGCTGTTATGTATAAATACTTATATTTTCTGAAAACAAGAAATGAAAGAAATACTGACCATATAGTAAAGTGGTTAGGGTACTTACACAAGCTGAGACAAGTCCAGGTTCATAGTCCCTGCTCCACCAAATAGTAAATTATTTAAACAAAATTATTAATATGAATCTCTACAACAGTGTAGCCAAAATGTCTAGGAAACCCTGGCTCACATCCCCGCCCTGCCATCTTTTTACATCTTAGGTGAGTGTTTTATCAGGGTGTCTTTCTCTCAACATTTGCAAAGGTCTTGGTTTTTCCCCTGTGTGGAACAAAGACGTTTTTGAAATCTTGAAAAAAAAAATCACTGCACAGAAACAATATTTCCTAATCAAGTCTGCTACTTATAGTTTATATCCGATCATCCAAGATCTTGTGGGGGAAATTCTTGTAATCCTTCACGATGTAATGACCTTTGAATTATAGAGAAATCTCAAACTAAACTATAAGAGATAGCTGAGGGAGCTCTCTGGACCATTAATGTTGATTTTCAATAACTCCTGGAACATGGGCAAAGTTCCAGAAGACTGGGAGGAAGCTAATCCTATGCTGATATTTAAAAAGGGTGAACAAGATGACCGGTGTTGTCAGCCTAACATCGATCTTCAAAAAAAATGGAATAGCTAATACACGAGTTGGTAACTGCCTCTGTCAGCATGAGAACTAATTAGCCAGTTCCTAGAACCACACTAAGCTACTACTTTCTTCCTGTTTAGGTGGTAGTGTGTCCTGTCTGAAGCCACAGGAGAATTCAGGATGGTTAGCTATCCTCCTTTCTCTATCCCACTACTCAGAGACTAGATATTTTTTCCCCGAAAAGAAGTGCTCCAGTTCAAACAAGAACTCATTCTAGGAAGAGCTATGATGCGTCTTACACAGGAGGTCAGATTAGACAATAAAAATTGCCACTTCAATTGTACAGAGATACTCTTTTTCAACTATTGACTTAT
Organism: Gavialis gangeticus; assembly: GCF_001723915.1. Lineage (NCBI taxonomy): Eukaryota > Metazoa > Chordata > Crocodylia > Gavialidae > Gavialis > Gavialis gangeticus. The sequence goes on from NW_017729022.1 coordinate 17,327,665, forward strand.
TTCAAAGTAAATTCAATTACAACCTGAATTTGGATTTGAATACTTTAAAATAAACTTATAAAGAAGTCTTATTACACAGATAAAATTAACTGAAAAGGTTTCCCTAAGTTCTTAGCTAAATTTTCTTATACTGACTGGGATAAGAGATATCTGAAAAGAAATGAAAACTGAACAATTAATTACGTTGTAAAAAAACCCCCCAAAAAACCAATGTTTGTTTTCAATATCAAACCTCAAACTGAAATATAAAGACAATTTTAATTATAGTACTGTCCAGGAAGCAGAAAAATAAGTATGAAAGATTTCAGGAATTCATTTCTGGTATGATTCTAATGATCATTTTTTTAAAGTTTTCCAACCAGAATTATCCAATGGTTTAGTTAAGATACAAAATAACCCCACATACCTGCCCCAAATTTCAATGGCTATGTGGAAAATGAAGGAGAGATAAATAACTCCTTATGATAAGTATAAATGATAGTATCATGCTTAGGGTCAGAAGGAACCTAAACAGATCATCAAGTCCAACCCCCTGCCCTGGGCAGGAACGAGCGCTGGGGTCATATCATCCCAGTTAAA
>NW_017729022.1:17333243-17339252 GCF_001723915.1 Gavialis gangeticus
GTAGGAGAGAGCACCACCTCTCTTGGGAGCCCATTCCAGAGCCTGGCAGCCCTAACTGTGAAGAAATGACTCCTGATGTCCAGCCTGAACCTGCTTTCTAACAATTTGTGGCCGTTATTTCTAGTAACCCCTAGTGGTGCCCAGTGGAACAGAGTCCCACCCAATTTCCGCTGGTCCCCCCGGTGAGTTTGTAAATGGCCACCAGATCACCTCTCAGCCCTCTCTTGTGGAGGCTGAATAGATTCAGGCCCTTTAGCTTCTCTTCGTAGGGCCTGGCCTGCTGTCCCCTGATCATGCGAGTGGCCCTCCTCTGGACCCTCTCGATGCTGTCCACATCCCTCCTGAAGTGCAACGTCCAGAACTGGACGCAGTACTCCAGCTGCAGCCTGACCAATGCTGCATAGAGGGGAAATAAAGTGATAAAAGAAAAACTTCAACTCTTATCTCAAAAAATATATTAAAAATAACTTGCTATAACTGCATTTCCACGTCCAAATAAACCACATCATCTCCATCCTCATTTCAGGAGCACCTGAAAAAATCTGACAGTCACTTTACAAATAAAATAATGCCCTTTACAAAAGCATCATGTTTTAATTTTTAAAATGATCCAATGAGAACTACAAACACTAGAGAAAAGAAAGTGAGGAAGGAGTGTGTTCACAGAAAGCAGGTCACTTTTTCAATTATACTATTGTTGCTTAAATTATGATGGCACATTGCTGCCTCAGTAAATAACCTTGTGACAGGAAAAAAGGAACGAGAGCCTTGCATAAAAGCAGGCCTTTCTGAATAGAAGTACTGGGACATGAATTGATAGATTCAGTTTGGCATAAAGATTTTTGTCCAATTGGCTGATCTGTGTGAGTGAAGAACCAATCAGAGCTATCATAAAGGAAGGGCAACATCGGTGGAGAACTGGTGATTAGTCTGGGTTCTCTTGTATATAGGAAGAAACCAGAGTAAGCAGCAGCTGATAAGCATTCAGACTTTCAGATGCTTATCCAAGCCTCCCTGGCCTGGAAGCAAGACTGGAAATAACTCAAACAGGATTTCTTGAAAGTTTTCCAGTACAACTTGGCTTTGGCAGGGTCAGTAAGACAGCAAGAAATAGCTTTTCTTGGATGTTTTGATCACAGTTTCCTGCTTCAGACAAAAAAACAACCCCAGAATGCTCAGTCTTTTTCCTGCCTTATTTTTATTGTATTTTATTTTATTTTTTTGCAATTTTACCAAGCTATTTTAAAATTCCCAAAAAGTTCAAGCATAGTTCAGTTCAAGGTTCAGGGCAAAGGCTTGGAACAGATTTCTCTTGGTCAGAACTGATTCACCATTTGCACTGGGTGGGCCACAATTTCCGAGAACATTGCTGAACACTAATATTTCCAAAATTCCACTTGAAGCACAGGAATAAGAGGAATGTTCAGCTTTTCACCACCAGTCTGCACTGAAGAATATTTGGCGCAGTCACAGCTGTCTCCTCTCTTTGTTACTATAGGACTGCATATACACAGACTCATACGTGTGTCTGTCTACATGAACATGCACACATGAAGCCAAATGCTACCCACATAGTGACCATTGAAGCATGGAAGCCACACACATGCATCTGAGAGCAAAACAGAGCTCCAACAGCTGGATTTTTAACATAACCACATAAATTACAAAGCTCATTGACCACTGCATAAAACTGAAATTCTGACCACATAAGAACATAAATCTTCCTGCTGCTCCTGCAGCTGTTTTTCTTTCTCTGCCCTCTGGACTGAGAACAACAAAGCAGAAGATAGACATTATAATGCTGAGGATAGTCCCAGACTTTCTTTTTCATTGTGCGATAACACTGTCTTCTATCTTTGCTTCACCAGGAACATGCTGTTACACCCCTGACCACACACACAGCATGCCCAGCAACTGAGAAACTCAGAAGCCAAACTCTATAATCCACTTTGCTGGCAACATTTAGCGCTATGGTTATGAATGTTATGGTTCTGTTGCTGACTTGGCTGTGCTGTCTTTAACTGCTTTAACATTTCAAGGTTTGGCTGCTGCAAAGGCCTTCTCAACTGCCTCTCATAGGAATCAAGTGAAGGACACATTTGCTTTGGTTTTTATTCATCTCATTTGTTAAATTTGTCATCACAAAGGTACTTGTGTCTTCTCTGGTAAAGAATTCTGTCTTTGTAACAGAGATGGTGTCCTGGAGCTGTCCCCAGACTTTGGGTATATTCACTAGTATACCACAGCACTTTCAGAAAGGAGTAAATGTAATACAAAAAAATAAAAAAATAAAAAGGACTTTGTGTGGGAAGCCATTTCATCACTAAACCATCACCTGATAATCTGTTGCCATTGAATACTCAGCTTCCATAATACAGTCTTCCTGGCTGCTACTGTATTCATCTCCATCAGCCTCCTGACAAGTGTGGATAGCCTCAATTGCTCATTGAGTGACTTATTTACCAGCATATCAGCTTCTCAAAAAAACAAGTGGTGCATCAGGTGGCTCCAAAGACACAATTATTGTTCCCACACGTATTGTGCTGCATCTTCACCCCTTTCATCTTTTTCAAACAGTAATCAAAGCACTGTGCCACCTTAACAAATTGTAAACATAAGTAAAATTTACCTGATCCTTCCAGAATCTTAATAAAATTCTGGCAGGAATTAATTTAAATTGTATTCCGAATGGGTACATTTGACAAACATACAATGCTATACTGGACATATATGCACTGTAGGGCTGTGTGAAATGGTACATTCTGTTTCAACTTGCGTTTTGATGGAACAGTGTTTCATTTCAAATTTTTTCATCTCGAAACACCTGTTCCGTTTCGTTTTGCTGAAACAGATTTGCTGTTTAGACATTTCACCCATAGGCTATAATGGGGAAGCACAAAACAGCCTATAACTTTGTCATTTCTTGCCTGATTTGAATGAAACTTGCAGGCATGCTAGCCCCTTCTGAGGCCACAAAGCCTGCCAAGTTTCACAGAGATAGGTGGAGGGGCTTCTGGGACCCTGCACCTCAGGCTGCTGACAGGCAAAACTCGTGACATGGGTGCTTGTGTGACTGATTGTGTCGGTCTTAGGGCTTTTCAAATGGGTTTTCAACCCAAAAGCTGGCATCCCAGGCAGCTAAGCTGAACTCACCTGGAGCCTCACAACTGCACTGCAACCAGCAAGCCTTAGGCCTGTCAAAAACATAACAGGTCTGGACTTTCCCCAGCCAGGACTTTGTGTGCATGCGTTAGCTGGAGGTTATGGAGTCTCCTACCCACTGTTCACCAGGGGATCATTGGTCCTGGCATTTACAGGGCTGCTGTGCCACCAGAAGTCTTACCAGGCCTCCCTGACCCTGGCATGGTGCAGTTTTAGTGGTCATGCCCAGGACCTGGGGACTCCTCCTTCCCCGTATCCTCAGCCCATATCTCTAAGTTCATCCTGGCATGGGAGCTCAGCACAAACATGCTCTTCTCCTGCTGGCTGGTGATGCAGTAAGTGCCCCCTCCAGCTCTGAGAGCAGGGCATTAATTGGTTTTTAAAAAGTGAAAAAAGGAAATAGGTGGGGACGGAGTGAGGAGGGTGGCATTCACTCCTTTTGCACCTAGAGCGTGGGGAACTCCAGCAGCGGGAGGTTCACCTTGAGGAACACCAGCTGCTTCAGCAAACCTGGATCCAAGCAGGTGTGGTGCTGTGTCACTACATCCCCAGCAATGCTGAACACCCTCTTGCTCAGAACACTGGTCAGTGGACAGGACAGATGCTCGAGCGCAACTGTGGCCAGATCTGACCACATCTGGCTGTGGCTTGCTCAGTAGGCCAAGGGGTCACACAGCAGCACCTCCATGTCCTCAGCAAGATAGGCAGCCACCAAGGCCTGAGTGCTACCTGCCTGATGGTGGGTTCTGGTGGCTCAGGACCCCACTATAGAAGCCATGCCCTTGGCCCACATTGGCAGTGCAGTGGTGGAGGAGGAGACTGGCTTGTGGATGGTGTGCTAGCATGTGACAGTGCATCCCCCTCTTCCACGTCCTCCCGCCTCTGCCATTCTACCTCCCTGACTCTCTTCACCAGCATCTCCATCCACTGATTCAGGGTTTCGCTGCTACATATGCTGCCCTTCAACCTTGGGTCACACATGGCAACCAGCACGTGGACCATACTGGACCACAAGGGATCAAGCCATTTCTTGAGGCCCTCCTTCAGCTGCCACACCAGTGCCGGATGTCTAGTGACAGAGGCTTGCCCCAGCCAGGAACATTGATCTCCATTTGGCTCTGAAGTTCTCTCACTACAGGGATCACCTAGTTAAGGAGGGCAAACAAAACAGTCAGCAAAATTTTTTGCAGCCCTATTATGCAGCCAAATTTTCTCTCTCCCTCCCTTGAACATGTATATATTCCTTTTAGCTCCACAAGAAAAATGAGTCACATGAAAAAATGTGTAAACAAGGAAATGTACCTAATAGCCTTTATTAGTTACTTTTTCCTCCACAGAGCTTAGCAGATGCTTTTCAGATTCATTTATGCAGACACTTTATGATGTTTCACAAGCACATTATTAAACTGTACTGATGTATTTTGTAAGAAGAATGCATTTTTCTCTCAATGCAGGTCTGAACACCCACTGGCACAGAGAGGTATTTCACCAACCTGCCACTTTCACAGAACAATAAGATTTGACATCTTTTGTAACCCAGTTCCAGGAAGTACAGTAATGCTTCAAAAGCAGGGTAGCCTTCAGCTTTAAAAATACTTATTGTCTATCACTATGACATCTTCTTCTGAAATATCATCCATGAAAGGCAGCTATTTTGGGATTGAAGGTCAACAGTTTAGGCTATAAATGTGTGTTCTCATTTCTTTTGCTGATTTACCTCAAAGCATGAGGCCCACATTTTTGTGGTGGTTTATCTGTCAGAATTAATGTTACCTGCCTTCCTATATTCTCTCTTCCTAATATAACCCCAAAAGGCTATTCATATGAAAGGACGAAAGGAGAGAAAATTAAAGTGGGCTATCTAATTCTGTATGGTAATAAATATGGCATACATAGACTGAACAGGGTGTACATCTACATGAGCTTCTTACTATGCAATAGCCTAATAACACTGCGCAAAAAGTGCGTCATGGCACGGATAGTGCTAATATGCTACTGTGCAGTATTATTAGGCTACTGTGCAGTAGTGTCACTAAAAAGTTGTTTGCCAGCACTACTGGGTAGTAACTTTAGTTACTACGCATTTAGTTAGTACGTCATTAAGCAAGTACTAAATTAAATGCGCAGTAGTTACTTGTAGACATGCCAGGTAGATGAAAAGGGATGACTGCATGAAATGTATCTTTGGGGTCTAAAGTCTTGCCAGAAAGATAGATCTATTCTTGTCAAATAGATTTGTGAAACTTTCCAAAAAAAACAGGTCTCTTTTACTGGGTAGGATGGTAGTTGAATATGGAGGGAAAAAAATCATGAGATTCACACTCAAATGGCCAACTAAAAATGTATGATGCTATACCCAACGAAATGGCTTTTGTTAATTCATCAAAAACTTAGTCTAAATACCTGTGTTTGTATCTTTTTCAATGTAGCCTACAAAAAACTGCTTAGTCACATTTTAATAAGAGATAAAATAGACCATAAGTGGAATTAGAATCCCAAAGGTAGTTTGTTGAAACTCTGATGGTGTTGGAAGCACTACAAATTATGTGCATATTATCATCCAAAAGCATAGAGGAGATGCAAAAGATAATGTCATATTTTACTATTGTGTTTGTTTTTCTTTTATTTTGTTCATTATGTACGGAATTAGAGATGGAAGGTATAGCCAGAAAGCAGCCATGCTGTACAAAATGTGATATAGAGCATATCAGAATTTCTTGCTCCAAAAATAAAATAGCAACAACAATGAAGTAGAGAAGGCCTGTAACAACAGAACAAATCAAGTATTCTTGTTGACCAGGGAATCTTTATTATGTGATATTTTATATCGGGGAGCTGGGTGATACA
>NW_017729022.1:17344252-17346431 GCF_001723915.1 Gavialis gangeticus
GAGAGAGAGAGAGAGAGAGAGAGAGAGAGAGAGAGAGAGAGAGAGAGACTAAATAAGCCAGGGAAGTTTGTTTTGTACATAAAACAGATCAGCTTTTGCAACAAAGTTTGACCAAAGACTTCTTTATGGAGTAATTTTGCAAAGTAGATGTGTTTATGGATACGTCTTGTTCTTCTTGTCACCTGGGTTGAGACAGCAGTGCAATTTAACAGCTGCTACTGTGACCAAGCAGTCCTATTTAGGATCCCCTCTGCTTACCATACATGGGGAAGGGGGTAGAAAAGGTGCCCAAAACTTAGGCTGTCTTATCTGTTTCTTGCTAGATTAAGTTCATCCAGTGGGATCACACAGTTTGCAGTTGAAAATATCATAAGATGATAATGATTTTTACAACATGAAATGTTCACACCTTAATGGACAACCAAGACAGTAAATGACCAGAAAGAATTGCTATTGTCTCCAGGGAACTGGAGAAGAAACAACATTGACGTTGCAGCTCCGAGTGAGACAAGATAAATGGACAAAATTCAGCTGAGGTAAGAAGGTAGAAGCTATACCTCATTCTGGAAGGATAAACCAGCCCAGTTCAGATGCATTTATGGTATCGGCTTCAACATCAAGAATCAGTTCATCAATCAACTTACAGACTCCCTGTGGAAATTAGCAAATGTCTTATGATACTCCACATTAAACTCAGCAACAACCAGTACACCTATATCATCAGTGCATATACCCCAGTGCTTGGTGCTGAGGATGATATCAAAGAAAAAATTCTACTGCATCCATGCCCTTGTTCTAACAAATAGTCACAAGGAGGACAAGGTAATTCTCCTAGGTGACTTCAATGCCAGAGTCAGACACAGTCTGGAGCTCGGGAATGGTACCACTGGGAAGGAAGGAGTAAGGAAAGCCAATTCCAGTGGCATCCTTCTCCTGGGCAAATGCATAGAGCACAGTTCTATCATCATGAACACCATCTGCAGACAGTAACAAATGCAAGACTACCTGGAGACACCCTCATTCTAACCATTGGCACCTCAACTATGTTATTGTTAGAGCCCATGATTGAATGGATATCATATCATGAGTCATGCAAGGAACTGGTGACTGCTGAACAGATGTCTTTTCAGATTCTTTATGAACATCCAGCTTGCTCAAAAACACCAAAAACAGCCAAAAGCAATGCAAAGGCCTCTCAACATCACATCTCTTCAAGCCCTAAAGGTCTGTAAGGATCTTCAACAGTGTCTTCATGAAAAGCTCTCTGTCCTGCCCACAAATGAAGACAATATTGAGGAACTACAGAAGGGGTTTAAAACTGCCGTCCATATGGCCTGTGTTGAATCCACTGGCTAAACCACCCATTGACAACAAAACTGGTATGGAACTGGTGATGCCAAGATCCAAGCCCCCCCTTAACCAGGAGAGAAGGTTCCATTCTGCTTGTCAAGATGACACTGCATCCCAGCAGAAGAAGGATACGTATCAGCTCCTAAAAGGAGAAGCTCAGAGGAGGATCTTGGAAATCAAATATCAGTGGTAGCAAGACAAAGCTACCTGGGGGCAGTTCTGTCTCACTCCAGCATTGGCTGTGAGGATCAGCCGCATGGAGTGCCAGGTTGTCCCACTCATGTCTGGGGACCCAGACTAGACTTGGACCGCACAGGGGACCAAGGCACCCAGGCAGTAGTAACCAGCAGCACACTTATAAGATGGGAAACTCCCTTCTTGAAAGCACAGTGGCAGAAATGGATCTTGGAGTCATTATTGACTCCAAGATGAACATGGGCCGACAATGCGAGGTCACAGTTGGCAGGGCTAACCGGACCTTGTCGTGCATCTTCAGGTGCATCTCAAGTAGGTCCAAGGAGATGATCCTCCCCCTCTACGCGACACTGGTCAGGCCACAGCTGGAGTACTGTGTCCAGTTCTGTGCACCCCACTTCAGGAGGGATGTGGACAACATTAAGAGGGTCCAGAGGAGGGCCACTCACATGATCTGGGGACAACAGGGCAGACTGTACAATGAGATGGCAGGTGGGTTCAGCCTTCACAAGAGAAGGCTGAGGGGGGACCTGGTGACTGTCTATAAACTCACTAGGGGGGACCAGAAGGGTTTGGGAGAGACCTTGTTTCCCCTAGTGCCCCCTGGCATAACAAGGAATAATGGCTTCAAGTT
>NW_017729022.1:17351431-17358256 GCF_001723915.1 Gavialis gangeticus
GGCTAGGATCTGGAACCAACTTCCAAGGGAAGTGGTGCTGGCTCCTACCCTGGGGGTCTTTAAGAAGAGGCTTGATGCCTTCCTGGCTGGAGTCATCTGAGCCCAGTTTTTCTCCTGCTCAGGGAGGGTGTCAGACTTGAAGATTTACAAGGTCCCTTTTGACCCTACTTCTATGATCCTATGAAATAGTTAAAGTGATTACATCCTGGCCAGTTTCAGAAAACAAGTGTAAGCTGTGCTTTTGTAAACCTCTACAAACTGATCACCTGAAAGATCTGCCAAATAGAGGAGTCCATGAAGTAGACATCAAGCAGGCTAACCCCATGCATGCATCAAATGCCTCTCACTACTTGACCTTCCATTTTAGCCTCCCAATTTTCCTCTTTCCCCTTCTTGCAAGGCCTTCCCTTTGCATTTATCAATGTCAAACTCCATCTACTGTTATGTTAGTTAGTTCCCCTGAAGTTCCTTGCAGACCTCTCTGGACATGACTAAACTATATAATCAATAAGGGAAGACAAAAGTGCACCAGTAACCAAAGCTCTGGAAAAGGATTTCACCGCTTTGTCCTGACCTGCTGTCTGATCTCAGACAAGTAATTTCACTGTTCTGTGCCTCATCTTCCCCACCTGTTAAACAATGATATTGTTAAACAAGTGCTATGATGGGGTGGCCAAATCCATAGCACACATGCCACAAAGAGCATGTGAGCATTAGGCACAAACTATCAGGTATACCTTTGAAGGACAGGGATCAAAATGACATTTGGTGGGGAGGCCAACTTATTTGACCGCCAAATAAAACTAGCGAACATTGTGGCATGAGGTCTATAAATGAAGGAGTGCTATATTAGAGGAAATGGTTGTTTCTTTCTGATATTTCCTTCGGAAGACGATGAGGTATTTTGTGGTTTAAGGAAGTTTCCACTGCCCACACTCAAATTGATTCTGTTATGGATAGAAAGAAAGGACTTTTTTTAAAAAAAAATCAGAATTGCCACAGTCTGGAATCCTTTTGTGAGCTCCAAAGTCACTAACATAAACAAATAAAAAGTTAAAGCAAAGTATGTAACTCTCTTCTCAGTATGGATTGTACTTGGGGCTGTATTCTATTTGATCAGCACTCTACACACACAAAATTAAAGTGATTATTAAAGACTTTTCAGTTGAAACCAGAAATAAACAGAAGTCAATCAATAATTGTAACATAGGCCATCTTTTTCTTTTATCAGCCAAGTGTGAAACACAGGCAGAGCCATTGAACATGGATTTAATTGAATCACAGTTGCTTAAGTGCTCTCAAGAGGTGATAAATTAAAAAGTGCTATGCATGAAAGAAATAGGTTTCCACAAGCTGGAAAAGCAATATGGCATGAATTTCATAATAAATTGTTGGTTATCCACTAAAACCAAATTGCTACCAATAAAAATTATCTCTGTGCATTTTAACGAGGAAGGAAGAGCAAACAGAAGATTTTACCATAGACAGATTTTTATTCTGTTTTCCTAGTCAAACTAACTATAGGTTAATTAGAGAGCAGGCTCAATTATTTCCTGCAGAAATTTAACCCAATGAATTTCACTTATTTTTTCTTCAAGAATTGTTGAAAAGAAAATTTCTATTTGTATGTATAGCTATTTTGCACTGTTTTCAGATCACAAAATAGTTTTTGAAAAATCCTTCTGCAAGCTCTATGTTCTTGGAAATCATGCTTCAAAGTATGCAGTTGGTTACCTGAATCATATGATTTTATTTGTGTCAGGTCAAACAGAACCATAGAACTACGTGAGGAAACATTCATTTCCATATTTTCACTTTTATTACATTTTTAAGATTCATCAGGTGAAATCTCGTGTCATTGAAGTTAATAACAAAACTCCACTGATTTCAAAGGAGCCAAGATTTTACCTTATGTACTTTGTATGCAAAGTAAAAATACAACTTTAAGATTAAAACAATACCTAGAAAACATCAAACTCAGCAATGCCCTCATTATCTAGCCCATTCTGCTTTCCTCCCTTAAAACAGCTATGCAAATCAGAGTTATACGATAGTAGGTTTGAAAAAGACCTCAGGATGACCTAGATCAGTGGTTCTCAACCATTTTTGTGCCATGACCCTTTTGTGCCATGACCCTTGAGGGCCACTCCCCACCCAGTAAATAGTTAAAATAGAAAATAGCACCCTGGCCCTGTGAGTGCCCCTCACTCCCAACCCACAGCCCCCCAACCCCCAGGTGTGTGGGGTAGGGGTGGTATGAGGAGGCACATGCCCCCAGATTTGTGCACCTACATAAGGGCAGAGGGCTGCAGCCTGATCAGACTGGCACAGGCAGGAAGTGCCTCCATGGCTCAGACGGCAGGACCTGGTGTGGGAGGGCAAAGTGGGGTGCAAGACTCATTGCTACTGCCACCAGGACTCCCATGCCAGCCACACTGCCAGAAGATAGATGGGGGGGGTGGGAAGAAGGTGTCGCACTGCCCTCACCTCCTCCTGCTGCCAGCCATTCATGCACCAGGATGCAGCTTTACCCCCCACCATGGCCCGGCTGCCACTGCCATTGCCACTCCCCTCAGGCCACTCACCACCCACCTCCCCTCTGGGATAGAGCTGCAGCCTGAGGGGAACGGCAGCAATGGTAGTGGTCAGCCCATGGTGGTGGAGTAGAGCTGTGGTCTGGTGTGCGAGTGGCTGGTGGCAGGAGGCAAGAGCAGTGCAGTCTCCCCTTCATCCATTACTCCTTATGCTGCTGGCAGTGTGGCTGGTGCAGGGGTCCTGACAGTGGCAGCAGCAGCAGCAGCAGCAGCAGCAGCAGCAGCAGCGAGTCTTACCACCCTTCCGGCCATGGAGGCAGCTCCTGCCTGTGCTGGTCTGGCTTGGCTGCATCACCGTGCCCGCTGTGGGTGCACAAATTTGGGCGGGGGGGCGTGTGTCCCCCATTCTCCCTGACATGTTACCTATGCCCCTCTCCCTGCCCCACAGATTTACCTGTCGGGAGTTGCTCTCCATGCTGCCTGGCTGCTACGTGCACCTGTGCAAATGCACATAGCACCCCTGCCTGATCACCCTCCTCCTGCTATCCCCAGCCCCAAGCAGCCCCTTGCAGGCTGGAACTCTACCAGTCTACAAAGGTAAACTCATGATTTCCCACATCTTTCCCCTTTAAAGGAGAAAATCATGAATAAAGAAGGAAATCCACATTTTTCCATGGCAAACAGAAAACCCAAATCCGTGCTTATTAGTACACAAAGCACAAGCGGTATCTGTGCTTTCAAAAATGTATGCAAAATATGATCCATTTTTAAAGTTTGTTTGCAACCCTTTCATATATTCCTGCAACCCACTTTTTGGGTCGCAATCCGCAGGGGGAGAAACACTGACCTAGTTGACCTCTTAAGGTCCTCTTCAACTCTGTTATTCTATGTTTCTATGACCTGGTTCAACCCTCTGCTCAAAGCAGTATTGTCCCTGTCAACTGTCTGTCTAACCTACTTTTACAAATATCCAATAATGAAGGTTTCACATTCTCTCTGGTAGCCTGTTCCAAAGCCTACCCACCCTCATAGTAGAAGGCAGGACAGGGTAGCATTTTATGATATTTTTACATGTGTTCTGGGAGCAGAGGAGCATTTCATGTATCAGCCTTCCTGCACTTCAAAATGGCAGCAGGGGCGCTTTATCTAAAGCTCATTAAATGAGTTTTAGTTAAAGTGCCCCTGCTGCCATTTTGAAGCATGGGGACACTGATACACAAGACACAGAGGCCAGCTGGAGTTCAGTTATTACCACACTCCAGCAGACTCATTTGAATCTGCTCTGACACACTGTAATTACAGCGTGTTAGAGCAGCCTCCTGAGTCATAGGCACCCTTTGAGAGTAACTGGTTCAGAGAGGCATAAGCTTTTATAGGCAACAGCTTACTACAACAGATTCTGTGAATAAACTAGCATCTGATGATGAAGTAGGCTCTCACCTATGAAAGCTAGTATCATGTGGTTTGCAGCACCTCAAAGCTTTCTGAGGTGCTGTGAAAAGCATGTGGCACATGTTTATTCGTTCGCCATGCTGACTATTTGCTGTGCAGCAGCAAAATTAGATACTGTACCAGGAAATCCCAATATTTAAAAAAATCCACAGAGAAAAAAGGCAGGGTGATGCACTTGGCTGCAGCATGTGCCATCCAAAACCAGAGCCCGGTCTGTCGGAGCCACACTTCAGCAGCTGGTCAGGCTCTGTGCTCCTGGATTGACACTGTTGTAGCCCCGAGAGGCCCCCAGGACCCCAGGTAAGGCTGCTGGGTCCATTTCAGGTGCTTCCCCCAGCCTCCCCTACTCCAACTGGAGCTATTTGCCATGCACCAGAGCACACATGCTACTTGTCCCCAGGGACAAGTAGCAGTTGCGCAACTGTTTGCTGTCCCTACTTGTCTCCGGGGAAATACATGGCAAGCTCAGCTGGATGCACCTTAAGGTACCATCCTGCCCTGCCTTCTGTCTAATTTCAAACTAACACAGATTATTACCTTTCATCCTCATAGTGAGAAGGTTCTTTCTACATTTCCCTTGTTGCAATCTAACTTTGTCCTTGCTGTAAATAGCTGGGCTTTGCATCATATTCAATACAGTCAATAGGGTCAGGCAATTTCAGATAGTCAATAGAATTAGACTATTTCAGATCAAGACAGGGGGCTGAATTCTAAATGGATGGCCTCATATCTCAAGACAATTCAATCTCAAGCAGTTCCATTAACAGGAGGAGAAGCTGGGGTTCCAGTAGATGGATCCAAACTCTTCAACAGCAGTGCTCCTTAAGGAAAAAATGTCTGTATGTGGGGCCATTAATTAGGAATCTCTGAATCCTTTTCGAGTGCACTATAGACAATCTAATCTGGAAATATATCCTTGGATGGTGGGGAGAAGTTTGTATAGAAGAGAAAGGGTCAGGTTTCCTGAAGAGGAAAAGAGGGGGAAAAGGTACCTTGGTTTTTCCCAGCATTTTGTATTTTGGGGATGATCAAAAAATAAAAAATAGAAAAATCATAATTTTGACATTGTTTGTATTTCTCCTTTCACAGGTAAAACACAAGTCCACTGAAACAGAGATTGCAGCCATAGTATAATACAGAAAAATAAAATAATGATGGCAAATTTCTATGCCAGACACTTGATCAGTAGACAGGAACATTACAATTACTTAGGATATCTGTAGCATTTATGGCAAGCCAGATTTTTTAGGTAAGTGAATAAGAGTTTTTGAAGTATCAGAAAATTTGGTACATCTGAATTTTTCAAATAATGTAATGATATTTTGACTGTTTAAAGAATTCTAATATACAAGCTCAGAGAACCCTTAAAATTCTTCTTAAAACCCTTACAGATATTCAATTCTTTTTTTTTAATTCTCAGCAGTAAAACAAACTTTTCTTATTCCAGTTTATGCTGTACAGCTACTTCAGAAGGTTCTAATTGTCTCCGGCTTTCTGTTGATAGGAAGCAACATTTTTTGCTTATAAAGTGTTTACTAATCTCCATTCACTCTTCATGTTAGCATATACCTTATCTGTTATATATTTCTCTGGGTGGTAGTATAAAGTCATAAGAGTTTCCAGCAGCACAACATAATTATCCCATTCAAACTTACAGAATAAATACTTACATAACGGAACATTTTATAACGAAATAGTAAATTAAATTTAATAACACTTCATGCTCTTTGGACTCACCTCCCAAGCTCCATAATAGGAAAATATATATTATGCCTTCGGGAGAGCCTGTGAAAAAAAGAAGTATTTTCACATCAGTATGTTTAAACAAAGATGTTTATATTACAGTATGACCTAGTTTGATAATGAAATCCTAGCTGTTTAAACTCATTTTGCAAATATATTCCTAAATGTTTATATAAGATTATTATGGAAGAACAATTTGTCAACCAGGTACAAAGAAAAACAAGGTAAAACAGGTATCCAGTTCAGGTTCAAAGGACAGTCTAGGTGAACTAATGTAGCTAATGAGATAATTTCAAAAGAAAGAACCAGCTCCTAAGAGGTCCATTCTAACAAGACCCCCTAGGAACCTGGGTAAAATCTTGGTCCCATAGAACTCAAGAGGAAGGTTTCCACTGATTTTAGAAGGACGAGGATTTCACTTCAAGTCAAGATTTTCTGCCCCATCACAAATCACCAAAGCTAGACTCAGATTGACTCCTTAATGGGGTTTATGTGAAAGGCAAGGATTTTTAGGGTAACATCTTTTTTGGATGAACTACATGGTTGGAATAAAGCTAGATGAGCTTTTGAATGCACGACATTCTTCATCATTGTAGGCTGCTATGGGCCGAGTCTGGGCAGATCACAACAGGGTACTTTTGGTCACGCTAGTTGACCTGACCAGTTTTACTTTTGCTGCTGGCTTTGACCAAGGACCCACTGTTCAGGACCCTTGCCTCTGCTGCAGCCAGGTTAGTAGATAAGACTAGCAAGCCACCCAGGCTTGGTAGCAATGCAAACCAAACAAAAGAAGTTAAACAATAATAAGTCAGCACCTCAACTCCTGATTGCCTCTTATCCTTCAGGGGCTTTGCAGAGTTGTACAACAAAGCAAATGATCAAGCAAGGAAACAAACAAGCAAGCAAGCAAACAAGAGCTCTGTTCCAAGCTCCCCTAGTGGCTGCTTAACCCCTGGTAACTCCAAGCAGCCTGCTCCCTGGCTAGGTGCAGCCCCTCAAGGCTGCTTTCAGTGTCTTTTATCCTTCCTACTCTGGGCTCACGTGCCTAACCCTCTCTCTCCCCACACCTGTGTCACCTCCCTTGCTGTGGGACTCA
>NW_017729022.1:17363256-17371161 GCF_001723915.1 Gavialis gangeticus
CTGCTTTCAGTGTCTTTTATCCTTCCTACTCTGGGCTCACGTGCCTAACCCTCTCTCTCCCCACACCTGTGTCATCTCCCTTGCTGTGGGACTCACTGCATCCCAGGACCTGGTTCCCCAGCCTCCAGTGAGTTCTCCCAGGTCTGGGGTGGGTGTGCAGAGCTGCTTCTGGGGTGTGGGGCTGTTCAGATGCCCCCAAACCTCTAGTCACAGGGCAGAGCCCTGTTACAATCATGTCCTGAGACAAGGCTAGAGACCTAATGCCTTGCTTTTAAAAACTTGTCTAACTGTATTCTAAACATGCAGCTGTTCCTGTAAATATCCCACCCCCCAAAAATCCTTCCTTCTTGCATAATTCCTGGACCATCATGGCTACAATGTCACTTCAACACTACCATAATACTGAAGATATCAAAATCTGCTGTTTAATGAGGTTTAAGCATAATTTACCTGCCTAAGCTCCAAAGGGCAATTCAAATAGACTGCCACAAAACAGAGGTGCCTCCTTTTTGGACTTCAAAGCAGCTTAGGTACCTACATGAATATGCTTAAGCATGCTCCTGAAGGCATGACCACCAAGACACACAACAGCACCTAGCTCCAGTTTAAGTCCTGTTGTGATTCATGTTGTTGTTAAAAGGCATTTAAACTCCACCTAAGTTCCTAGAAAGGCCTTACTTAAAGTTCTGATCAACTTTAAATGTGCAACTTAAAATATGCTTAGGCATTTCCTATTGTCTAACCTTATCAAACTGAATTGTACTCTGGAGCAAGAGGTTAAGACCTAGGGATCCACAGTTAGCAGTTGCAATGCCTAAGAAAACAATCTGAACCTAGCTACAAGTCATCATCTCACATAAGCACATAATTGAATCCTTTATAACTCAAAACCGAGGGCTTGACAGCTTTCGTTCTTGCTAGTCCCTCTTCAGAATTCTCCAGAACTTTTTTTGTAACCTGTCCTGTATCCCTTAAATAATGGGGCTCTGGGCTAAACACCATAACCCACCTAACATCCCATCCTTTCCCTGCTTCCATTAATGGTTAACTTGGTGCCCAAGATAAGTGGAACTTCACACAGGCACACTAGTGGATTACTGTACCTATCGGAGTTCATCTGTGGGGCAGATGGCTAAATTTAGGTGGGCCACACAACCTGATCCCAGCCAGTACCAGAATTTTCAGTGAGTCATACAAAACTGAACTCATATTCATCAGAGATGTCAGTGGCTTCCTATGTGGAAAGTATGCCAGCTAACTCAAAAACATCAAAACCATCATCCTCATCCTACAGCATGAAATGACTGCATATGAATGGTGTTATGAAGTCCAGTATTTACTGTTTTAGCTTCAAATATCTAAAGCACCCTGGTTTACAAATAAATGCTGTTTTTCTAAACTGCCAGGCTTGCAAGTTAATTGTGGGATCTTAGAGCAGAGGTTCCCAACCCAAGGACCATGGCCTGGTACCATGGCTGTGAAGGGTTGGCTGCTAGTCCATGTTGGTGCTGGATTTAGGACCTAGCACTTATACCTTTGTTCCGGGCAAGCACAACCCTCAGACCAACCACAACACCTGCCAGTTGATAATAGGTGAGTTTTCTGATACAGAGTGATAACAAAAAAGCAACAATACAAACAATCAAGCAATTCTATATCCACTAGTCCTAGGGCTGTCATCAGTGTTGAAGTACATTTGGCCAGGATGCAGCTCTGAATCTCTTTCTCTTAGGTGTCAGCAGTCTGGAGGTAGGATGCTGAGGCCCATAGGCCCCTTCCAGTGGGGTGCATGAGACAGGCTGCTGGTATGTGCCCTCTGGCCATGGTGGCCTCAGGGACCCTTCCCAGGGGATAGGGATGTGGATGGGGACTCCTCTCAGAGAGGAGGAGGAATGGAAGGAAGAGGGGAGGAACAGGGAGGGACCCTTTGTTAATCTCACGTCTCTGCTTCTGTATTCCCCTTTCCCCTTGATGACTCCTGATGACTCTTCATCCATGGCTATCACACATCCATGTAGCCTTCCAGGCCTTCTCTTAATCTGGTCTATTCCCCCAAAACCAGGACTCAGGCACCCCTGCTTCTTTTGGCCCTTGTAGCTGGTGTCACTTGTCTCGTGTTATGGGACAATATGGAATATACTTCCTTGGTTCCCAGGCTTTGTGTCCTTGTTGTATTAGACAATCTGTCTGCCTTGAAGGCTGTGATCTCGTGTTATGGCATGCCCCCCTAAATTCTCAGGCTGTCCCCATCCATTGGCCTTGTTGTATTAGACAGCCTGTCCACTTCCAGGGCTGTGATACACTTGGTGTGTGAGACCCAAGCTCTTAGATATCAATTAACCTCTGTGCATTGGTCCAGAGTATGACTGGAAAATACACCCTGCCAGGGAAGGATGGTCTGGCAGGGCAGTTTGTGGCAAAACAGCCCCCAAGAAATGCCAGACCAGTTACCTTCCCAGCGAAAGGTGGGTAGCGGCACCTTAACCTCAGCCCCCACCATTCTGGTGGGTTATAAGACCATAGAGAAATGGGGCCAGGCATGCCCATGTGAGACACCTGAGCCTGTAGGGGTGAGAGACCCTGGAGAGGAATAGTGGGGCCAGGCACACCTGTGCAAAGGACACCTGAGCCCATTGGGGTGTAAGACCCTGGAACCCTGGGAGGGGGCGAGTGAAGGGTTGAGTCCCTGGCCATTGGGCAAGTGTGTTGAGGCCCAGGTAAGACTTTGAACTCTTGAGACCACATATGGGCCTGAGGCCAAGTATGCAGCACAGAAGGAGCTGCGAGTAAGTGAGGTGGGCAATTGGCCCCAATGAGGGATGCTACTCAGTGTGGGGGCTAGAGGCGAAGTTAGCTCAGGGTTTGACTAATTATGCAGACACCACGTAGATGAAGATCACGGGAGGCCCAAAAAGCTATGCTAGGGCTGGCCAAGGAGAGAAGGGATAAGCCTAATGAAACATGTGGTCTCTCAAGGGAGCAGGGCAGAGTGAGGCCCAGTAAAGGGCACGAGTGTGAGAGTCCTGGTGAGTCCAGATGGAGTGATAGAGGCCCCAGTGAGAGGGGAGCTCTGTGAGCAAGGCCCTGAGTAGGGCAGCATGAGAGAGGCCTAACCATGTACTGGGTTTGCCCGGCCTCAAGTCGGAGCATAGACCAGCTCAGATATGACATCTGCAAGGCATGGGACATGATAAAGGAATGGTTGGAGTCATATGTTTACTGCCTGTGAAGAGCAGAGTGCTCGAAGGGCAGCCTCCCACCTACTTAACATCTTAATTTATTTAGCAACAAGGCGTGGCAGAAAAGGAAGGTGGGCAGCTTGCCCGAAGACAGGCAGTGAGCCAGCACTGTGACCAGGCCTGGGAGTTTGCTCCTGTCAGACGTTCATACTCTTCATAAAGCTGCTACAAGTCATTGACAGCTATGTGAACCAATAGTTTTATGCAGGAAAAAGATGCAACAAAAGTGATTTTTAGTCATCTAAAATAGAGCATATAAGACTCAAATGCACGTAAGGCACCAAAAATCAGCCAGGGAAGTAGCTCAACCCTGGAGATACCTGAATAAAGTGATGCTTTCCTGCCCCATCCTATGGCCTTGAGTAAGTTTGACTAGCTTCTCCTTCAGTATCTCCAGGCAGCAGGAGCACCTGTCGCCATTCAGAGAATTTTCTATAGGCTTGTCTGGACTTTGCTCTTATTAGACTAGAGAAATAGCAACTCATCCTACCTCACTGCCTCATCTTACTTCACTTCACACTCTTATCTCATTCCCCTGGCCACCTCATCCCTTTCCTTTCCATATAGCTGATGCCTACGTCCTTCAGGAAAAAGAAAAATAGAATTCAGATGAAATTTTCTATCCTCACGTTGTTCACTTCATATGCTTTATGCATTTCCCAGCTTGTATCTTGCTTTCTGAAGCAAGATCTCTTTACTACTCGGTATTTGTACCATACTTAGTACAACGTGTCTCTTTTCTACTTGATCCTTAGGCACTTTTGTAATAAACATGAATAAAGACAAAAAGAATAAGCAGCAGATCTGTTATGTTAAGTAATACCATTTTTATATAGTCACTTTTCAGTGGATTTATTTATCAAGAAATGGCAGAGGACCAAAGGTAATACTTTAAAAAAATGTATGTTGGTTTTGAGACCTGCTAAGGTTTAGAAAGATTCTTTTATATAGGGTGATGCCTGTGGAAGTGTTTGCCTGGATCTTGCCTCTGGAGTACCAGTAGGGAACAAAATGATAAATAACAAAAGGTTTGGTTGAACAAATTGCCTTTTTGCTTATCCAGTGAATAAACAGGTGTGTTATACAAATTTAAAAAAAACCCAACAAGATTTAGTTAAGTTCCTACATAAACACTGAAGGAAAATGCTACATATGCAACTCTAAGTTTACAAGAAATGTATATTTTGTAATTTTAAAAATGGTTTGGGGTCATGTAATTAAAGATGTACATGTCTGGAAGGTAATAATAAGGTTGAAGACTCAGTTTTAATGTTGGCAACTCCTAATTCTTAAGTCCTGGACTGTGGAAAGTTAAACTATTAGTATGGCTTTTGTGTGTTATATATTGCAAAAAAAAAAAAAAAATCAATGCATCTAGCAATGATCTCAAAGTTATTTAGCCATAGTTTATTATTTTGTTCTGAGGAGGAAACATCTTTAGTAATTACTGGGGGAAAAAAAGAGTGAACCTACTTGAGAACCCCAGTCCCAACTATTCATATCTTGGTTCTGCAGAAATCTCAATTTAGATCCAAAGTTTATGACCACTCCCTTAATGGTCTGCACAAAATCCTGGAGCGTTCCACCCTTCCAGATTTGGAGGATATTTTCATTCAGTTCATTTGTGACTTTCAGTTCGCTGTTTTATTTTAAGAGATATAAAAAGAAACAGGATAAAGGAGTAAAGGTGCTCCACTGTCACAGCTCTTCCACATTTTACAATCCCAGCCTTTAGGCACAATGGAAATGGAAAACAAAGGTTTTACAGAAATCATTTACTGCATAAGATGATTCCTGTCCTGAGCAGAGAACCATATGGATGGACCATTATGTCAGTGCAGAGCACCCTTACAGTTTTTTAATCTATTTTCATATTCAGAGGCAAGAACTGACCTTATACAGTCAGATAAAGGACACAAGAGAATTCCTATTAACCAATATGTCCAACACAAAATCTGAATGACTAGCAGTACTGCATTTGTCATTATAGGAAGTATAGGCAAAAATCCTTTTGGCTAATCCCTCAGTTACTTGAATTTAAGAAGGAAACTTGTTAAGGATTAATGTATAAATGAATAGTATGAACATATAGGAACAAAAATCAGAAAGGCCAAGGCACAAATTGAGATATATTTAGCAAAGGACATAAGAGAAAACAAAACAAAACAAAACAAAATACCATAAATATATTAGCAGTCAAAGAAAGCTCCAGCAAAGCATAGGCATTTACTGAATAGGAATGGGAAGTTAGTGGTGGATCATTGTGACGAGGCCAAAGTGTTTAATGCCTTTTTTTTATCTTTTTCTTTTTGCTTTGGTGTTCAGAAAAAAGGGTAAGCCATCAGATGATCAACATGATTAGCTTCAAGGACAGTTGAAAAAAAAAACAAACAAAAAAATGCAGAGAGATTACTTTGATAAACTATATGTTTTCAAATCAGCAGGGTCTAATGAGATTCATCCTAAAAATACTCAGGGGATTTCTCTGCAATAATTGCAGATTTATTGACTATCATTTCTGAGAACTCTTGGAAGTCAGATAAAATGTCATAAATTGGAAAATGGACAACAGTCTTTTCTTTTAAAGGGAAAACAGGATGTGTCCTAGGATTTACCGCCTGTTTAGCCTACTTCTGATACCTGGAAAGATATTGGAGGACATAATCAAACAATCAATTTGGAGAGGATAACAAGGTGATAAGTAACAGCCAACATAAATTTGTTAGGAACAAATCATGCCAATATCGCCTAGTTCCTTTGTTTAACACAGTGAAGGGCTTTGGGGCAGGGGGAGGGGATTGGGCAGCAGAAGTAATATACGTGGACTTCAGCAAACTTTTTGATACTGTCTCATCTAACTTTATCTATATTAATAAAAGGGTGTTCGTGTGTGCGTGTGTGTGTGTGCGTGTGTGTGTGTGTGCGCGCGCGCGCCATAGCTCCAAGACCATGATACCTAGAGACCTAAAACTTTGCAGGCACACTAAGGGCACCCTGGGGGCATGCATCTGCATTCATTTTTTTTATTTGGCTCAAAAAAAAAAAAATCACCAATTTTTTTTTTTTATTATTATTATTTATTTTTGATCTATACTGCATAACCCCCTGTGACAGGTCAGCACCAGAAAGCAGAATACATTCACATGTGCAAAACATTCTTTAGCAAAGCTCAAAGTTCCTGGCCAAGGTCAACTGGGACAGCTGGAGAAGGCTCCACATTTAGGAGTATTCCCCTAAGGGCTGTGGTTGCGACTGGTTAACAGGACCTGGGAGCACCTTCAGGTGGAGTGAGGGCTTAAGGAAGGTCCAGGGAGAAAACCCTACTGGGCCTTCTCAGGGCCTGATTAGGGGGTTGTGAGAGGCATTCCCTGCAAGGCAATCTACAAGAAGCAAACTTGCCAGAAATTGACTTGCAAAAGCTGCAGCCAGAGTAGCTGAGACTCCAGAGCAGCAAGTTGCAAGACAAGAAACAAACAGAGCAGCAATGGCTGTATCCAGAGTAACTGAAACTGCTGCAAAGCAAGTGGCAAACAGAGCAGCAATGGCTGAAGCCAGGAACTGGCCCTGGAGGGAAAAAGAAAACCCTGCATTCTTCTCCAATCCAGCCTGGGATTATGGTTCTGATCCATTAGTTGCAATTGGCTCAATGGCAACTTCTTGCAGCCACTGCCTTGCAAAGTGATGGAAAGGAGAAGCTCCAGGGATATGCTGCCCCAAATTAATGATTCTCCTCAGCCCCTTCATACACTGTTGACAAGCAACACTCCAGATGTACATCATTTCCAAAGCAACATCAGAAAGATACAATTCATACTTCCAAACAACATCTTTTGGCACCACCAAAGACATCAGAGAATCTGGTTACATGCCCACATTTAAAGTGCAGGGCCAGGTTTATCATTGGATTGGCTATATGCTGCCACTCCCAAATGAAGAGCCCAAATTCCTGCAGATCTACTTCATGGGTCACAATACAAAGCAGGCTGAACAGCATTGCAACAATGTCATTCAAACCAAACTGCAGGTAGTGTTCCAGTTGCAAGATATGCTTCTCAAGGAAAACAACTATGTTCACAGTTTCAAGTGTGCCATGGAGAAGATGACTCCAGAGTATAATGTTATCATTCATGCAGACAAAACTCCAGCTGATGAGTATGAGCGGCACTTCAGTGCACCCACAACACCAGAAATAGCTGTCATTCTGGTTGGTGAACAACATGGCAATCGACACATTGTGTTGCAACTCAGAAATATCTCCCTCAAGAGAATTACTGAGATACACCAATCATATGATGTACTTCAATATCCACTAATTTTCTGGCAGGGTGATGATGGCTACCATTTTGAACTGCGACAAACAAACCCAGCAACGGGGCTGCCAACTCAAAAGATTTCTGCCATAGACTTTTATGCCTACAGGATGATGCTGCGAGCTAGAAGTTTTAATCGCATCTTGCAATGCAAAATCTCTTCCACCAATTTGCTGTGGACATGTATGCCAAAATTGAAGCAAAAAGGTTGAGATTCATTTGACTGAACCAAAAGAAACTGAGAGTTGAAAACTTTGTTCACCTCAGGGATGCCATGATCAATGATGGAGATCCTGTCAATGTAGGCCAATTGGTCATCTTGCCTTCCAGGTTCACAGGTGGCCCTCGCTACTTGC
>NW_017729022.1:17376161-17408501 GCF_001723915.1 Gavialis gangeticus
ACCCAGCAACGGGGCTGCCAACTCAAAAGATTTCTGCCATAGACTTTTATGCCTACAGGATGATGCTGCGAGCTAGAAGTTTTAATCGCATCTTGCAATGCAAAATCTCTTCCACCAATTTGCTGTGGACATGTATGCCAAAATTGAAGCAAAAAGGTTGAGATTCATTTGACTGAACCAAAAGAAACTGAGAGTTGAAAACTTTGTTCACCTCAGGGATGCCATGATCAATGATGGAGATCCTGTCAATGTAGGCCAATTGGTCATCTTGCCTTCCAGGTTCACAGGTGGCCCTCGCTACTTGCATGAGTGAACTCAGGATGCCATGACTATGTATGAAACTATGGCCGCCCTGATCTCTTCATTACCTTCACATACAACCCAGCTTGGGCAGAAGTGGCTAATGAACTGATGCCAGGCCAAAAACCACAGGATCAGCATGATTTGCTGGCAAGAGTATTCGGACAAAAAGTGAAGGCATTAATGAATTTCATCAACAAGGGAAAGATTTTTGGAGCCATTCAGTGCTACATGGCAAAACAATGGAAGGAATGACTCTGGTGTTGGCTGGGGATTTTTGACAGACACTGCCAGTCATTCCACATGGAACCAAAGCTCCTAAACTGCAGGCCTGCCTCAAAGCTTCATACATTTGGAAAAACATTCAGCGACTCAGTCTCATGACAAACATGTGAGTGCATCAAAGGGGTGACGCGTCTGCTGGAGAGTTTGCTTCAAGCCTGCTCAAACTGGGAAATGGGGCCATGGTATCTGAGAATTGAGAGAGTTCCATCTCAATGAACGACATTGGGAAAACAGTTGCAACACTTCAAGAACAGAAAGAGGCATTTTTTCCAAATGTTGCACATCACTTTCATGACCAGAAGTGGCTATGCCAAAGAGCCACCCTGGCACCAAACAATAATGCGATCAATACCATAAACAAAGACCTTGTTTCTCAATTGCCTGGCACTGTGCAAAAATACAAGTCAGTGGACTCTGTCCCAGACACCAATGAGGCAGTCAACTACCCAACAGATTTTTTCAACTCTCTCAAACCACCAGGTGTGCCTTCACACAATCTGGAGCTCAAGATTGGTGCACCCATCATTCTTCTCAGGAATCTGGACCCAGCAGCACTCTGCAGTGGAACATGATTGGCTGTCAAGAAGCTCATGCCACATGTCATTGAAGCCACCATCATGACTGGCCAAGCAGTGGGACAGGATGTCTTCATTCCACACCTTCCAGTCATTCCCTCTGACCTGCCATTTCAATTTAAAGGGCTCCAGGTCCCAATCTGCCTCAGTTTTGCCATGAGCATTAGTGAGGCACAGGGACAGTCACTCAAAGCTGTTGGCCTCAACCTGAGAAGCCTGTACTTTTTTCATGGCCAACTCTATGTTGGTTGTTCCAGAGTTGGCAATGGCAAAAACCTTTTCATCTTGGCACCAGATGGCAAAACATGCAACATTGTCTATCCTGAAGCTCTATACACACAAAAAGTGTCAAACATGGTCATACACTGGGATAGAAGAAATGTGATGTGAAATCCTTAGTGCTATGTATGCTAAAGTCTTACAAAGTAAATAAATAATTCTACCTCACAATTCAGTTGTTTAATACATTAATACATCTAAATGTTCAACTTCTATAGGTTTTTGGTGCTCACAGTGTCAAGCTGTGTTACCTCACCAAAAGCTCACAGTGTCAAACTGTATCACACAAGTAAAATAGGGTACAAAATTAAACACATATATACAATTTATTAGTAGAGGGAAATAAGATAGAATTAAAATATTTTATTTATAAAACATTAACATTTGATTATTGCAACCCGTGCAAAGCCAGGTACTTTGGCTAGTCATAATTAAAATGAGGAAATTCGGGTCTTAATAAAATTACTTTGAGGGTTGGGGCACAATGATTTGGATAAACATCCTCAAAGACTTAATTCCAAACTGGGAAGAGAGATAAAGGCAGGACTTCCAGCAGTGTGCCCAGGGTCTGGTTCCATGTTTAATAGGAACAGTGAATTTGTATGTGGGAATGGAGTGTAAACTTATTAGATTTACAGATGCCACCAAACTGGGTGCAACTGTAGACACTTAAAAGGATAAGTTTACAATCTGAAGTGCCCTTGAAAATGGGGTGGGGGGAGATATTTGAAATAAATAGGATGAAATTCAATAAGGGCAAACGCAAAATGGAATTCTTGGGAATGAAGAAATGCACAAATACAAATTAAGGAATGAGTGGCTCATGTCTAGTACTGTAGAAGAGAACCTGCAGGTTGCAGTGAAGCAGGGTTAAATGGGAGTCAGGATGCAGTATTGTTGCAGAACATACTGGGATGTATTAACAAGAGTGCTATACATAAGGCATGGAAAGTATTTCTTTCATTCTGTTCACACCTGAGGAGGCCTCAGCTGAAGTGTCTTATGCAAATGTGCGCACCATATTTTGTGAAGGATGTGAACAAAGTAGAGGGAGAGAGTCCAAAGGAGCACAAAGATGATTAGAGGATTAGAAATATGGTTGGAAGCCTAGAGAAGAGGAGACTGAGGTAGAACCTGATAACAGTCTTCACATCCCAAAAAGCATGGCTATAAAGGTGGATGACAACAAGCTGTTTTCTTTGTGCACTGGGGACAGGACAAAAAGTAATAAGCTTAAATTGCACCTTCTGTTGTTTATTTTAAAATGCAGGGGAGACAGACATTTGTCTGAGCTGTTTTAGACCAGCAGTCAGCAACCTACTGTCCATGGGCTGGAATAAGTGAGAAAAGCCAGGATGTCAGTGGAAATTCAGCTGGGGGAAAGACAGCTGACGTTGAGTTAGGAATACTTTGTTGGCAGTTTGGCAGCAGGGGAAAGGGTGGTTAGGTTGAGAATGCATTGACAGTCAGGAGTAATTTGGCAGTGGAGAGAGATGTGCCGATTTGGCTTGCCACTCCTAAAAGGTTGTCAAGCCCTGGTTTAGGCAAGAATAATTCTGCTTTGGACAAGGAGTTGTGGCCCCTCTTGAGATCGCCTCCAGCTCTATTGTTCTAGCACTATCTTTCATATCCCCCTCCTGCTGCAAAACTAAAGCTCATTTTGAATTATCAAAATGAGTGTGCAGTACCTAAAATATTTCCATGAGATTGAACAAAGCTTGTTCTCCTTAACAGAAACAGTGCTCCAATTGCTTTGGTTTGCACAATACAGACAAAAGTTCCTCTCTTTCTCTTTTTCTAAAACTTTGCTACAGGATTATTATTATTTTATCAAGATTTTTTTTAAAGTGGCTGAGCTGAATCATGAAACTGGTCAGCCAACTAGGGAACTCTTTACAAATAGTGCGCACACTTTATTTATGACTTAGTTTCCACCTGTGCTGACACGGCTGGGAATTTACAACTGCACTGAAAATGTTACAAGCAGTACCTCAGAAATTCCACATTTTACTGAGCTACATTATTATGGAACATTTGTCATACAGCCAAGTGCTATGTCATCCCTATAATTGATTTACTGCAACGTCTGCAAGAATAGAGGGGGAGGGAAAGAAACCTATGTCCACTTCAGATTCTGCTACTCCAGAACAGCATATGGCTTCAGTAGATTTACAAACGAGGGGAACCACTGGAAATGAGAAACCGTTTAAAGATAGGTTAAATACTAGATTTTAAAAGTTATTTTTCAGAAAGTCAAAACTGTAAGACATGTTTTAACTTAGCTGTATAACACACCTGGCCCTAAAAAGCAGACTTGTTTCCCTGAGGAAAATGAGGCTTAAGCAAGAAACCCACATCGATACAAAACTCCTCCTTTGTGAAAAGCCTCATTAAAAAAATAAAATAAAAATCTCACCAAGTTTGTATAATAGTTTCTTTGTACTCTAAAACAATATATATATCCACAAATCTCTTTTTCCATTTAGGAATGTTTTGTCAGAAAAGAGCTCCAAGATTGTTGAACAGGAGAAAAATAGAGGGAGGAATAGGAAGAAGGAATCCCTTTCCAGAATTAGCTCATTCCAGCCTCTGTGAACATTTATCTTTTGTATCAAACAAACTAAATTTTCATTCACATTTTCTCCCAATTTTTTTAGAGAGATAAGGGTGGGGGGAGGGGAAAAGATAAGATTGCATTTAAAAATGCTGATTTATATCATTCTAGTAGTATATTATGCTTCATAACTTGCCATTGCAGGAAACAGGATAATGAATTAAGATATAAGTTTGATCTGACCCAATTCAGCATTTTTTTTTATGTTCTAGGTGCAGAGAGAGAAGGGGAAAATATTAACTACCATAAATCAAACTTTGGTGAACTGATGCTCTTCGCTGATTTTCTCCATTGATTTTCCTCAGCTGATCAGTTTGAGGGAGGACTGCATACAGAAATTTATTCCTCCTTCAATTCAGGTCTTGGTAGAAGTGATAATTTGGGGAATTTGTTTATGTACAGCTCATAAATTCTGATTGAAGGAGATCCAGTGGATGTGGGATGAGTCTTTTGCTATCAAGGCTGTAGCAAATCTCACACAGACAAGGCTCAATGGTGGCTTAACTGGATCACTTATTCAGTGGGAACCTACTGGGACAAGAGATTGGAACTTAGAAGAACCAATTTCCTCCACCTTTCAACAAGGGGGTTGAAGGCATCTTCCCATTTCCAGATGTGATAGGCATGTGCTGTTGCTCACTCTGTGAAGGGTGGAAAGAAAACCGATTTTGCAGCAATCTGAGTCTTTTCCACATTATTCAAAACAACCTTCTAATTGTGTGTAGAAGAGCAAAACTCACTTCTTATCCATCACAACTATCACACTTTTTTATTCTTATGCCACTTGGTCTGGCTATATAAGAGGGATAAAAGAAACTAGTTGACATCAATGACCATTCTTCCTAAGGGCTTTCCATAATAAAAGGAAGACAAGAGATTATTATAATATTCTCAAGAATTAGAAAAAACACTTCAGGCACCTCCTACTTAAGCACAGTAACTTTCTAAAAATTACAAGCATGGCCTGAGCAAGGTGATTTAAGGAATCAAATGCTTCCATAGGGCTATCTGGACAACCCCCCCCCCCCAAAACAAAAAACCCACAAAAAACCCCAACTCATACTAAGCAATTAACCATTTAGAACTGGCCAATAGGAAATGCAGCAGTGTGGCAGGACTCCCTCTCTGAACCTGCAGTGCCTCCATCCATTTTAGAGCTGAGGGAACCCAGAATGGGGTGGGCAAATTCTGGCCCATGAGTCAAATCCGGCCAGCTAGACTCAATTTCCCAGCAGCCCCTGGCCTGCATGTCTGGGGACAGTTCCCATGGACACTCCAGCAGCATCTGCACTGTGATAGATGGGGCCTGGGTTTCCGTGGAGACTGGCCCCAGCAGCACTGGCAGGCGTGTGGCAGGGCACAGAGCTGCTTTGCACCTGGACTAGGACCTTGCGGTGGTGACAGTGTGGTCTGGAGCTGGGGCAGAGCTGCAATCTTCAGTCTGCGTGCTCCGGGCTGGGGCATGCAGGCAGCGGATCGTGGCTCTGCCCCAGCTCTGGACCACACTTATCACCACTGCAAGTAGCTGGGGCAGAGCCGTGATTCACTGCCTGCATGCCCCTGCCCAGAGCATGCAGACAGAAGATTGTGGCTCTGCCCAAGCTCCAGACCATGTTGTCACCACTGCAAGATCCCAGCACCCTGCCGCATGCCCTGCCGTGCTGCTGGGGCTTCTCTCCATGGAAACCTTGGCTCCACGCTATGACAGCGTGGCTGCTGCTGGTGTCTCCATGGAAACTGGCCCCAGCCACGCGGGCAAGGGTTGCTGGGAAATTGAGTCCAGCCGCTGGTTGGATCCACCATTTTGCCCACCCTGACTTAGAATCCCAGTTCCCGGGCAACTGCTGTAACCACTAAGGCCTTTAGCAGATATGCAAGTAAAGGCACCATGGTATCTGATATGCAATCCCTACGATTGCACTTTCTGCCAGGTCACATGTGCATGGCAGGAGGCAAGATTGTGGGATCGAGTCCAGGATCACTATCCTGGGTTTCTCATGGGCAAGTAGCTCAGAGGGCTGGGAGCCCCGTCAGCTGATCCAAGTTCCCAGCCACAGGTGTGCATCCTGCAGCTGGGAATCCCAGCGTGGCCACACATAAAATTAATTGCGTGAGAGGCCGTGGCTCCTTCTGCAGGGCCCGCAGCAGTGCAAGGTTTGCCCCCCCCCACTTGGGAAGTGGGGGTATCCTTACCTGTCACGGTCAGCTGTGACTGCTGGGTTGTGGTTTGCCGGGCCACAGCATAAAAACTTTGGGAATCCCTGCTCTAGGAATATTTAACGTCCCTGCTCAAAATGAGGGAGAGCAAGAATTAGAATCTGGGTCTCCCAGATCCTTTAACCACCAAGCTTTAGTCAGACTCTGAATTCCTCCTGTTGGAGCCATTCTACTCTGGCCTACAGGATGTGGATATTTATTCAGATAAAACAGCACCAACGAGAGAGAGGGAGACTATCAGCTTGATGGATAGGACACTCCCTTGGAAATTCCTTAATTGGAGCAGGGACTCGAACACGGGCTCATTCGTTATGCTGGAACCTCTTCTCTGGCACAGACAAGAGGTTTCTCCTGAAATCTTCTTAAAGGAAGCTTAATAGTAAATCTTCTGAAAGAAAGTTTACTAAAACAATATTTCCATTAAAAGTTTTTGATCATTTAGCATTTTCCAATTTGGGGGAAAGGGAGAGGGGTTTTGTTTTTGTTAGCTTAATAAAAAGGTCTTATAGTTGCACTTATTTTTACCTGTTACAAACCCAGCTTCCTGCCGGGGCTGCAGGTCAGTCTCTCCAATAGCTTCTGCTTCACTCTCCCATACCTTTTTTTAAAAAAGTTTTGTATCAGCTTCCTCTGTTTGGATCTCCCTGTGGTTACAAACTTGGAAACATAATATACCACAATGTTGATCTTAATGCAGTTAACACTTTGAACCAAACGACACCTACATTACCCATCAGTAAATGGAAGGTTATCTACAGCCAGACTTTTCTTTCCTGTACACAGGCAACTAATTGCACTGGCTGCCAGGGGCCACAGTACCAGGACTCTGCAGCTGCAGCGCCAACAGGAAGCCAGGTGGCAGGGGGGATGGATGCAGGGGAGGGAGAGGAGACTTGTGTGCTGCATGGGCCGGCCCAGTCCTGGCTGCAGCAGAGCAGGGCAGTGCAGGGCACAGTCCTCACTCCTCAGGTCCCCAGTGGTACTCAGTAGGCCATACAGGATCAACTGGCAGGCTGTATATGGTTTATGAGAAAAAATTTAACCATTTTGTTAGCTAAGCCAAAACAAATCTCACAGTAAGTCTTAACTGAAAGGCTTAAAGTGGAAAGCACAATTTATGCTTGTATTTATATATGAAAAGAAAACAAAATCCTGGACTAAGGTCTTGGCAGGTAAATGAAGCAGAACACAAATATTTACTAGATTTGGTTTTAGTTTTTTATTTCTTTAAAACACTTAAGGGAAAGAACTGAGTGTTCAAAAAATCCCTAGTACTACAGTAAAACAACTATAGTCAAATTAGTGAGTTCATCTGCTGATGTAAGCTGTCGCCTATGAAAGCTTATACCTCTCTGAACCAACTAGTCTATAAGGTGTTAACCTGCCCTGTGTTCTGTCTGAGACTTCAATTATCAGAGAATGTTCTGACAATAAAGAAAAACCAAGCTATTTAACAAATTAATTTAGACAAGTTAATTTTTCCTATTCATTAAAAAAACCCCCAATATTAAATGTTCCAAATAAAATTGTCTTCTGTTTAGAAACTGAAATCAGGTATCCACCAGTGCTGGTCTCAAACATTCAGTTACAAAATGCGCTGGACAGAGATGCCAATAAATAGATACGTTGGTATAGCATTAACACGATTATTCAGCATTTACTAAAACTGTACACCTCTAGTTTATTTGCCAGAACATTTTGTTGTTTGACGTGTTAAGAGAATGCTGCTTCTAAAGAACATTTAACAAGTTGTAAGTACGCCCATTATAGGATTCCAATCACGGTTGCAAATTAGATTGCAAAATGTCTGCTCTGTCATTTAACAACACATCTTTCATTCGGCCACGAGGCTTCTGAGATACAGTACAAGTTTTATTCATTATTGGCTGCATTATATTTCCCCATAACAAAAACTTAAGATTTTAGCGCTCAGCTGTGTAAACATCTACCTACCAGCTCCCTAGTTCCTGAACCCTCAAAACAGGGCAGAAGGATGTTCTCACCATCTTTAAACAGATATTAGGTTACACTAACAACATTTAAAAAAAAAATCTATGACAACATTGTGTATATCTTGCAATTTACTGAATGTCACTATATATAAGAGCAACCAAACCCCTAAATATTTAAGTTCACATTAATAGAGCTTGGTCTCAGGGTATTTATTTCTATTTCACTGATATTTAAAACTGTCAAAAGTATTGCTATCTGCCCCTTTTTCATACCATTTGAAACATCTTTACTTGATGAAAAACATTAACAAATTGGCAAATGACCTATCCCTGAACTCTTCTGTGGGCACTCAGGTCTAATATCACTGCAGGACAAGGGGTCTGTATGTTATGACAGTCCAGTCCAGGAAAATGTTTTTAAATGAAAGGAAGATGAGTATAGGAAGATAGTGGTGATGCAGTCTTTTTCCCATTCTACTTAAAAGAATGCTTTAAAAAGGCTGTGTTTAGACAGAGATCTTTAACTTGGATTCTTAAACTTATAATTTTATTTTGGAATAAACATCATTAAAGTTTGTTTTTGAAACTCTGTTTCCCCAGATATTTGAAAAGCAATGTCTGGATAGAGATCCAAGATATCATGCTTAAGGAAAACTAGCAGAGAAGGGAAGAAAAACCTATCCTGATTTAGTGAGTGAATCAAATTTAAGATTTCTTGCCTTACTGACTTTGGGGCTTTGGGCTTCACTCAGGAAAATTAATAAAAAATGCACTTAATTATAATCAAATAACCATCTCAATGTCTGTCACCACATCACCACATCTGGTAGCAATGAAGACAAACTAGCAGTAAGATTTAGAAAATCTGGCAATATGATAAACTAAAACACGCAAAATCCATTCTCTGTATTTAGACCACCAGTGACTGAGGATGGATTAACTTCCTGTCTCTAATGCTGGCGCCTAAATTAAAGGGGGAAATTACACCACAAATCTGGGTACCAGGTTTCTGGCTACAAACAATAAAAGCCCTTAAACTCAGCTGTTAGGCAGGGAAACCTTTGCTCCAGACTTATCCTCTGAAAACTGTCTCTATGATGGTCTGTCCTAGCAGCTGCTTTCAATTGAGTTTGAAAGAGGAGTTTTGACAACTATATAAATTTGCACCTTCAAAGCGAGCAGATTTAAAAACATAATGTCTTGTAATATTAACCCTTTCAGAGCAGAATTGTTTTAATACATTGCTGAAAACAGGATTCAGAACTTTTTAGAATACCGGATATCTGTACTAAGGAAACAAAAAGGAAGCTTTGAGTCTTAACTACTATCATATAAATAAGCCATCCTCTTTCTTGGACTTAGGGTTAATCATATTCTTGTTAGATTAAATTTACAGTTGCTTGACTGACCAACTGAATAAATACAGAACACATCTATTCAGAAGCAAAAAAGGTCAGCTGAATATGAAACAGCAGAAGTTAAAATAAGGAAGCAATTCTCTTGTAGTTTTATGTCCTTTTAATGCTGCGCATGTGGAAGTGGTTGTGGGAGCAGAAAAGAGGGACACAGTATGGAAAATCAAAGACTCAGACTTACATTAAATATTTAGCAAATATTCCATACGCAAGCCATTTACTTAGAGGAAAATGATGCTACTGGGCCCTGATTTTTGTAAAAAAACAGAATAAATTTCTGCATATCTTTGTATCAATTTAGCATACTCACCTTGACATGGTATACACATGGTATACACACATGGCTAGACAGCTGACATTCCAACATTATGAACATGGCAAATATGGAATCTGTGCATACATATTTGATTGTGGATACACAGAATGGAAGAGCCATCTGTAACTGTGAACTCACAAGCACACTCGTATGATTGGACCTATAAGGAGCTGAAGATACTTAACCTGATGAAACAAAGTCACTTCATTGTAGGCAAATCTATGAGAAGTAGCAGAGGACTCGGTACACTACTTACGTAAGTTTTTCTACAAACGTAAATCCACCTTGCATTTTTCATACACTGATGTGGCTCAAGACCACAAGGCAGCATAGTTTATTAAGTGATGTGCAAATAAGATGCATGATACCTGCAAACAGCATTCATAAAATGTACAGTTGCTGGTACAAGTTTAGAATGCTTTAGTACTCATGTCAATAAAATGAAGTCTGGCAAAAATACACATAGTATTATTTACACCATTCATTTACAAAAGGTAACATTTGCATAAAACAAAAGCTATAAAATAATTAGAAATATAGTATTTTATAAGGAATGTATTCCCTGTATCTCATTTTGGCAATTGTTTTTCATATTTAAAAAAATGTATCAATTCTTTCAGAATTCATGGCTCCATGATGGCTCTCTCTCTTTTTTATTTTTCTGCTTAAATTAAAACACATTGAGGTAGTACATTAAAAATTTTTTTTCGTTCCATAAATCAATGGCAAGTCCAAAAGCAGCTATGTATCCAAGTCACAGGACTGGAAAGTAGGAGTCCTAAAGTTTTCAAAAGACTGTTTATAAGTACAAATGTTATTTTCCTCTTGAGAAAATGTCCTGTCCTTTCCATCTTCCTCTGCCTCTGAGTCAAAATCCAATGAGGCATGAGGATTATTATGGGAGGTTTTTGGTAGACAACTTGCTGGCTGTCTATAACTTGAAAGAGATTCCAACTGAGGCCTCCATAAAGGCTTTCCAAATGTTCCTGCAAGAAAGAAAATGTGTAAGTGCAAATATACTCATGTTAACAGTAACGAGTCTCTCTGAGTATAAGAATATGAGCCAAAGGCAGACAGAGCTCAAGTTCTTGAGGATGAGATTTGGCTTAGTATCTAAATTGTACTATGATTTCCCCACCAAAAAGGAAAAAAGGGGAAAAAATCTGATCCCATGAACAATTTAAGACTCTCTTAGCTGAGATGTTTTTCCAAAGTAAATGACTTGGTTGACAGCCATTCAGAACAACCCACTCTAATTTCACTGCCTATATTTTCATCAAGTCTCAGTACAACAAACTGCAATCAGATCACAAGATATTTTCTAAAGCAAAATATAGAACAAATCTCTTCAACATGTTCTTAGTGTGTGGCTATACTCTTTAGAGTGACTAAAATGTGTTGCTTAGCTAGGCTGATATTAAAATCTACATGATTATTTGAAAACTAAGCACCATGCCACCTGAATGCTAAACAGAATACTCTTTGGCAGAGTCTAACAGCAGTAATGAAGGAACTGCAAGCCAAATTCATTTGCACCTGTTTATCTCCTTTGCCAATAACTGTCTAAACTTAGGCATGATCAAGCAAAATTTGCTACTTTAGTCAATTTTATTAACAATTCTGTTGATGGACCAGCCAGAAAAAGAATAAACCTTCTCTCATTCCTTACCATATAGAGCCACTGCAGGTAAACTTTGCTAAACTAGAGGAAACTGAATAAATGAAAGAATGACATAGATTTAAATGCATCAAAGCACAGTGATCTGTTAAGATCTCATGAGTTCTTTGAGGGTGTTACAGGTTGATTTTGAAACAACAGATTTTTATTTATAAAATTATTAATGATTTTGTACTGGAAGAGTCATGTTTCCAGTACTAAACTTGCTTTAATGAAAGGTTTATGGCAAAACTACTGTGAAACAACTGGAGGCATGGCATTTCACGTATGCACCAAATGATCTGCAAACTTATTTTCCTCTTACCAAATAGAGAAATTTACCACTGCATCATGCTTCTGAAAAGAAAATTAAGCTATGAACTTTCCAACTCATGCATCAACAGTATAGTACGTATATCAGCTACCCAAGAGGACAATGTACACTGGGTGGGAGGGGCGGGGCCGGGGATTTTTGGTGAGTTTTAAGATGTCTGAAGAATCCAAACTGTGTTCTGCAAGTTTTTCCATAGATATGATAGGTGGTGCCCGGGGGGGGGAGGGCAGTGGAAGAGGGCACAGCTGTTGGCTGGGATGCTGTGCACTTTCCTTCCTCCTCTGCCATTCCTCAGCTTCCTGAGTAGGGCGGATGGAGAGTAGCTTGATGTATGATGCAGCACCGTTGAGACCTGTTACCAACCAGCACTTCCCAGTTTGTAAGGCTGATGCCACCCTTCTTAAGGTATGTTTTCAGGGTGTCCTTGTAGCACTTCCTTTGTCCTCCGTGGCTCCTCTTACTATGATCGAGTTGAGAGAAGAGGACTTGTTTCAGGAGACAAGTGTCAGCCACCCATGCACAGTGGCCAGCCCAGCGGAGTTGTTGTTTCATGATCTTTGCCTCAATGCTGGTTATGTTAACTGCAGAGAGGATGCTGGCATTGGTGCAGTGGTCTTGTCTGTCCATCTAATATGAAGGATCTTCCTAAGGCAATGCTGATGGAACCATTCCAAGCATTTAAGATGGCTTCAATACATCACCTGTAGAGGAGCATGGGGATAACCATGGCATGATGGACCAGGATTTTAGTTTCCATCTGCAGATCTTGGTCAGCAGACATGGTAAAACAGCTTTCCAAAGAATACACTGACACAGAGAATCCTATGTTTAATTTCTACATCAAGACTGGCTGAGAAAGGTGGCTGCCAAGGTGTGGGAAATGCTCAACATCTTCCAGGGGTTCTCCACCAATGGTAATGTGTGTGTGGGGGGTAGGGGGGAGGGAAGAAGCAGCTTGTGCTGGGGCATGCTGATGGGGCACCTTGGTCTTCTCAATATTAAAGGAGAGTCCCAGGCTATGATAGGCACCTGAAAAAAGGTCAAGGGTGGACTGCAGATCGGTATCAGTGTGCATGTGAATAACAGTCATACTGAAGGTCAGTGATGCCAGTCTTGGTAACTCTCATTTTGCTGTGAAAGAGCTGCAGACTGAGAAGCTAACTATCCATTCTATACTCAACCCCAGTTCTGGGAAGAAGGCAGTCATGGATGAGAATCAAAATCAGAGCAAGATAGATGGACAAAAGAGTTGGGGTGATGACACAGCCCTGCTTGACACTAGTACAGATGGTAAATGGGTCTGTCTCAGATCCACTGCAAAGAACTCCAGTGGTCATCCCATCATGAAGTAGCCTGAAGATACTAATGAACTTCAATGGACAATCTAGCCAGCACCTTCCATAAGACTTCATGACTGACTGAGTCAAAGGCCTTGTTTAGGTTAAGGAATGCCATAAATAGCTCCTGGTGTTGCTTTCTACACTTCTCCTGAATCTGTTGTGCAACAAAAAATCATGTTGGTAGTACCCTGTGATGGTCTAATGCCACACTGGGATTCTGGAAGGACATTTTCGGTAAGGGGAAAGTGATTCAGAAGGATGAAAATAAGAATCTTCCCAGTAATGGAGAGCAGGGCAATGCCTCAGTAGTTTCCACACACTAATGTGTCCCCTTTCTTGAAGGTGGTCACAATGTTGGCATTCTGTAAGTCAGGAGAAGCTTCCTCATCAACCCATATTTTGATGAGAAGTTGGTGAAATTTTTGCGCTAGTGCTGTTCCACTAGCTTTGAAGACCTCTTCAGGAATGCACTTCGGTCCTAGTGCCTTATTCTTCTTGGTCTGAGTGATGGCACACCAGACTTCCTTGAAGGATGGGGGATCAGCAAGAGAATCTGTTACTGGACGTTGAGGTATGGACTCCATGGTGGCAATTGAGACCTCAGATTCACAGTTGAGTAGAATCTTGAAGTGCTCCTTCCAGGTTTGTTTGACGGATACATTATCTGTGAGAAGGGTGGAGCCCTTGGGATCACAAGGGGGTTGAGCCATTGGAACATGGCTCATGGATGACTTTTATTGCTTGAAAGAAGCTTCTTATGTCACGTTGTCAGCAAAACTCTGGATTTCCATGGCCTTCTCTTGCCACCACTGGTTCTTGATGTTTTATAGCCTCCTCAGAACTACAGCTTTAAACCATTGGTAAGCCTCTCATTTTTGCTGGTTGGAGAGTTTGTTATGCCAACTGCTGAATGGAATTTTCTTTTGATAGGTAAGTGCTAAGGTTTCGTCATTCTTGTCAAACCAATCTTGGTGACAGTAAGTGGAGTATCCAATTGATTCAGCACATGCCTTGTGAATAGTGTTCTTAAATTCCTCCCAGTTTGCCTGGATGTCATCAAGTATGTCAGAGAGCATCTCAGTAAGGTGTTGCTGAAGAGCCTCGTATCTAGCTTGGTCTTGGAGTGTCTTGATGTTAAGTCTCTTCTGCATTCCTTTCAGTTGTTTATGGTGTTATGGTGCAAGCTGCACATCCGTGATTGACCTGACTAAACAGTGGTCTGTCCAACGATCACCTGCATCTCTCAGGACTTGGGTGATACAAACCTTGGTACAATCATGGGCTCTGACAATAAAGGTAGTCAAGAAGGGGCCAGTGATTGGACTATGGACATTTCCAAGTGCTCTTATATCTGTCATTCTGTCTGAAGATGGTATTTGTGATGAGCAAGTCATACTCTGCACATATGCTGAGTGGGAGGATACCATTGGAATCGACTTTCTCCACCCCGTCTTTCCTAGTGGTACCATTCCAGACTTCAGAATGTCACCCAACTCTTGCATTGAAGTAATTTATGAGGATAAGCTTGTTTTCCTTGGCACTGGAAGTCAGGAATGTGTCAAGAGTGCAGTAGAACTGTTTCTTGTTGACTACTTCATCATCAAGTGTGGGAGTGTATGCACTGATGACCGTAGCATACTGGTTGTTACTGAGCTTGAGGTGGAGATTCATAAGGCGTTCATTAATGCCCACAGGGAGTTCTAAAAGCTGATGGACAATCTTGTTCTTGATGGCAAAGCCAACCCCATGAATGCGCCTCTCTTCAGGTGACTTTCCTTTCCAAAAAAAGGTGCAGCCACCTCCTCCTTTCAACTGGACTTCATCTGCCCAGTGGGTCTTGCTTAGGGCAGCAATATCAATGTCATATCTTGTAAGTTCTCTGGCTACTATGGCAGTCCTTCTTTCAAGGCACTCACTGTTCAGGGAGTCCATGAGAGCAGTGAATTTTGAACAAACTTTATTTTGTTGGTTTCAGCCACAGGTAGAGTGATCCTACTGGATATAGCAATCCAGCTGTGGGGGCGCGAGACAGCCTATGTTTAGGGCACCTTTTCTAGTCTCTTCCCCATTCAGGGTGAGCAGAGGGTATCTTAAAGAGGACTGTTCAGTTCAGTCATAGCCGCAACTCTGAATTGTACTTCTGTCTCAGTAAGTGCAAAACAACTATCACACGACTGCCACCTACTTGCAGATTTGTGACTAGGGACTCCCAGAGATCACTGTTCCCATCCCCATCACCACATGTCTGTCACTACAGGACTTGCTCTGTGGGAGATGTTAACACCCCTGGCAGAAGCTTACACTTGACATCTTTTAATGTGGTAAGGCCAGTGCGCAAGCAACAGCCACACAAAGTTGACAGGAAGGAGCCCTGAATACAGTGGCAAGGATGTCCAAGACAACTGCAGCCCTCATACACTTTCACAGCTGCAGAGAACCAACAGATCCTCAAGTATGCCTGTTCTGCCACTGGGGTCTTCAGAAGTTTGGACCAAGCTTACTCTGGGACCTCGCTTCAAACCTGTTTGCCAGGAGAGACCCAGGGGTACAAGACTGAAGGTCTGAGGGTCATTGAAGCACACAAGACTCTCCACTATGACAAAGTTACAGTTGAAGGAGAAATAGGTTTTTATTTATAAAAGGAGATATATTCTTGAAAAATTATAATATTTTATGTATAAAATTATCAATCATTTTGTACGGGAAGAATCATGTTTTCAGTACTAAATTTGCTCTCATGAAAGGTTTATGGAAAAACTATTGCAAAACAACTGGCTGTGTGGCATTTCATCTTTGCACCAAATCATCTGCACCTCTATTTTGTTCCTCTTACCAAATAAAGAGAAATTTACCACTGCATCATGATTCTGAAAAAAATCCAAGCTATGAACTTTCCAGCTTATGCATCAGCAATAAAGCCAGATGTCCTCAGTAGGAGCGGGGGAAAAATCTGAAGGCAAAAAGGTGGAGCACAAATGATTCTTACGTAGTAAATTAGAAATCAAAAACCAAACCACAGGTTTGGATTTTGTCATCCCTTCTGGTAGGTTTTTCCCATAGGAATGGGGAATATAGGGCTTAAAAATTCTGTTGAGGCACAAGCTGTTGAAGACAAAGGCACTGGAGTCTAAACAGCTGTCTGTCACTACATACTAACTTATGTATGTAAAAAACTTATGAAACAAACTAAAAATAGTGGGTGATGTTTCAAGTTGAACCATAAAATCCTGTGAAAAACATAGGACACAAATTCTTTATTCTGATAAGTTAAATGTATAAACCCTAAAGGAGTTTAAATTAAACAAACAACCTTTATTGCTTAAGGCAATAATCTATACAATGTATCTGCAGAATTATATTGGTTTTCTATACTTCAACTTACAATATAATCTTTTATCTGAATACAACTGTTAGAACGAGACAGGAAATAAGGAAGTGTGTATATAGAAAAGAATGTGCAAAACTGAACACATTGTTTTATAAAAGCTGATATTAAAAAGCCTTGTTACTTGAACTACTCATTCTGTAGGTCTGATATGTTTATTGATTCAAGACTGCTCTCACACACACTGCTAGGAAGAGCTACTGAATGGAATGTCAGCAGTGAGTCAGAAATCTAGTTAACACTACAGAAGGAGAAAAGGAAAAAGAAAGGAGGCTCCATAACACTAGTCAGCTTGGATAAATGAGGATACGCACACATTTCTTTAAATAATTAATGTTCAGATCCTAAAACAGGACATAAGTTGACTTTTAAGTCTAAAATACAGCCCAAAAAAACCCCTTAATGCCTTTCCTCTGAAAGTACCTAAATTCACTAGACGTGTCCTTGTTTGACCTCAAAGTTCTTTAGCCAACTGCAGTTCTCTTTTTGTGCATGCCCAGAACAGCCTTAATGTGAGCACTGAGGGCAAGGCACTTTGCTCCTATTTCAGTGCTGTTCTAGAAACTATACAGAGAATTGGGTAAGTCCCCAGAGAACCCAACGAGTAGGTACACTCAGAACCCATTTCTTCCTCCTCACCCCCAAAGAACCAGGTCCGTCACAAAATGCAGTCGTACCTATTTTCTTTCAATACAGGCAACAGGAGGAACACTGGTAGGGCCATATCCCGTTAATATACTCAATGATTCTCAACCAGGGTGCCAGACATGAAATGTGAGGAGATAAGCAGGTATGTGTAGACAAGTGCAAGTTCAAGCTAATTCCTTCTTGGCCACTGTCCTGTCCCCACTAGCCAGCACCTCTGTAAGGAGATGAGCACTGTAATAAATAATTAGTTTTTGAAATGGGGTGCTGCTCAGGTCACAAGTTATGGATGGGTGCCTCGAGTTTAAGGATGAGAACTGCTGATATAAATCAGCTTGTGCTGTGCTTACCCACTTTTGCTGATTCATGGCAGACAACGCTAAAATAACACACAGCAAGCAGTATCATGCTTTGTGTTTGTCAAATCCAATTTTAGTTTTATAATCTCCCGTGGCTCTGACCAGTCAGTGAGACACAAGACAGAGATTACTTGACTAATCATTAGAGCGCTCACCCAGGAAGCTCTCTTGAGGGGAGAATCCTCCAGGCTTCCCCAACTTCCTGAGTGAATGCTTTAACTAGAGAGCTGTAGGTGCTGAACTCCTGCTCAGTCAGAACCAGTTTGAGAGAGAGAGGGAGCTGTGCTTCATTTTCTAAAGGATTGGTTGTAAGTTCCTGCCTTCAGAATCAAAATCCCAAGAATATGCAGGCACCTTCCTATAGCTGTGATAGATGCCTA
This sequence comes from Gavialis gangeticus, assembly GCF_001723915.1. NCBI lineage: Eukaryota > Metazoa > Chordata > Crocodylia > Gavialidae > Gavialis > Gavialis gangeticus. Next base: position 17,394,215 of record NW_017729022.1, read on the forward strand.
GGTATCAGAGAAGAGCTGGTGTCCAGACAAACCTATTGCCTAGGTCTAGACAGCACCTCACTCAGCCTCTATGTTTTTCAGATCACTGTATAAAAGTACTCAACTCTCCCTCATGAACTGTATAGGTGCCTAACTCTCGATTCTGGATTCAATCTGGGAACAAGACAACAAAAACACAGGTGTTGCAATGCCAAACTTGCAGGTACATTAGTCCTTCAGTGGATCCAGCCCTCAGTATCTTTTTAAAAATCCATATATGAAGTCACAAAAATAGTTTGAAAAAAATTAGATCATAAGATTCATGTTGTTTTTCCCTCACCTCTTTTCAGACCCTTCATTTGTATAAGGATACTCATGTGGGTTAGTTTGTTTAAAGACAGACAAACAAATCTCTGTATTACCTATTCTTACAAAGGTGTGAAAATTAATGTTTCTTGGTGTAGGAAAACCATGAACAACAACAAAACTGAAACATAGTGACTAAAACATACCCATGAAAGTGCTGCTAATGATATCAGAAGATAGTTCCTGACTTCTATTCGAATCAATTGCATCAGAGTTTAGACTCAAGCTTTTCACTCCACTTCCTTCATTTTGAGTGTAAGTGGTAAGCAGTTTGCTACTTGTAGCCTGCATTTCCATACTGCCAACATACTGGTCAAATGGATCTTCTGGTGGACGTGAATATTGATAGCATTCTTTTTTCTTTAAGAAACTAGATTCATTAGGCTCCATATACACTGTTCTTTGATCAGGGCTGCAGCCTTAAAAGTTAAAAAAAATTATCAGAAATATCAAAATGCAAGACTAAAGTAACAGGACTACAAATTTATTTAACTTACTTGTGTTATATGCTTCAAAAGCATCTGAGCCATAAGCATTCCCTTTTAAACACACAGTCCCGGAAGTCCCCAGATAGTGGCATAAGAATGGATCCGTAACACCCTCCAGATCTGTTTCACTGCCATTATCTAGATGACAAATGCCTTAAAAATACAGACAATAAATCAATAGACAGGCTTCTCTTTTCTAGGCTTTACTCTACACTATTTTTTCTTGTGTTGGGGTTTTGCTGTCCTTCAAAACCTTATTTATACAAATACACAACTAAAAGTCATACTATGTATAAAGAGATATAACATTTAAAGGAAGAAAAATTTTAGCAAAAATTGAATTAATCAGTTTTAGAGACACACTACGTTTTAGCCCCAACCCTTTTCAGGAGGTTTATGTTAAACAGTTATTGGATAAAAATACTGAAAAAAACAGTTCTGGAAACCAAAACCTAAACAGAAACCAGAACCTAACCACTAGACAAGAATCATGTTCTCCCTTGTTGTTTTTTTCCTAGTGCAATGAATCTTCTAGCACCATTGCACAGCTTCATATGGAAGAGTGAAGAGCACCTTCACACAAAAAAGTGTCCAACTTAGGGCACACACAGGTGGGGGATCTGGACGTGAACCTTTCAAGATGAGAATGGAATGGAGTCTGGGTCACCATTCCTGGAAGAGCACTATAACCTTATAGTGTAATAGAGTACCACAGAGTATACCAAAAAAATCAGGATCATCTCCTTTTCCTCCAACAGCTGTACAATTTTAAGGGAACACTAAGCTCAGTTCTCTGAAAGAAATGACATAAAACACCAAACCTTCTCTTAAAGGTAGGAGCTACAGAATCTGAATGGATTCAGGTGCTTCCCTGCAGCCTTGAAATCCTGCTTGATGCAGGAATTCAAACCTACTCCTGTCCTCCAAACCTACCCCTGTCCTACCCCTGTTCTCCTACTGACTAGCTGTAGGCAGCTGTAGGCATGCTGGCATTATGTAGCTCTTTGCTTAGCATACAAATATTCTGGATATGGCTATGAGGTATCTAAACTGTCTCAGTATACTGTTTAGGGAGCACAGATTCTAGACTCCACTCCAGATGCCAAAGACCTAAGAGTGAGATGTTGCAAAACTTAATTTTTAGTTGCATAAGCCTTTTATTGGATCTGTCCCTAAGGACTTTTCTGCACAGGAAAGTTTCATTGGTTATATTCACATACAGTCTTTTTTTGCATATAACACACACCTTTGCCCCCCCAAAACCAGCCCCTTAAAACTGAGGTGAATGTATTAAGTAGGGAAACTGATTTTCTACCCTGGAGGGAAGTACCCTCTTTTGACTCTTGCTCCAGTTTAGCAACTGTTGTGTTACTATTCAAACTACTGAGGTCAAGCAGTTGAAATAACAGCTCATTGTTCTTTACTCCAGAGTTATCAACTGTCTCTCCTTTTTAATGGTCTTGATGTTCCACTAATCAAGCTAATCTTTCTTGTGGCAATGGTTCTGTTTGCTAGCTGCTGCTGGTCCAGCTCCTATTTCATAGCATTGGAAACTCCTTAGCTCTTTTCAACATCAGATTCGCTCATAGAGATGAGTCTTCAGCAACAATGAGGGTTCCAGATTTAATTAAGCAGGTGAGTCAGCTGAAAATTAAGCTCTGTCCCTACTCTATGCAACAATAACACTGGAAAAATATTTTTCTTTAGTTTGCCTTTCAAAAAATAGATATGTTTGGGGTGTATTGTATGCAAGAAAACAAGGTAGTTATAGCACTAGTGAATGGCCCATCAAGAATGACCGGGCGGAGCGGGGGGGGCAGGGACAGAGCACCACCACCCACTACACCCTGCGCTGCTGCCAGGGGGGCCAGCTGGTCCCACTACCCTGCACCACCACCCACTACCCTGTGCTGCTGCCATGCTGCTCTCCAGGGGAGAAAAGCTTGCCTTGCCATCCCCTCCACTGCCTCCAAGGAGTTGGGCTAGGGGGAGGGGAGGGGAGGAGTGAGGCCAGCAGCACTGGCTTTGTCCCCCCACTCTGTTCTCTCTATCTCCGCCATCATGGTGGCGCTCCATCTCTGGCAGAAGGGGATGGAAGGGATGGTGGGGACAGACTGGCATAGCAGAGTCCTGCCATGATGGCAGGGACAGAGCGGGAAGCAAGGCCAGTGCTGCTGGCCTTGCCCCGCTCCCCCCTGTCCTGCTCCTTGGAGGCAGCGGTGGCCTTGCCCTTGCCCCCCTTGGAGGCAGTGCTCTGCTGTGTGTGGCTGTCTGTGCGGAGCACTCTGACTGGTTGTTCCAGTAAGCCAATCAGAGTGCTCCAAGAGCATTACGGACAGGCAGACAGACAAAGCCCTTTATATATATAATATTGCCCCCCATGTAAACGTTTACCCCAGTCAAAGAGTTTCTTTCTTGATCTGGTATGAGTTGTTTCTTAAGTAGTATAAAATTAAATTAAAGAAGACCCTCTCGTAATGGTCCAATTCCTGTTTAGGGACACTCACTTTGGTGCAAAGCAGCTTTCACTATGTAGAGAAGTCAATTAGTAAGCAAGCTGCAGGCCTTCTGCTATCAAAGTAATTTCACTGAAGTGCCATTTGAATATATTAGTTAGAAAGACAATAGTTAATTTCTAGTCACCAGTAGAACGTGTAAGATGTACAGGGCCATTAGGCACTTACCATTACTATCTTTTTGCTGCAAGAAATATCCCCCCATGGAAGAAGTTATGAACTGATGATGACTTCCATTTTCTGATGATCCATATCCATCCTGCCTTTCAGCTAATGTTCCCTGAGATGACAGGTAACTTGGAATGTCAGCAGGCAAATTCGTCTCATCTATAATTAAACAAAAAAGAAAAAAATCCATAAAACCGTAAGTATATTTCAGGATCCTCTGCAGACTTTTTAGATCAGCTAGCAATGTGATGAAGTTAACAAGTAACTCATCCTTCTGAATTTAAGTCAAGAAATATAAATTGCTATGCCGAAAAACCAAACATACTTCAAGTGCTAAACTTCAGTTTACACACCTGTATTTGTAATGCTGCAATCTTCATTTCTTCTCCTTGTGTGGTATATGATGACCACCCACACAAGGGAAGTTCCCACCACACAGCAAACCACTGCTATGATCACAACGCCAACTGTGGCCCATCCATCATCATCCAATGATGGGGCTATGTTTTGAGGAGAATCACAGGTGGGAGTAGGAATTACATTAAGACGAATGTTCCCTCTTTCTGTTCCAAGCGTATTTGACATTTCACAAGTGTATTTCCCAGCATCTTCCACATCTGTGTCGACAATAATTAGTAACTGATTGCCTGCAGCAAAGAAGTGTCTTTCTGTTACCATCAGAGGACTGTCATCCTTAGTCCAGTTCAGCCGTGGTGGAGGGCTACCACCAGCAATACATTGCAAAACTACAGTTTCACCTTTTGTTACAGTTCGGTCCAGCAAGGGCCGCAAAAATGATGGTGTTTCTGAAAGGAAATCATAAACACAATATTTGAAATTGACTCCAGAAAAACAGGTAAATGTCCATCCCTCTCATATCCTCTAGCCTACAATATAAAACATTATTGAGGGCAATATTCAATGTCACAAAACCTGTACTTTTGTGTTTTACTTTGCATTTAACTGTTAAAAAGCCAGAATTTTTACATAAACAAGTAGTCACACATGAACTATATAAACATACTTGTTGCAACCACTCAGGTGTCAAGACCAGCTATTAAATATGCTGCCAAAAGCCATTTTAGAAATTTACTTCCACATGAATGTTGGAGTAGCCAACAATTTTGGAAAGTGATTTAACTAAATTAGAGGCATCATTAAGCCCTAATGAAGCTTAAAGCTGTTTGGAGGGAAACTACATTCAAGCAGTCTGAGCTAAAAGACTACATTCTGCTCATCTTCAGATCAGAAACTAAATGTATGCTATTCCTACAAATAGAATAAAAGCTTAGGAAATGAAGATACACATTAATGCCATATTCTTGAGAATTAAATTCACACTTGACTTCTCTGCTCTTAAATAGCTAGATCACTTTCTTTTATCTACTTATGTGAAAATTATAGGTTTTACTGCAATATTTCTGTGTTCATATTGTTATAAAGATGCATACCTCAGTTTTCCCATATAGGTAGTACAAGGAGAAAGCATGGGTTAAAGAGACACCAAAGCACCTACAAGTGGGACTAGACGGACCTCTAGCACCAAGAGAATTTTGAATAGCTCTGTTGGCATATCAAAGGTGAGATGGTAGACCCCAACTGGCTGAAGTGAAGTTAAATGAGATTAGCATTACAAGGGAAAGGGAAGTAAAGATAAAAAGGTGTCAGCTCACAGCAGTAGTCTGAGGAGAGTCTGGAGATAGACAGTGAAGGAGCTTGGGGGCTCAGGAGCTAGAAAAGACTGGAAAAGACTGGAAAGAGAACTATATAGCAATCTTTGGGGATGCTCTGGGGACTGATTTGAGGACAGAGGAACTGCTTAACCCTTTGAAGAAGGGGGCAGAGAACCACTGGCTGGATGGCCTCTGCCCCAGTAAATGACTTTATTAAAGCAGAAATGTCTGCTACTTGGAAACTTCAGGTTGTACTTGGTCTCCCCAGCAGGAGGTAGAGTTCTTCTCCCAGGAGAGAAATGATGCCAACTCCTTGAGCCAGGGCCATGGAGAACCAGGTAGGGTGAGGGACTGAAAGTCCCAGGTCTTAAGAGTCTCCAGAGACTGCAATCCTGGGGTAAGGGAAGATGACGTGACAAGGGTGCAGTAATCCTGAGTTAACACATCCCCTCCTACCCCTCCAGAAGGGACTCTGTGGCAATTTACCATACCTATACTTTCAGGGAATCCATAAGCCTCCTCCTTTCCATACATTCAATAATTTCAATTTTAACAATGCACTGAGAAATTAAGCATCTCTCTTTGTTATTGTGTATAACATAATTGTGTATTAAAATCTGTATTTCTAACCCAAAACCCATCAGTATATATTCATTCAGTGAGCTGATTAAGAGAGTTCATTTGAAGCAATATTTTTAAGGGAATTTAAGCTTCCAAAAGGATACACCAATAGTGAATTTATGCAAAACTCTCTATTACAGTCTATAGAACATGTTATTAACACCTAAAAATGACATTAAGGTAAGACAACTTATGCCACTTCTCACCTAGTACTGTCAATGTTGCATTTGCTGAGATGCTTCCAGCAGTGTTTTGAGCTGTACAGCTATAAACTCCAGTGTCCTCAATTTTTACATCAACAATAAAGAACACATCATCCTCAGGCATGACATGCATACGTCTCTTGCGCGCTGCAGGGAAGTCTGTGCCACCATCTTTTTGCCAAGCAATCTGTGGTACCGGATGACCAACTGCAGCACATTCTAATCGGGCCATTGCCCCGGCACGGATAGTTAGGTCCATGGGGATCTTCGTAAATGAAGGCAGCACTAAAGCAAAACAAATGATATTGGACAAATTATACACGTTTCTTCCTTTGCACAACAGTCTCAATTTCTGAGCCCTCAGCTCCAACAAACATGAAACTTATAACAATTTTGATAACAGCCCTTGCAAGGCTTTAAAAGGCAAGCTATAATGCCTAGAAACTTTTGAAAAACTGAGTAACTACATTTTTATATTTAAGGAAAAATCTTGTGTTGAAACTCAGGGCATGTCTACACCATGTCTCTACTGCTAGCAGGAAGGGGCACACTCAACAAGCTACTCTTGCTCACACATGCTGAACCCGGAAATGCAGCAGCTGAGGATGCTGCATGGGTGCCTCACACAGGTTCTTGGAAGACCTCCCTCCAGCAGGCATGGGAGTGACTGCAGGGGTTCCCTTGGGAGCGGCTTAAGTTTGCATTTAGAGCTCTGGTGCAGGTAAGCAGGAGCGGATGAGCAGGGTGTAAGTACATGCCTCCCTACTAGTCCTGGGGACACTGTGTGGGCATATCATAGGAAATATGGGTTTGATTCACAACTTTGCTATGTACTTCCTGAATGACCTTTGCCAAGTAACAGTTAAACTACTTAAATACAACAGTTCTATTGCTATCTCTCATAAATGGAGAGTATAACACATCCTATCTCACTTTGTCTTGTCTAGTTTGATAGAAACACCTTATGGAAGAGGGTTTATTTATTTATGTTTTTAAAAGTGTTTAGCACAATAGAGCCAACAAAAATGGTAATGTTATCTCAATTCATTATATTTTCTAAAAACTGCAGAACTCAAATTGTACATTGCATCTTGTTTTAAAATCAGTCTTTTCCTAATCCAACAAGTAGAAAACAAGGTGCTTACTGTTTACTGTAAGCTTGGCTTTGATAGAGTAAGATGAACCAAAGTGATTTGAAATAACACACTGGTATTTTCCTTCGTTGCTGAATTCAACATTGCGTAGCCGAAGAATGGTCGTGTACTCCATCACTTCACCACCCTGTGCCCGGAGATGTGCATAATTCTCCATTTCAGCATCATGCAGTAACTCATTATCCTTCTTCCATGCAAAAGTCATTGGGGAATCACTGCTGCTGGCTGCTGAACACACAAAACTCAAATTGGAGCCTCTGATTGCTGATTGGGTTTCTGGCTGGACAGTGATCTGTGGCTTAGGAAAATCATCTGTAAGATAGGACAAGGAAAAAGGTATGATGCTAAGGAAGAGAGGCCAAGATCTGAGTCCCTACAACATGCTTGTAAGCCTTCTTTTATACATTGAGAAAAGAGTCAAACAAGTATTTATGAACCAAATACATGTTTTAGTTTATTTCATTTGCCTCCAGACATTTAAAAGATGTGTTTATGAGTTTACTGTGTCACGTCACATTTATAAAAAGAAAGCACATGTAAAGCAGACTGTGTGCACTGTCTATACAAAAGCTTGGCTAAGGAGAACTATACCGTAACATCTGCAAAAGCTATTTTGCCTGTCAGTCACTAAGCCTCAACCTCATCTTTTGTATATCTCAGGCTGCAATGAGCTTTTCTTTGGTAGTTCTTATGCTACCAAAAATTGCCAGGGTTCTCCCTACATCCACAAAAATAAAACCACATACAGAAATCATTGCTATAGTGATTGGAACCCTTTGTTCCAGTTTATAAATGCCAGACTGCTGAAAACCTGCTAAGCACGGTAGCTCATATATTTTGAGTGTTGCTTTTATTTATTTTGTAACAAAGATGGAGATGTCTGAACTGTGGTATTTTGTGGTATTCCATGTTTGATCCTTCAGTTATTTTCCTGTAAAATGTCAGACCGCTTGACAAGAAAAAAAGATGGAATGAATTTAACCCTCACATCCACACTAGAAGCAACAGTTTGAGTTCTGAGGCATTAAATGAATATCTCATTTGAGGTAGTAGCCCTGACTGCCCCAGGGTTTGACCCAGATTAAAACAGGCATGGCACAGTCATTTATATACATCTCTTCCAAGCTGTTCCTTTCCCAGTAGGTCACCAGCAAACGCATACAACTTAGAAAGCTTGCCCTGGGAATGACCTGCAATAGCCTTACACAGATGCATGAAGCCATGCCCAGAGAGAAAGTACTAGCACATTTTATCCCACATACTTCAGAGGGATTTAAAGCTGGACAGTGGATTTGTAGATCTGTAGGATCCTGGGGACAAAAGGCTTTCTCCTAGAACAAATATATTTACAGCCTAAGAGAGTATCAGGTTGTTTCCTTCTCCTGTTTCACACCTAAATAAATTCTCCAGATCAAATTACGACATCAGCAGTAATCTAAAAAATGAGTTTCCCCAAGTACACTGGTGATACGAAAGAAGAAACTGAATCCACCTATGCAGTGCTAACAGAAATTAAAATCATTAGGAATATTGTTTGGATAAGGAAGCTGTTCACTAAAATAAGCTGATGCAACAGACCAGATAAAAGTAACTGATCATCAGCTGAGTAAGACTACTCAGACTTTTTAGAGAATCTTAATACATTTCTCATTTTACATAAAGTATTAGTTTCAGCATTAGACTTAAAGGAAATAGAAACAATTTTACTTATTTAACCATGGTGTATTTATCACAGCACCACTGTTGAAAGACTAAATAGTTAATATGAGTAACTTAGGTACCTATTTTCAGACACGTAACAATTTATGCAAAACAAAATGGCTCATGATTTGTTTCATTTTCGAATAGGGCATTTTAGAAAGTATGCTAATTTGACCATTTCCAAGTTATACAGATACTACGCATTGTTTCCATTAATAAATTTTAGATTTTCTCCTCCTTTCACTATTTCTGAATAATTCTCAAAATTCTATCACGGTGTGGTTCTGAGGGCTTGAACATGTGTGTCAAGCATACAAAACTAGTAATTTACCCAAATCTCAACAAAACACAAGACAGGCTTTTCTAAATCTACTATCCACTTTTCATAGCTAACCATTACTTTGTTTGTTGGAGCTTATTCGATTTTTAGAAAGGAACAGTACAGTGCAGTTTATACATATTTTGGGGACTAGAGTGGTGCTTCCCAAACTTTTCTTTAGCCTGACCCCATTTATGGCCCTATTTGCTCAGCAAGGCCCCTCACTCTGAAATACACAGTCCCCCATCTCGGCAACCCGATCTGCTGATGTTGCAACCCCATTTGGGGTCACGACCCACAGTTTGGAAACCACTGGACTAGCGCGAACTGCAACTTTGGACCCAAGACTGAATACTTGTAAACTAAGAAGAAATGGCTAAATTGTGTCCCTCTAGAGTCTTGCCTCAGAAAGTTCCAGCAATCTCTATGCACAGAGCAAAGCCCAAATGTTTAGCCAGGCTGCCTATCTGACCAACTTGTGTAATGGTAACATAGTATCTGCAATAGCTTCATTTTGGAGGTTCAATTAAAGTAGTTCATACAGTTTTATTAAATTAAAGGACTGCATTTTCTTTTCTGTTATAAAATTGCTTTATTTTTTATGTTTACTCAAGTACTAATTTTCCTTAAGGTTATCCTCTTTGTGAGGGAAGGGCTAATGTATTTTAAAAGCCTGGAAATCTTTTACAGCTAGCACCAAACAGTAAACTAATATGTCACTGAAAAAGAGATCAAAATTACCTTTGGCTTAATAGAGTGATTTTTAGATGTCAATTTCCCTACTATAATTTGTCACTGGAAGGGATTTCCTCCTAAGTAAGGAAATATCCTTCATTAGCCACCTGGTAATTTATTTATTTTTGTTGTCATCATTAGACCGTCACCTCAAAATGTATTAAAGTTTGTTTACCTACAATGTCACACTTTAAGGAAATTCTAACATAATTTGCACATGATTATCCAAACAACAAAAAAACCATCTTAGAATACACCAAATGTGTCATATTTTAAAAAATGATGCTAAACTAGACAGGATCCATATTTAAATCTGGGAACACACCTTTACTACCACAAATCACTGAGCTTTTCCTTTGCGCATATCAGGTAATCAAGCAGTCCATGAGATAAAGTGAGAAAAATGTCACTATCACCTACTCTGTATGAAACTGCAGGCTGGGAATCTCTAGATCAAAATTTGAGGAGCACAGGATGAAATGGTAGCAAACTATTATTAATCCCCCTCTGAGCCTACCATGAGAAGTCAAACTGTGTCAAAACACTACAAAAAACCCCCAAAACCTGATGAGGAAAACTTGAGGAGGAGAGAAGCAGGGGAGGTTGGGGTGGGAGGGGGTACTCACCACAAACAAACCCATCTGGACTAACAGCAAAAATACTTCTTCCTTTTAGCAGCTGAGGATGGGCACAACTTGAATTTACAAAGCTCTGAAAGTTGTTCTCCGAAACCCACTGTGGTAACCATTTTAGCTGGCAGTCGCACAGAAGACTTGATGTATTTAAGTACCTAAAAACCCCCCCAAAAAACCAATTACATTCATTTTTTTCTAAATCTACACAAGCAAGTCCAGTCAATAATATTACATTTATTTTAATATAGTCATATTTAATATTTAATAAGCTAACTTTATCTAGTACATATGTGATATCATCATAGACTGTAGTCTTCAAAAACAGAAATTTTCATTCTTACTTGCCAATTTGTTTTTTGAAAACCAACATTTTGCATGATTGCAGATGGGCAGCTCTGTACTTGGTCTGGATTAAGATAGCTGAACAAAAGGGATAGAGCAGTGATGTTAAGAGAAACAATGCTCTAGAAGAGAAGGGTTCCATGTGCTACATATTCAAGCCGTTTCCAAAAGGCAAACATTTTGAAAATAAGGATCCTTTCCTCCTACGTATTTCCAAACTGAGGATTAATCAGCCCTTCTTGGGATGCAACTAAAAACTAAAACTGTAGCAGGACTGATAATAGAAGAAATAAGTAGCATTACAGTGATATATACATTAATTGTTTAAAACAAAGAAAAATCATCCAACCCTTTTTTCTGGCCTCAAGAAACCTTTTGTCAAAATGAGGCAAAGGTCCAGGTTATAATATCTTTTGAAACTATGCATCAACAATCACAGGCAAATTTCTGTCCCACCTGAATGCAATGGGAGTCATATCACTGATTTCACTGGCTCTAAGATTTTGTCAGGTCTATGACTTCCAAGTAAGTTTCCTGCTCTTTCTGCCCAAGACATTGCTGTAGATCTTTTACTGAAAAATAGGAATGCCTGCTGGCATATGCACACTCAACTCCTATAAGCACTTAAATTGTAGAGGCATTTGCTTATAGTAGATTTTGAAACTATTTGGTTTCATCTGAGATTCAGGGTCAAGAAAGAACAGTGAAGACTACCAGCTTCATTTCAAAATACAGCCTTTATAATACCCAATTGATATACTTTTGTCTTCACAGACCTCAATGGGAGCAGTGGGGCAAAAATCCCAAATAGTTTAATTGCCTGTGATAGAATAGGGCTGGACTTGATGTTTTAGGAGGTCCCTTTCAGTACTCTGTTTCTAGGCATCCCACAGGGTATTTTGGATTAAGGTTAAGAGATGGATCTCAAAACAATTTATCAGTGACCTCCTAGAATTTGCTTGGGAAGCTATGACAAATATACAACTGACCATCCATTGATAACATTATCAACCTAGGAGAATGGTAGCATTCAAAAAAACCAAAGGGAATTCTGTTAGGGCACATATGATCACAACTTCCTCCTCTGGTGCTTAAAAACCTAGGCTAAAAATAAAAAGAAATCAACCTTTTTGAGGTCCATGGTACACCTGCAATTTAAACCTCAACAGAATTAACGCTGAGCATGTCTACACCTACACTTTAATGCACATTAGCCTATTTTAATGTGCATTCACACAAATTCTTTGCTGACTGCTCCCTAAAAGCAAAAGACTATCTGCTCTTTTTTTTCATTAAAATCAAACAAACACCAAAAAAAAGCCTCTGTGGTCTAAATCTAGAGATATTTGATTATTATACAGAACTCTAAAAGGAACAGAACTTTTCTTAATGAAAGTATGATGGATGATCCTATTCTCAGGATGGAAGGAAACTAGTTACTATCTTCCTGGCCATCCTGGTACCACAAACAGTTATAGCCTTGTCTAATCTATTCTAGAATCCTGAATAAGTAAAATTAGTGGTAAAGCATAATGAGAGAAGTTAGTTTAAGTAAATTTTGGTACAGGACATTACATTTTCTCTTACGGCTGGTAGACATGGGCAAATACCCAGTAGGCAATTTTAGGGAAACCCCAGAGGTAACACTTTCTAAAAAAAAACCCAAAACAAAACAGATGGAATAGCTTACTTCTTTGGAAAGCTAAAGTATACATTGGCCATAGTGTCTTCAAGCCTCTTCCTTTACTAGACCTTGTTTAGTGCACTACCAACTACTTCTTCCCTAAGACCTGACACTGGAAAATGCTAATCAAGAATAAGAGTTTCCAAGCAGTTCCAACTCTAACCCAGAACAGTAATCTGGGGACATGTGATTTTCTTGGGATACCAACAACAAAGTTACAGGTAGTTGCTTCATACAGCTTGAATAGTTACGCTTGCTGGCTTCCCCTGATCTGCCACATTACTCATCTTCTCGCCTTAGCCATGTCTACTCCAGTTGTTTGTTGTCAGATTGTGCAAAGTTAAAAAAAAAGGAGATAGCACTACTTGGAGGTATTAAATGTGACCCAAGTAACGAAACAACAGAGTCTTTTCCATTTCAACATGAAATGGAAACAGCTACTGCACTGATGAATGTAGAGGAAGGAGGTGTCACTCAAGCAACCCCTTCTTGACTTAACCTCACATGGTCACAGAGCAGAGGGACCAAAGTATAAGGATTGACAGATGGGTCACTGCAAAAGAGTTTGATGCTGATGGTTTCTAGTCCAATGATAGCAGTGCTCAGATTACAGCACATTACATCAAAGTTTCTCTCATCTCATATATTAAAGATCAAGCTGTTTAAACTAGGGCCTAGATTCCAAATGAAGTAGACACTGAACACCTCATCAGAAGCTACCCAACTGTAGTGCAGTCATTATGCTAGGTAGACACACACACGCCTGCTGATGTATTAAGTTATAGGACTTAAAAAGCTACTAAGAGCAAGATACTTAATTACCAAATTATCTGATATTGTTTGATTTTCCTTTTATGGAGTTGTTCAGTGACAAGTACTTACAATTCTTTCAGCTTCTTCATTTGTAAAAATGCATTTCCTTGCACTGACATAATTGCATTGTTACTTAGATCTCTGAAAGAAAGAATAAACATGTATTAACCTGAATAAAGTTACAATGGAAGCAATAGTAGTTTACATTTCAAAAAAAGAATGTAGTTACAAGGTCCATAACCAAATGCAGACAAGAATATAAAGCTTTGTAGTCGATGTGCATTTTATACATTGCACTTCTAGCAGGTTCCCTAAACATAAAATTCTACTAGGAGTATTATACTTCTGATCAAATTTGTAATTATGCTTTACCCTGACAGCTATAACCAAAGCTTGTTCATTTTATGTATAAGTTACTTTTGACATACACTTTGACTACTGTTGTAGTCAACTGTTGGGTTACATATGAATTTCAAGAACTTACAGGTGTTCAAGTGCATCCAAGCCAGAAAATGCTTTCTTTGTAATGGATCTAATCCTGTTTCCTTGGAGTATTCTGGAAAATATAAATATATAATGTAGAACAGATGCAATAAAACGGGGGCACTTTTTAGAACTATGAAAAAAATGTTGTGCAATTGTTTTTCTGGCACGTATTACTAAACTGTGACTAATGCTGTCCATTCAACCTTCTTAAAATCATAGAACCAATGAGTCGGAAGGGACCTAGACGGATCATCTAGTCTGACCCCCTGCCATGGGCAGGAAGGAGCACTGGGGGTGGGAGGGGTCATAAGACCCCAGCCAGGTGCCTATCCAGTCTCCTCTTGAAGATCTCCAGGGAAGGTGAGAGCACCACCTCTCTGGGAAGCCTATTCCAGGCTCTGGCC
>NW_017729022.1:17413501-17415375 GCF_001723915.1 Gavialis gangeticus
TGGCCCCTGATAAGGTTGTAGGCAGCCACAAGATCCCCCCTCAGTCTCCTCTTGCGGAGACTGAAGAGATTCAGGTCCCTCAGCCTCTCCTTATAGGGCTGGCCACGGAGGTCCCCAACCATATGAGTGGCCCTCCTCTGGACCCTCTCCAGGTTCCCCACGTCCCTCTTGAAGTGCGGCGCCCAGAACTGGACACAGTACTCCAGCTGCGGCCTGACCAGCGCCGTGCAGAGGGGGAGCAAGACCTCTCTGGACCTGTTAGTGATGCCCCTGTTGATGCATGACAGGGTGCGGTTGGCTCTGCCTATTGCTTCGTCGCACTGGCAACTCATACTCATCCTGGAGTCAATCCTGACTCGAAGATCCCTCTCTGCCTCTGTGCTGCTGAGAGGGTCAGCCCCTAACCTATTACCATAATGCTGGTTCCCTCTCCCCAGGTGCAGCACTCTGCACTTGTCCTTGTTGAACTGCATTTTCACTGAAGAAAATCTCTCATTCCTAAACATACTAATTTTTCCTTTTATTTTTATCTATATTATGGAAGATTTTAAAAGATGTACAAAACTAGGAGGGTGGTTTTTTTTAAAATGGAGAATTGTAAATTTATGGCTGTATTTTTGAAAGTACGTTGTTTCATTATGACAGTCATTTTCACTGGATACTAAATTACCCTATGAAAGACTATTGTTGGGCACTATGGTTTTGTATTCTTTAACAGCACGTCTCATTTTCTAGTATGAATAGGGATGTACCAAAGTCGCAATTTCACAATATTCATGGAAAATACAGAATCAGGCATTTTCTGCAAAAATCAAAAAAATCTGTGAAAAAAAGAGCCCCCCCAAAAGTGGGGAAGAGTAGGGCACTGTGTAAAAGTAAAAGATTTGTCTTTGTTCTTCCCCTTTGGGCACCAGCCAAGATAGCTGCTCCCCCTGCCCCTGGCTGCTGATTGGCTGAGGGCTGCCCTCATGCAGCCTGTGCAGCCCGGGAAGACAGGGACAGGTCCAGCCCTGCTTTTTTTAGTTCTCTGCAGCCAAAGCCTCCCAGCACAGCTGGATCCATCAGTAAGTGGGTGCTGCGAAGGGTGGGAACAGGGCCGGGGGAGTGGGGCTGTGCCAGAGGGCACAGAGCTGGGGGGCAACATGGCCAGGCCATGGCAGGAGGAAAGGAGCTGGGCCAAGGGGAGCACACCCAAGCCAGGGCAGGGGGGAAGAGTGTGGCCCGGTTCAGGCAGGAGAGCCTGACCAGGGGGTAGCAGTGGTCCATCCCACTGCCCATGTGGGGCTGGGGAAGGGTGTGGGGGACAGGGCCGGGTGGGGGAGAGGGACAGCATGGCCCAGCCAGGGGGCAACAAGGCACTGGCAGCCTGTTCCTGTGCCCATGAAGGGCCACGGAGGTCTTATTTTTCCTCCCATGGAGGCCAGACAGGGCCATGGTGTAGTGGGCTAGAGGCAGCCTAAGCATCTGCCAGCCATCACAGCCAAAGGCTTGAGAGGTGAAGCTGCAATCTGACTGAATTGGAGCCCAGGACTGAAGCAAGCTTGTGAAATTTAGCCCTGAGCTCCATGATTTGAGTACATCCCTAAGCATGACAAATCCTAGTTTTTCACAAAGAGCTTTTTATAAGCACCTTCCCAAAACTCTATATTGACCATATAAATGCGTACTGGAATGGTTTAGTCAGGAATGATCCTGCCTTGAGCAGAGGGTTGACCCTGACCTACAGAGGTCCCCTTCCAACATTACTACTCTATGATTCAAACATTCAAGAGTGATTCATGTTATCCATATTAGTTTGACTAGAAAGAACTGCCATTTTAATTTTCCTAGAAAAGAAGGACTCAAAGAGCAAAACAGCAAAGAGAACCCCCCCC
>NW_017729022.1:17415561-17428598 GCF_001723915.1 Gavialis gangeticus
CCCCCCCCCCCCCAAAAAAAAAAAATACTGTAGGAGAACATAGCATTCTAAATGTTGGGTTCATTCACATCAGCACGTTCATACGATCTGAGCCTAATTCAAGGTTTAGTGAGTTCCGTCATACTTACAACTTTTTAAGTTTATCTAGTCCAGAAAAAGCACCATTCATATCTTCAATAGTCCATGATATTTCATTGTTTTTCAGATCCCTGTTCAAAGAAAAAGAAGTCAAAGCACAAAAGGGATATTCCACAAACTACGTGATTTTTAAAAAGTGCATAGTATTTAAATCAATACTAAGCAGTGCCCTTGCCATTCTAAAAATTATTTGTTTAAAAAAAAAAGCTTATCTTAATTAGCTGTTTTACTGAAAAATTGATAAGATCTGATTAATAAATCAGCCACTTCACCTCTGTTTTCATTCATGACAGGAATGCTTTTAAATTAAGGCACCCAAATGTAGGAAAAAGAAGAGTTGTAAGAATGAAGGTCTCCACCCATTTCAAACAAAATAAAAAACCTGTGATTATCAATTTTAAGGAGTTCCTTAAATGTGGCAACAGACTGAGGTCAAAGCAGGGGAAAAACATTTCACACCTCAGGTCTACCACAGTAAAGGCCTGATCACATGCCAGCTAAAGATGTAATCAGAAAAATCCATGAAAGAAGAGTGATGGCTGAGCTAGATGAGGTTTAAAAAAGAGCTCAGAACCAAGTTACAGATCAAGGACTGGGAGGAAGTGGGGTGGGGAAATACAATAGGAAAAAAACCTGTAATTTTCAAAGTCCTAGGGAAAAACATGTATTATGCATATAAGTACTTTGTTACTCTCCTGACTACTGAAGGGGTCTAAGATATATTCTACAGGTAACATTTCTGATTCACTCACTTCCTTCTCACCCTTCCTCCAAGATACATAATTTCAGTAAACATCCATTATTTTAGGCAGACAAATGCTTAAGAATGACAAAAGCCTGCATAATCATCAACATCTGATCTTCAATTACCTACTGAATATATCTATACTTAGATTTCTTCTGTCATGACTCCTATCCTGGGGGAACCACTCCAAACAGATTAAGAAGTAACAGTGATTATGGTGCCTAAGCAATCAGTAGTGATGCTGCCTGAATCTCTCAATAGGGAAGAAGCAGTGTATAACAGCCCTCAGGAAATGGCAGATCTGTGCTTTAGGTGCAAGTCTTGACATTCAGGAGTTTGAAAGTTTATTTCTCATCAATTTAAGAGGACTCAAAGTCAGGACATGGGATACTGAAGTAGCTGACTGCAGAGTAAGAGAAACATGTACATGACAGTAAACTTAGCAGTACCTCTTGTGGAGAGGTTTACTGTGGAACAAAACTGTATGAAGAGGATAATGAAACACTGGTGGGAGCAGAATGTCCTGTTGTGGTCCCTTCCCCCTCTCCCCTATAGCTTGTCTAAGAGCAGCCTTGTGCTGGAGGCTAGGAATTGGGTATGAGAAAGAAGCAGGGCTAACACCCTACCTCTGAATGAAAAGCAACTACAACAGTCTCTCTCACAAACTTGTCTGGGATTCACATGCGTAGTAGGAACCAAAACAGCACCGTTAAGAGTTAGTATTGTGTGTTCCTGCCATGACCTATTCATTTATTTATTTTCTTCCCTCAGAGATTCTTTTAAGCAGCTACCTTAAGAAA
The DNA here is from genome assembly GCF_001723915.1 of Gavialis gangeticus. Classification (NCBI taxonomy): domain Eukaryota; kingdom Metazoa; phylum Chordata; order Crocodylia; family Gavialidae; genus Gavialis; species Gavialis gangeticus. Next base: position 17,417,245 of record NW_017729022.1, read on the forward strand.
TCTAGCTATGACAGATAACAAGATGTATAGATGTTAAAAAAATTGTGGACAGACTGTAATGAAGGAAGAACAAGACATTGTTTCATGACTACCCTGAATAAAATCTTATTTAAAAAAAAGCTGTATACAAATCTGGGAAAGATTACCAAAAAAAAAAAAAAAAAAAAATTGTAGTTCTACTTTTCCTTAAGAACAAAAATAAAAGTACTTTGAATGAAAGTGGGTATATTTATATATCAGTTTGGTTTCTGACCATGAAATCAAGTTGTGTCAACTTACAAAGTCTGTAAACTGGAAAGTCCCCGGAAGGCACAATCAGCAATGTAGTTTACTTTGTTGTTCCCAATGTAGAGTCCAACCAGTAGGCTTAAACCAATGAAGCTTGAATCATCTAACCTTGCTAAGTGATTGAACGTTAAATCCCTGCAAGTTCAAAAAAGAAAAATCTCGGTTGTTTATAGTGGAGTGTTTATTGTTCAATTCTGTTCAATGCTTTGTTACAATGAAGACATGGCTTTCAGTTATGGGTATAACAAAGGCTATTTATTACACAATTTTTTATTATACAGTTTGTATATTATTTCCTGTTATCACAAATTACTGCAGAATGGATTTCTTTCACTTGAAAATTACTGTATCAAAGCTTTAGTACAACTGCTACAGAGAACTGAAGCAGTCACGGTTGGCTTCAACTTTTTCCAACAAAATATGACTCTCTCACACACAAAAAACTTGTTGTCAACCTCGAAACTTTGTTATGAAAAATTCACAGATCAGTGGTAAGCAGCTCATGCTTTGGCAGGTAACCTGCTTTCAGAAGTGGAATAGAATAAAAGCTACTCACAGCTCACTGAGTTTCTGGCAAAATTCCCAGGCATCAGGACTGATCCTGCTGATGGCATTGTGGCTGAGATGAAGTTGCTGCAACATAAGCAAGCCATAAAGCCACCCCTTGGTGATCTCTGTTAAGTTATTGTGGTCCAGCTGCCTATGCACACACAGAAAAAAAAGGGTTTAAAAACTCAAATGAAGGACATGCTTTGTCATGGATCTTTATTTGATTGTGAGTTATCAGCTAGATAGTATATATTTATTGTATGGAAATGAGCTGAGGATTGCAGAACAGCAAGACAGATTGATCAAACTTGAAGGTATTTTCAAATTGAAATATTTTGGCTTGGTTTTTGGAAAGTTGTAGTATTTGAATATGTAAAACAAACATGTCTACTCATTTGTGTGATGCAAGGTAATTTTCTTCCAAAGGGACTGTGAAAGCTTATACTCACAAGATTTCCATGCTGGTTAATCCCCAGAATGCTCCATCCATGAGTCTAGTTATCCCATTTCGCTGTAGCTTTAATGATTTCAAAGCAGTAAGTCCTTGAAAAGTAAGGCCATCTACATGTCTTATTTTGTTACGATTCAGCTCCCTGAAAAAATAAATTGTACAGTTGTAACAGAGTAAGTTTATCTGAATGCCTACACCACTTCCATCATTATGATGAAACAGATTTTAAGTATTCATAAAACAATGTAAACAAGATACAACAGAAAAAGACATTTTACTCTAATACAAATACGATTAACTATGCTAATACTATTCTGTATTTCAAATGCAAAACACAGGTTCGTGCTGTTACTTTCATTTTAAATGCAAAGGGTGCATGGGCTTAGAAGTTATGAAAAGCCATGTTCTGAAGCTTACATGTATTAACTTCTGCTTTGTAAATATCAAGAAGTTTATTCATAATCAAGGATTCAAATTTAAAAAGGGTCCTCTGAGGATCAAGGCTTCTCATCTGCTTCCTCGTAAAGTTAACTAATCTGCTAAGCTACTTTTGCTGCATCAAGGAGAGCTGTTTCTTTCCACAACCTCCTCACTTCACATTCATAAAGACCTGACCCCTACCACCTAGTGATTTTGAAATTTTCACCTTTGCAGGAATTCAGTCATCACTCCTCTAAACCTGCCACCACTCTCTCTCTCCTCTTCTGTCTCTGGGTTTAATATGAAGAAGCAATGAAGGAACAATATTTAACAATAACAGGCCCCAGTATTTTCCTTTATCTTGCTTTGCTTACCTCTTCATATTGAGGTGGCCTGCTGTTAATATCAAAATAGTATCACATAGTCCTCTTGCCTTTGCAAGAGCATATATATATTTTCAAAATAAATGCTGTATTCAAGACCTACAATGAAAGTCTTTAGAGACAAAATTCTTTGAAATGAACAAAAAAATAGACACTTTTCTAATGCTATTTCTACAAAGCAGCTGTAGATTTTTAAGACTTGGTAAAATACATTCAGACAAAACTATCAAACTGATGAGGTTCTGTTTAACTTCATGCTATTATTCACCGATATATATATTCTAAAAGCAAAATTATTTCCCTTCATTTGTTCTTACCAAGAAAAGATCTGTTCTACAGATTATACAAATTGAGTTCACTTGGTATTTCCTTAAGTAGAGAATTTCTATTGTCTTTGCCTATTTTTTTATAAGGCAAACTAAAATTTTAAATATAGTCTATACACTTCTCATTATTGCATAAGACTTCTATCCATTAGAAGGTTTTAGCAAAAGTTGTGTCTGTTTTGCTTAGCCTCTAGTTAAATTAAAGGCTAAAGTTCAAGTGCTGCCAGTGCTTTGCAAAACCTGAAAACAATTAACTAATTGTAGGCTGTACTTACAGGTGCTGCAGATGGGAGAGCTTAAACATCTTGTGAGGGATTGATGAAATTTTGTTCCTGTTCAGTTTCAATACTTGAAGTGTGCCAGACAAATTGTCAAAGGTACCAGGCTCCATTGAGGTTATCCGATTACTGTTAATGTATCTGTTGAAACAATGTCTAGAATGTTAAATTTACTGTAATTTTATATGTTTTTAATACTAAGTAGTAAAATATAACCATTTTGCATTGCCTATCACCTGACAAATAGCATTAACTTAACATGTTTATTAGTGATCTAATCACTACCACCAGTGAATTTCACAGCTAAGAGATCTGTTCCATTCTACAAAAATCTAGCATTGTCAAATACAACATATTGCAAAGGTATGTTACCAAAATATACCCCCAAACTATGTTGACTCAGTATTTCTCTAGCTTAATTTAATTCTCAAATCAATAATATGGTAAAGATTCAAAAAAGTTCATGAAACTCTATATGCAACTCAAATCCCATTAAAACCAAGGGAATAATTATTTTTTTTAAATTTATTTCGTTAATGATCTCCATCAAGAGATACTTCCATTTGATTTTTTTTAAATATATGGTTTTTGTCTTCTACAAACTAAAAAACTCACTCAATCTATGTTGTTTTATCAAATAATCTACAAAATGAGAACAGGTGAAGCTGGCAATAAATATTTTAAACTAGACTCAGACTTCCTCTGTGCTAACATACTAAGTTTTACCATAATGAGTAATATTTTGAAAGCACATTGTATCATTTTAAATAAAGTTTTACTTACAAGTACTTGAGTTGCAAAGAAGGAAACAATGCAGGTTTTAGTTCTGCAATATTATTGTTGCTCAGGTCCAAAGTTTCTAGAGCTTGAAATGGTTTCAAATATTCAGACACGATCTCAGCAATCTTGTTATTGGTCCTGAAATTTGAAAACAATGCTCAAAGATTCTGTCATATCTAAACAAAAAATATGCCAACTATACAGCACCCTGGAAATTTAGTTCTCAACTTCTGAATTTGACAATCAGTCTTTAGGTAAAGTAGCATAATGAAATAGTTTCTGTAATTAAAACATTAACTACTGGCACGTAACAAACTAAAATTCTGCATGATTAGAGAAAGCGAAACCATGCACATGTATCTACATTTCCATAGCCATATTCCTAGGAGACAAAAAGAATCAGTTTTGTCTGACACTCCAGCTACTGTGATGTATAGGATTTTAAAGACCAGAAGGAACCATTATACTAATCTATTCTGACTTCCATTGTGCAGACTGTACAATTTCACCCAGTATTTTTTTCATCAAACCCAACAACTCGAACAAAGGCATATTTTTTTTTAATAAATATTTAGAACTAGCATTGAGCAGTAGGACACTCAGTACCTCAGGGAGATCAGGTCAACATTTTTGTTGCTTCAACCAAAGCGCAAACCAAAGGTGCATGTGTTCCTGTTTTAAAGATTTAAGCACTGAAAGCATGAACATCCACCCAAACTATCATAAATAAAAGAGCTAGATTAGAAAACGAGACTTACGTTGTGCAACACAACAGAAAGTTACTGCCTATAAATCAACCCAGTTGTTAACCCTGCATTTAAAGACAGTAATTAATCTCTAGCTATTAATAATGTAACTTGTACGTCCTGCAGAACTCATATCGTGAGCTTGGAATTCATATATGGTTACTGTGCTAAAGTGTCTCCTTTCCATTAGACAGCTCTGCTCATTATAACTCCATAACTAGTTAAAAAATGGTTATTTTAAATCATTACAAAGACACACACCAACTTATGGCCAGTGAGCAGTATATTTTTCACAGCAACCAAGTTTTTGTGTTCATACATACTACCTAATCTTCTTTGTATTGGTATATGCCATGAAACCCAAAGCACCAACCCATGTCTCTCCAGAAAGAAGTAATGCACAGGAAATATATACACAACTCAGAAACAAGCATAGAGGGAAATGCATTCTGGGATATACTGTTACAGAGAACTTGGAAAGGTGGGTAGTAAAGGGAGCTAACAAAAATGACAACAAGAATGTAACGATCTGCCAGTCTGTGGCTATTAACTGGTTAGGTTCAAATCTGCTGATCTGCTCTAGCTGAAATACCTCCTATATGTGGTTGTGCCAGTGATCAAAAGCCAGGATCATTTTTCCAGATTCTGGAGACTGGATGTTAAGCAGCTTAATTGTTACCACAAGCACATTGCTTCTGAGAAGAGATGGATAATGTTCAACTTGATCAAACAGTAAGTCACAGGTTTTGCAGTGGGTGCATAGGAAGGGGGTTATTACTCAAGAGAAAAAACAAACAAAAAACAAAACAAAACAAAACACTTGATTCAAGTTAAGTAAAAGCTAAAAATTAATGGGCCCTCGCACCATGTGTGGGATTGAGTCAGTGATCCTGCAGCCCATCTAACATCACTCTTGTTCTGTATCATGTTTCAGGCCTCAGGCTGTCTGGTAGAAGTAACACTACATTTTTTTTTAACTCTTAGCTGGAAGTATTTATAATAAATGGAAACAAATTACTTTAATAAAAAACAACAACAAACATTACCACCATAAGGCTAGAGTTAGATAACAGGTCACAGAGCCTTGCTCTTATGCATTAGTTTGTTTATAAGGTAATAACTAACAAGGTATTAAAACTGCCAATTACTTGAATGACGAATAAAATTTTCCTTGCAGTAAAAGTGTGCTCCAGCAGAAGCCAGCAATTTCCTGAACTGCACGCCTCCTAAATTGCAGTGTGAAAGTGTTCAGTTATTGAGACACTTACACAGTGCTGTCTTTGTGTCAGTATTGCTTCATAAAACAGAAATTCCTTACAACTGGCAGAATAATAGCCCCTGTATAACAAAGTTTAGTTGACTCTAATGGAACTGAATAAAAACCAAATACAACTTTCAGATTAGCACTTTACCTGGCAAATTACTTGGTAGACCAGTTTGCAGAAAATCAAGGAGGTATTTTGATGGTGGAATCACAGAAGGAAAAGAGAAAGTGAATTCATTTGTTCACTAAACTAGAATTATACATCAATAGTATTATTACATCTGTGAATGTGGGACAAAAGACACAGTTATTTAGCCCCCACTATGTAGTGTTGCTGCTTCATATATGTGGGATATGCAAAAACAAAATATATTTAAGCACTTCACGTCCTCTTGCCCCCTCCAATCCAACCGTTTTCAGCAAAAGTGAAAATTCAGTGTGAATAAAAAATTGGTACTGGAAATACGCCAAAACATTCTATTTAAAAATGCAACACTAAATTAAATAGAGGTCTCTGTTGTCACAATCATTTTATTTTTATAATCACTGTAGGAAATGAAATAAAAAGTCAACAGATTCCTATTTGTCAAGTTATTTATTATATTAGTCAAAAACATTTTTTTAAATATAAGGTTGTGTGTCAGAGGGGAGAAGCAAACTGTATCCTCTTTCTTGACAAAGTACCATCAAAGTGTGACATTTGAACAAAAACTTCCCAACAGACTACTGAAGAGTGCCATGTTACCAAACTCAGACAAGACACATTGCACATACTGCCCTATTTCATTTCACAGATTCTCAAGGGAAGAGATAGCAATGAGTATATTTCTGGTAACAGCAGAACCAAAACATCAAGTTCTCACAGCAGTATACCTGAACCAACTGGGCTACTTGCAGATGCTAAAAACAAACAAACAATACCCCCAACCCCAACCCCCCCCCCAAAAAAAAAACAACCAAAAAAACAAAAAACAAACAAAACAAAAAAACCACGTGCTTTACCGGAAGAAGCATCACATTACTTCAACCCAGTTCTGCAATGCATGTACAGTTCAGGCACTTCAGCAGGGCTTTTGGGCACTTTTAGCTAAAGCTGATTCAACCAGCTATTAGATAAAAGTGGCAAAAAGCCACACTAAAGTGCTTGAAGTTTACAGATGTCAGGCAAGATGGATGGAAGTAATACACTGCCTCTTCTGGGCATGTGCAGGGCTTGGCACCACGTTTAAAGTGCCATTTTGTTTGGGGCGGAGAAGAGAGTTTACAACTACAAGCACTCTCAGATTCTAACTTTTCCCCCCATTAGCACTACTGAGGCCACATCTGGAGTACTGTGTCCAATGCTGGGCCCCCCACTACAGAAAGCATGTGGACAAGTTGCAGAGATCCAGTGGAGGGGAACAAAAATGGTGAAGGGGCTGAGGCACATGACTTATGGGAAGAGGCCGAGAGAACTGGGCTTATTCAGTCTGGAGAAGAAACGACTGAGGGAGGACATAAGAGCAGCCTTTAACTACCTGAAGTGGGGTTACAAAGAGGATGGAGCTAGACTGTGTCAGCGATGGTAGATGACAGATCAAGAAGCAATGGTCTCAAGTTGCAGCATGGGAAGTTTAGGTTGGATATGAGGAAAAATTCTCTCACTACCAGAGTGGTAAACACGTTACCTAGAGAGGTGGTGGAATCTCCATCCTCAGAGGTTTGTAAGGTCAAGTTCAACAAAGACCTGGCTGGAATGATCCAGATGGAGATGGTCCTGCTTTGAGCAGGCGGTTGGACTAAATGACTTCCTGAGGTCCCTTCAAACACTAATTGTCTATGATTCTTCACATATTAGAAACCGCTCTCACTCTCAACACACTACAATGCCCTTGGACCTCAGACTCCTCTCGTGATGGCATATGGAGGCGTGGATCCTGAGGACTGCTTTACATAAACAGATAAGAATCAGTGTAGCAGTTTGAATTCATGATTTCTGTCATTTGAGACCTACAGCAAAACATGGTGTGAATTCAAACTGATTTACTTCTTTTTGTACAACTCTAGAGAAACCAATAGTAGTAAAATACCTTATAGAGCATGTTAACAATTAATTTTCTACATTATAAACGTAAAAATACATGTCAGAAATCTCAAGAGGATGCTACAGCCACATCACTAGTCCAAGATGTCTATAACAACCCAATCAATCAAGATGATATGGGCCATTTTATACAAACAGCAGCAACAGCATATTTGACATACTGTCTTATAGTTTCTTTGGCACTGGGGAAAAATAAGAGAGAGTAGCAATTTCTGTCAGTGTCTTGTAAAGGATCTAGTAACAACATTTATAGATATTTTAAAATATTGTTGAAGGAAATTATTTTTAACCAGGTGTTTATTAGTATGATTGTATAAATAAGTACTCCCAATTAGTAACGATTTGCTAGATTTTAAATACCTGTGTAAGTCAACTCTGGTTACAGAATGCTCTGATCCTGTTATCTGTAGTCTGCCATTTTCTAAAACTGGGAAAGAGCTAGTGCCATACCTTGCACCTCTGTCTTGAATTCTTATCACCTACATCCCAAATTGTAACATACTGGGCATTGAGAGACATGCAGCTCCCCGCTTGTAACTCATGGCGCTTTGCAAGAAGCACCATGAGTTACCACTATCCCAGGGACCCAACAGATGTTTGCTGTTGGGTCCTGGGGATTGGGAGATAAGATGCATTTTTGTAGCTGCCCTCCTCCTAGCCCTGCCCCTGTCCTCTCCGAGCCCCAGCACAGTCTTTGGAATGGGAGGGGAGGAAGGGAACAGGGGGAACTTGTTCTGTGGGTTTCCCCACTGATGCTGGAGGATGGGGCAGGTGGATTGAAGCCCCCCAACATTGGGGGGCTCCAATCACCCACCCCACCCTCTAGTGCTGGCAGGGCAACCCCCAGAATGAACTCCCTGTGCTCCCTTCCCCCTTCCCATTCTGAAGACAACATGGGGAGCAGAGCTCAGCTGTATCAGCGAAGTCCTGCTCCCAGCCACACTGACAAATGTTAATGAAGGAACTCTACTTTAGAGAGCCTTCACCTGAGCCCTCACATAATGAGGATTCAGGCTGTCACCTGACTGAGCATTTTTAACGTGCTCCACAGCTATGTACTTCTGTCAGTGCACAGCTGAAGAGTGCTGTCAGTGGCTGATCACATGACAAACTGTCACATCTGTCAGTACCCACTATTGCTTCCCTTTCCCAAAAAGCAATCAAGTTTTCTTTGCAGCTGGATCTTAGCCCTTTTCCTTTTGGTATACTCCCTATCTATTTACCTCAAGATCATGAGGTAAGGTAGAAATATTAGAGACTGGGCACTGAAGGTGTGGGACCAGGGGAGGGAGCAATATCTAATATTAGTCTACTTTGGCATTCGGCTTCCCCTCTTAAATTTCTCCAACTTCTATGCCAATTTTGCCATCTTTTCTTCCCTACCCAATCATGTCTACTCCTGTCATTTTGACATTACCCCTCTCCACAGTGCCTTCTTTAAAATCAAGGGCTCACAGGAGAATAAATGATAGGGGAATATATTAAAGAAAGGAACAATAAAGCTAAAGGGAAAAAAGTCTAGGGCAATTCTTAATGATTGGAGATAGAGACTCTGCAATTCACTCCCCCAGATATGGTGGGAGACTCATCCTTTAGAAATAGACTGGGTAAAATCCTGAGGGAGGGAATGGGGAGAGGGAATTCCACAGCTGCTCCAGGGGGAAGGAGGGAAGATCTAAGTATTTTTCCTCCCATCATTTTGATAGCTAACATAATTTTAGTAGAAACATTCAGATAATTTATCCAGTGTGATTAACAATTGATGTGACTTAAAATATCATTTTGTTTGAAAGTTAACTCCTTGCTGGCATACAAGTGGGACTGTGCACCTTTCTCGTAATTGTAAACCTGACTCCAGGTGAAGTTGAATGATTCTCTCTCTAATTGTTAAGAATCTGAACAAAACATTTTAAATGAAACTCTTCTTTCAAAAAACCAGATGCCAGAAGAGAGCCAAGTCAAAATCCTGGCACACTTCCAGCCCTGCTGGCAAGTCTACAGGTCTGGTTCACACAGACTTCTCACATGCCTTGAGCCAAGCAGCTGCTTTCTTCTTGAGGCACTCATCCCATTTCACTCTTCCATTTAGTGATTTTGACAAGCTTTCAGGTTAGATGTCAGAGCATCCCATTTGTGGGGCTATCAAGGCTCAAAAATACAATGTAAAACCCCACTATCATGGCTGGCCCTCTGGCTGACCCTGGCTAGCTCTTAGGAATGAAGAGGCAGATAAATTTGCATATCACATATACGGAACAAGTTTCTGCAGGGGAAAGGTGTACTGATATTCAAACTGAGGGTGAAGTTACATGTTACATGCAGACCATTCTAAAAGTACTTAAAACACAAGCATATTTAAGTGAAAGATGCTTAACTCTTGCTAAGTGTCCTCTGAGCATCTCAGAGATATGCTACTTTGGGCAAGGGTTAACTCTGGGCTATGATACCCAGCTCATATTAGGGTAACTTCAGTCTGCACCTCAGAGATAAAACAAGCAATATGTGGTCCTCCAACATCCCAGGATGCACTCTGTCAGCCCCCTGCCCCCGTCCCCCGTTCCATGAACAAAATTTCCACCCTCCCAAACTCCACTGTCTAAGGCGCGGTACTGTGATACTGCCTGGGAGCAGGCATGACTCTGCCCGTGCCAGGAGGTGGATAGCAACACGGGGAGCATGGAGCTGGGAAGTGGAGAGACATGGACACTGTGGGTTCCCTCCATAGATCCTCCACATTCCCTCCTGCTGTGGAGGGGGGTGGGGACAGAAAGAGGGCCATGCTGCAGGGAGTCCTTCACCGATCCCTCCCAACCCGAACAGATCTTAGCCTCCATGAACCAATCTTAGCCCCCTCCAGCCTTCCCCAGAGAAAACTATAACTTTTGCCCAGGGTGGAGCAAAAGCTGGGGAAAGGTTCAATTAACCTTGGTTACTTAAGGTTAGTTGAAATTTTCCCATGCTACCTGGCCCACTTCCCTCACATTCCATCAGCTCTCCACTGGCCAGGCAGCTTAATGGTCGCTGTGGCTTTGCTTCACACCCCTATTCCCATCTTGGCATGGGGTATTTGGGAGGGAAGGGGGTGGAGAAAGAGGGCTGTACTATCAGTAAAGAGACAATAGGCTTTAGTGAAGTGGGACCACATCTAAACCAAACCCCTGCCTGAGGCAGAATTATCCCTATCCAAATCCATTGTCTAACCTCTTGGCAAAACTACACAGTCAACTCTGACAACACAAGATAACACACGTAATCATGGGGCCCATGGCAGACAGTAGTTTGCTGCTGTGCATGCTGTTAATATACACTCAAAGGATTCCAGGACTCCCGAACCCCCTCCCCCTCCCTGCCATAAAGGAGGAAAGCAAAAACCCTCACAGTCCAACAAATCTGACCATGGGTAAAATTATCTCCTGACTCCAAATATAGTGATCGGTCTCACTCTGAGTGGAAGGGCAAGACCATCTAGCCAGGGATCTCCAGTTTTAAGTCCCAGCAGAAGCACTGGCATTTCTCAGTCCCTGTCTCCAGCCTTGGCTGCAGGCAACACCCTGCAAAAATTCTTACACTCTGGGAAAGGCTTACAAAAACCCTAACACATGTACCAGTCGGGGGCTGGTGGGGAAGGGGCGGGGGGGAAGGAGAAGGAGGGGCAGGAGAAAACCCATAGTAGAATATAGGCATAGCTATGCCTAGGATCAACCCTGATTGGTGACTGTCAAAACTCTTCTTGAACACTTCCAATGATCAAGTCCACTACTTCCCTAGAAAATCTATTCTCCTTTA
>NW_017729022.1:17433598-17434187 GCF_001723915.1 Gavialis gangeticus
CAAAACTCTTCTTGAACACTTCCAATGATCAAGTCCACTACTTCCCTAGAAAATCTATTCTACTTTAGACAGGGCTAGCCAGTTGCGAGTAGACAGGCATTATCACCTCCCATGTATTTGCACTCAATGCTTTTATACACTGACGTATCCCAAAACCACATCTGCGTTTTGTGAGGCTGTATCACACTGTAGAATCATCTTGAGTCTGTGATCCACCAAGACTCCCAAATCCTTCTTCATAGTGCTGTCATCCAACCATGTGTCACCCTTTTTGTATTTGTATATTTTATTATTCTTCCAGAGATGCAGCAATGTGCACTTGTCAGCGTAGAATTTCATCCTGTTAGCTCTAGCCCACCTTTCCTATTTATTGAGATCCTGAATTGCGCTCCTGCCCTCGGACATATTTGCAATCCTTCTCAGTTTTGTCTTGTTTTCAAATTTGATGCATGCCAGCACCCAAATCATTAATAAATGCATTGAATAGCACTGGTCCCAGGACAGAACACTGTGGGATTCCACTTGAAACATCCTGCCATTCTGACATCCATTTATAATTACCTTTTGCTTGCAGCTAGCGAGGTAGTTG
>NW_017729022.1:17439187-17467766 GCF_001723915.1 Gavialis gangeticus
CATCCATTTATAATTACCTTTTGCTTGCAGCTAGCGAGGTAGTTGTCTATTAACCTTATAGTAGTTTTGCCTAGTCTGCATTTCTCCAATTTCTTTATGAGAAGGCCATGCTGGACCTTGTCAAAAGCCTTGCTGAATTCCAGATACACTATATCCACAGCATTTCCTTCATTCACCCAAGTAGTTACTCTGTCAAAGAAGGTGATCAAGTCTGTTTGACGTTATTTGCTCTTAGGAAATCCACACTGCTTGTGATCAGCGTTTCCTCTTCCAAATCCTTGTAAATGGACTTCTATAGGATATGCTCCAGTACCTTCCCAGGTACTGAGGTGAGGTTAAGCAGTCTGTAGTTCCCTAGTCCTACTTTTGGCCTTTTTTAAAGAGTGGCACTAGGTTGGCCATTTTTTAGTCCTTTGGTACCTCATCTGTCTCCCACGACTTCCTAAACACTGTTGCCAAGGGCTCTGAGATCTCCTCTGCCAGTTCCTTCAAGGCCCTGGGATCAAGTTCATCAAGGCCTGATGACTTGGATTCATACAGACCTACCAAAAGCTGTCTGACCATCTCCTTTGTTATCTTCCCCCTCAGCTTGCCCCCTCCTTATCTGGATAATCCTTATTAGATGTCTGGCTGCAGCTTAATTTTTTTTGTGAAGACTGATGCAAAGTAGCTGTTGAAAAGTTCTGCCTTCCTTGTATCTTCTGTTAGGAATTCCCCCTGGCTGTTTAACAGTGGACCCACAACTTCCTCAGTTTTTCTTTTTTGGGCAGTGTATTTATAGGATCTCTTTGTGTCTCTTTAACCTCCCTTGCCAAGTGCTACTTTGGCTGGTCTCTACATGTTCTTTTTGTTTTCTGGTATGCTTCCTTGGTGACCTGCTCATTTTTTTTATTGCCTGTATGTTTTCCTTTTGCATTTGAGGCATCCTAAAAGCTTCTTGTGAAATGACATTGGTTTCTTGCCATTATTCTTACATTTCTATTAGGTTGGAAGAGTTTCTTGTTGGGCTTCTCTTACTTTAGAACTCCCAGCCCTCCTGGGTGCCTTTATTGTTCAATCTTTCTTCCCATGGCACTATGCCTATTAACCCCGTAAGTTAGGTGAAACCCACCTTTTTGAAACCTAGAGTCCTTGATTTGCTGACTTTGTGTTTTCCCTGTCTCAGGATCTAGAATTTTTTCACATTATGATTGCTGTAGCTGCAGCTCCAAGCTGCCACCCTGCAACTCCATGCTGCCATTATGCTAAACCCTGGAAGCTGGATGGGAATGGGAGTGTGGAGAGAAGCCACAGCCCCCATTAGGCTGCTTGGCCATAGACAGCTGGCAACACTTGGGGAAAATGGGCCAGATGACATGGGAAAACTTCAAATAACCTCTCTGTAACTGAGGTTAACTGAACTTTTCCACAGCTTTAGCTTTGCTCCAAGTGTAGCCCTCTCTGGGGAAGTCTGAAGGGTCTGGGGTCAGGTCATGGGTGCTAGGATTGGGGGAGGACTCCCTGCAGTACAGATCTGTCCTGCCATCCCCCACTCCAGGATGGGAATATGGAGGGGCTTGCAGAGGGAAGCCATAGTGTCCATGACCCCATAGTGCATCTCCTTCTCCCGTCTCCATGATCCCACTGCTGCAAACTCCACTCTCTCCTAGCCATGGCCCTGCTCACTGGCCCTCTAATGGCAAGTCAGAGCTGTGCAGGAAAGAAGTGCTATTAACACTCGACATAGGACTGCTTAACACATTCCAACTTTAACAGTCTACAGATTTAGTACAGTCTATGTGTTTTGTGAGGAAAAATGCAGAAAAACATACTTTCCCTTTTGAAGCAAGAAACCACTGGTGGGAGAGAGCCACGGGCAGGGCGTGCTGGGCTACTATGAGGCAATGCCAAGCTGCAGAGCCGTGATTTCCCCTCGCCCCCACAGGCAGGGGCTGGGGCTGGGGCTGCAGATGGAGCTGCGACTGTGGATCTCTCTTGTGCCCAGATCCCAATCCCACCACCATGGGGAGGGAGGTGCTGACCTCCCCACAGAGGGCAGTTGGGGCCTTCCCACCACAACACTGAGCCCCCCAGCCACATGATGGGTCTGCCCGGCCCTACTGCAGCAGTGAGGCCCAGGCAGGGTGACAGGCTCCCTGCAGCTCCCGCTGTGCTTGTGCCCCTGCAGGCCCATCATGTGGCTGCACTGCTAAACCAAGGCCTCCTCAACTCACCCTGCGGCAAGCGCAGGGTCTGGTTCCAGCAGGTGGCCTCCACTGGGTGCACTGCAATCTTCCCCCTCCTGCCCATGGGGAGACAGAGCAGCCACTTGAGCCTGGGAACCTGCTGCAGCCCTAATGCTGCCTTTGGGATCCCTCCTGCATTGCTGCCCTTCAGGAAAGCCCTGGGGCCATGCTGTAGGGAGCTCCCCCCAGGGCAGTGTGCAGGCAGCTGTGGCTGGGGGCAAGTCACCTGCCGTCACCTTCCAGCAGCATCAGCGGCGATGTTTCAAGGCCATGGGGCCCTTGGCTGTGGCAGTGAGAGGAGGAAGCAGCATCACCCCACAAGCCACCTTGACCTCCACCCTCAACCAGCTGTTCACCTCCCCCAGTTTGGCTTGCGCCTACAGGGGCTACCCCCACAGCAACTAGCTACAGGATGTGGGGACTCGTGGCAAGTCCTCCCCAGCAGCTGCCAACATGGTTTCACCACACAGCACTGGCAGCCAGGGCTGGGCCAGTGGGGGGCAACAAAGGAGCCGCCACGTGCCCATGAGCCCCAGAAACAGCAGCAGCAGTGCCGGGCAGCCCTCAGCCAGACCCAGCAGGTGACTGGGGACATGGGGAATGGGGAGTTGGGGGTGGTGCCTCTCAATTTAGGACTCAGAGACCTTGTTTCAGGCAGGGAGCCACTTGCAGACTGACCAAGACCTTTCCATTCAATAACAGGCAAATTTAATGATTAACAGTGATAACAAAAAAGAAGCAATACAAACAATCAAGCAATTCTATATATCCACCAAATCCTAGGGCTGTCATCAGAGTCAAAGTACATCTGGCCAGGACACAGGCTTCACTCTGAGGCTCTTTCTTAGGTGTCAGATATTAGCAGTGTGGAGATGGGATGCCGAGGCCAACTCTCCCCCTCCAGTGGAGTGGATGAGGCGGGCGGGTGGTATGCCTTCTATCCATGGTGGCATCAGGATAGGGATGGGGACAGGGATCCCTCTCAGGGATCCTCTTGAGGAGAGATGATGAAGGACCCTTTGTTACTCTCAAGTCTCTGCTTCTGTGTTCTCCTTCCATCCTTGTGTATTGCCTCTCCATCTGTGGCTGTCTCTGGTTGGTTGTCTCTCTGTGGTCACATGTCCACGTAGCCTTCCAGGCCTTTTCCTAATTTGGTCTGCTCCCCCCAAACCAGGACTCAGGCCCCCCTGCTCTGGGGTCTTGCTTGCTGGTGTCACTTATCTTGTGTTATGGGCAGTATGGTACATACTCTCTTGGTTGCCAGACCGTATGTCCTTGTTGGCCTTGTTGTGTTTGACAGCCTGTCTGCTTCTAGGGCTGTGAGAAACTGTGTGCAAGACCAAGGCTTCTTAGAAATCAGTTAACCCCTGCTGCCCATCCTGAACCATTTAAATGCATATATCTATACCTATAAGCCAATTCCCAAAAAGCAAACATTTAAATGCCATTTCTAAGCCAACAGGGTGTAGGGGTGGGGCCAATGCCCGCTGGGTTCCCTCCTCAGGCCTCAGTAGGGGGGCTGTGGGGCTGCTCAGGAATCCTCCTGCTTCAGCTCCCCTTCCCCCCCCCCAACTCTACCCCCCAGCTCCACATCAGGGGCTCTAGGTGGTAGGCCTCCTGTGGCCATCATATCCTGCTGGGCTTGGGGCTGGCCCAGCCCGGGCCTGTGGCTGGGAGTGCTGGTAAACAGCTGAGGCAGTGGGGAATCTGTGGCTTGTGAATGAGGGGCAACAGCATGGACAGGGGCAGGGCACCAGCATGTCAGGGCTGCTCAGTGCCACAAAGCAGCAGGGGAAATAGCAGCAGTTGGACCCATGTTCTAGTGTGGGAGGAGGGAGCAGGTGCTGGGAGGGAGCGAGCAGGGGGGAGGCAGGGGTTGCATGTCAGGAGTGAGGGGCACTGGTAGGGATGGGCTGCTCAGTGCCACAAAGCAGCTGTGGGGGCAGGAAGCTGCAATTGGACCCGTGTCCTGGTGAGTGAAGGGGGCAGGGGGAGCTCTGATTTTCCATGATAAAAGCTAAAAATTAAATGCCAAAATATATACGTATTTAGAATTTATTTTATTATAATGTTTGATTCACTGGTAGGCTTCCAAACTGCTCTAAAATTGCAAATACATCAACAAAACATTGTGTTCAACTGATATCTATATGTAGTGTGGCGGTTCATTTTAAATGTGGAAAGACATGGATTTTGTGCATTTTTAAACAGAGAATTTGGGGGTTTTAAATCAGAGAATTTTGGATTTTTCAACAGAGATATCAACAGAAATCCTGATGATTTGTGACTTCAACCAAGTGTGGGGAAAGGAAAGGAAGGAAAGGGAGCTGTAAAATGACAAATACTAGGAAAAGTGAATGATTCCTCAGAATGAGGGAGGACAAAACAAAAAGAAAAAGAAATAAACTGACAAACAAACAGAAACAAACCACTTCATACTTTAGCTTCAAAAGACAAGCAGTGCTTTACCTCATGCGTCACTGGTAATTCATAATTAACTTTTCTCTGGCACGTGCTCCCTGTCCATTCTGCCTTTGCCAAAGTCACCAGTGAATTACCACTGCACAGCTAAGTGAAACCGTGATTGTAAAGCTTTGATCTTGCTAACATAGATAGCAGCAACAGCAAAGATATGGGGCACATATTTCAGCAGAGCTAGTATCCAAAATGTAAGACTTCCATGGATTTAGGCACATACAATCACTGCTACCCCATGCCCAGGAGTTTGTCACCATATTTTTGTATTGCTGCTACCTCTGTTAGCTAGATTAAAGAAACCTTAAGCTCAGGCATGCCTATCATTTATACTTCATTTGCTATAATGACATACTGACTGACAAAAGCTCTTGGCTATCTTCCCACAGTCAATCACTTCCTTTCCCTGGGCTTGAGATTGCGTGCGTTCCTAGTATTAATTCTACCTCTAGTGTCTGACTGCTTCTTCAGTGTCATTTGGAAGCTCATCTCCTTTCCCCCTTGTTCCAAATCTGGCCTCCTTGGGCCTTATCATTTCCCTTTATCTTCTTGTTCTGGGGGACTCCATGTGGTTCCCCTACTGCAACAACTACTAATTCTATAGCAATGACCTTCCCATCTCTGATCTTCTGCTCCTCCATTTTGAATTATCTGCCACTTCTTGGATGGCTTCTCAGCTGATAAAAATTAAAATGGTAGCATGAAAACTCCTTACTTAGTTTACTTGCTTTACCATAAAGAAGTCTCTTTTATCCTTACCTCAAACTTCCATGTGAACATTGCCTCTAAAATAGCTCAAGAATCTACTCTTTCCTCTCAGTTCTCACTAAAAAAACAACTTGTTTAGAATTCAATATTATTTTTTAAATCTCAGATTCAATGACTACAGGACTTCTGGATACTTCCTTCCTCTCCTACTCACTTACTACCATAAAACCCATTTTCCTTAGTTGGTACCAGTGACCAAGCTAAGCTCTTTTTCTACTTCTCCCACTTATTTCCATTTCTTTTCCATATTGAATTTCAACGACTGGTTAACCTAGGTCCTGTCTACAACTTTGCCCTAGTCTTTTCCTCACAACCTTTGCCAGAGCCATGCGTGGTTTACCATCACACATTATTGGACCCTTCTCCAAGTCATCCTATGTCTGAAGTCAGGCCTGACATTTTCATCCTCCTCTGAGTTCCTCTTCAAAACAAGTCTCTCCCCAGAAGCCTACAAATCTTAACCATTCCCTTAATAAACTGGTAACTAAAGAGATAACAAAGGCATAAAACACTTGACCAAAGAACTCTAATGCTGAGAGAGTGGCTTCTGCTTAGCATTCTAGCTTTTAGACAACACCAGTCTTTTGGCAGTGTGGCAGGGCACCTTTTGGTGCCTGCCACTTTAAAGGCCTGAGCAGGGAGCAGAGCAGCCTGCAGGTGACTGCAGTGCCAATCAAGAGAGCCACATGGCCATCAGGAAGCTGCCTGATTGGAGGAGGGCCTGCCGAATAAGAGCAGGCCCTGAGCAGTAGAGCTGGCAGTTGCTGCAGGGACAACATCACCTGGCCAGAGCTGCTGCTCCCAGAACACCTGGAGGTAAAGGCTAGGAACTATGGGAATGAAGGAGGTTTCTGGTTCTAGGGAATGACATAAAACTACATCCTGCTGGGGTTGGATGATGGGGTTGCTTGTGGCCGGGCAGCTTCCAGGAAATGCCACACTTGTGGCTCCCACTATGGGGCACCAGAAAGCCTCAGCCCCTGCTGCCTTGCAGGTACCCTGTGGAAGGGAAAGGCTAGCACACCCTGACAGAAAAGCACAGGGGCCCAGGCCCACTGAGTGAGGCCTGAGGCAGGGGCCAGGGGTGACAGACACCTGAGGCCATTGAGAGGGCAGAGTATGGACCCCAGAAAGGGGTAGAGTGCAAGGGCTAGAAGCTTGTTGAGAAGCATAGAGCCCAGAATGTGAGTTGAGGCCCCAGTGAGGGGGCTTGTGACCAAGGTAAGTCTCCGGATGCCTGAGGCCAAACACTGCCCAGCAATTGGACCGGGGAACTAACAGTGGAAGTGATTTGGATGCCATCTGTGAGGCATGGGACACAATAAAGGGAAGGTCAGAGCCATGTATAAGGGCATTAAATGGGCAGCCTCCCACCTAGAAACATCTATTTATTGTACAACAAAGGCATGGCAGATGAGTTAGGTGGGTGGACTGCCCTAGACAGGTGGGTGGGCCAATACTGTGACTGGCCCTGGGGATGGCCCCCTGTCACAGGCACACAGCTTGCTAAGGCATTAATTTCTATAAAATTTAAGCTTTCATTTTAGAGTTGTTTCTAGAACTTGCAGTTGTTAATATAACCTTTCGAACATGAAGTAAAGAAGGATTCTTCCAGTACCTGGCTGTATCTGCCATGCCTCCCATATCTCCCATATCATGAGATTTAAAAAAAAACAAACCCAAAAAACAAAAAAACAACAAAAGAACAAAAAAAAACCCACAAAAAACTGGGCTTATGCCAAGATACTGACCTTTATTTTTCTTGTCTCTAACCTCACACTCCAAACCAGAGGTGTCCAACTCTTCAGTCCCACAGGTTGCATCCAGGCCACAGGGATTCTCAAAAGCCAAACAACCTATCCCTGGTAGTGGGGTGGCAGTCTGTTGGCACAGCTGCCAGAACTGCTATGTTGGTACAGCTCCAGAACCTAGTGGTGAATTCTGTTGTCACGTGCCCTTTCCCCATCACTGATTTTAATCACCCATGTTGACCAAAGACCCCAAATTCAAGAACAGGCAAGGGTGGGAGGGAGAGCAGCAACACTCTGCACTCCGGGTTGTTGAGCCGCATCAACATGCCCCACAGACCACATAATAACTAATCCCTGCCTTTGGGCTGATAGTTGAACAGCCCTGCTTCAAACAATCCTCACAAGAATTGTCAAAAAGTTATCCCCCTTCCTCAGTTAGGCACTGACAAATGATTGTGTATCAAACTATTACGATGTTTCATGCTGCCAGCACACAATCTGGAACACTTCACTGGAACAAATGTGCAAGTGTATGATCAATGTTGTATGTTTTCTTTAATGGAAATCAAAATATTTTAGAATAAACCTTCTTAAAGGATAAACAGTATGGCCAATGGCATATTTGAACTAAAACTTGTTTACTTATAGTTCCATCTCTTAAAGATGCAAATACACCATTAGATAAGATCATCTTCAAACTTTATAGGAAATTAGACTACCGATCTCATTCAATTATGTATATTAGAACGTGCTTAGCTTTAATCACAGTAGAAATCCCATTGGAAGAAATAGAGCTACTCAAGTACTTGAAATTTGACACGTGCTTAAGTATGTTCCCAAATCAAAGACCAGCTGTGACCATGAAAGTGTTAATACTGGAAGGACATAGTTCATGTACTCTGCTGAGCCAATCAGAAATATGGGTAGCTTAAAATTATGCAAAATCTTCACTGTTGATTACCAAATGGATTTTAAGTAAGGCTGAAAAGTAGCAAGACAGCAGGGTGGATTTGATTTAAATCAAATTGATTTAAATTACTGGTCAGGAAGCCTCAATTTAATCATTGTTTTCTACAAAAAGTGTGTTCTTGTTTGATATCCTCTATTCATTTAACTTCTTAAAACTCTGCACTTTTAAAGAGAGGGCTTGGCTGTGTGTACACAAACTTGGAGAAACAATAGGGCTGATGGGTGGGGAAATCAGGTCTGTTATCTCTCATCACCATATACTTCTGTTAAAAAGGATATTATCTCTGGAGACACAAGTCCACAGTTTGAGAACTGAAAATAAGCATCATAGAGATGCTTAATGAGATCTTCTAGACTGAGCACTGAGTCCCATTGGGTAGTTTTTTCTTTAATCTTTACATAATCTATAAAGAACCTTCTGGGACCCCCATAAGATTTGGCCCCTAATATAGTCCATGGCCTGTTGTGACCCATTTATAAAACTTTTCTTAAAAGGTTACATGAATATATTGTCTCAAATAGTATATAATTAATCCCTATTCCATGATAATATCTTTAAGCTTTAATATACCTTAAATTCAAATTATCTGTATATAGGTTTATATATTTTTAAAATCTTAACAAAAGAATTAAAAATATGATTAAATAAAAAAATCTGATTTAAAATAAAAAAACAAACTTTTTTAATTTAAAAAAAAAATTTTGATTTTTTTTTCCACCCTGCAAGACAGTAACTAGTCTATTAATCCTCATGGAAGTTATGTGGATGATCTCATACTACTTCATACAGTACCTGGCCCTCAATATTCACTTTGGCAGGAAAAATGAAAGCTATTAAAATACGAATAGATGTATGAATCTTTAGACATACATCACACTTTTTTGTTTAACACAGATTTAATCATCATTTAAATCTACATTTAACATAGATTGTAGATAGAAGATTTCCTCTTTGACTTAAGTGTTAATTTCTTTTCAAGAACTCAGAGTAAAAATACTTTTTAGACTGGATGGCTGGTTACAGGTATCAAAGACTCATTCATCCTAGAGGGAATAATGGCTGTGTACAACATTCATTTTAAGTGCTGGAATATTTCCACAACTAAAAATTATTCTGGAATAAGGACTTTCTTTTCTGCAACAGCCCTCTCTCACCTACTTGTCATGCCTTCCTGGGACTGAGATCCCAGTTTGGGAAAAACATGGGCTGCTCTAATTCTTCACTTCCAAGGCGGGAGAGCAGCAGGGCAAACCCTGCCCACTTCTCACACTGGGACATTTCAGGTTATTCTTCTCCTAGAATGGTGATTTTTGTTTGTTCCAGGAGAAAAAAAATCTACATACTTCTGGTTTCTACCAGGAAAGAAATGACTCCCCAGTAGAAAATGATTGCCTGATCATGGTCTGTTGTGTTTAACATATGGAAGTCTACAACTTTGGTCAGGAAGACTGGGTTAACCATCCCAAGAAACCATTGCTCCATCAGGTAGTGCAAACAGAATTTTATTACATTTTGGTGAGCCAATTGCATCTATATCTTTCTTGAATGTGTAAACCAGATACGAATAAAGAGATCTTGTTGATGACTGAAGTCTGAATTAACTGAGCAAAGGCAAAAGACAGCAAGAAAGATCCAATAAAGTAAAAGCACAAAAGTATAGTTAGAAGTATAGTTTCTGTGATGATGGCAAGTTACTTAAAACAATTTAGAAAAGTCACTCACAGAGGCTGAGAGAGACTAAGATCTATTCACCAGAGGCAGACAATTTGCTAAGCCTTCTAATCGCAAACCAAAATCTTGCCTCAACTGAGAGCTATGGGATACAAAAAAGTGGCAGAGATACTCATACCCCCAGTGTCAGCGATCTGAACCCAGCAAGCAAGCTCAAACAATAATCTCTCATTAGATGACTTCCTTCAGGAGCTGTATTTAAACTGCTTGGGAACCATGTGAGGCTTGTGAATGGTGATTTGGTTGGAGCACAGAAATTAATGTTCTCCAGCAGCCTCCAGTGTCATGTGTATCAGCATCCCCACGCTGAAAAATGGTGGTAGGGCACTTTAAAGTTTGCTGAATGAGCTTTAGTTAAAGGCACCCCACCACCATTTTTCAGTGTGGTGACGTTGATACATGAGACACCAAGCACTTTTAATTAGTGTGGCTCTCAGAGCTGCACTAATTAAAGCACACCCCTGGAGCACATGTATAAACAACCTAAAGGTCCTATTTTAAGGGTACTGCTCTCTAGAGTACATAGGATTTTTTTTTCAGTTTCTCTTTTTAATACTGAACATTGTCTCATTACTGTGTGTAGATGTGCACATGTGATAATATTTCACCTCCAGATCATGCATTTAAATCCAGGATTTACTGACAGAAAGTCATTACAGTTTGAAGGCTACCTGAAGACATTCTGAAAAATGACCTTGTGGTTTTAGTTTAGTGATTATTAAGCAACCAGCCACATCATGAGACCTTTTATCAGTAGTGGCAGTGGTTTTGGCCATCACTACACTCAGGATTGAATGGACCATCACTAAACTTAGAATTAATTGCTCCTAAATGCTGTTCACCAAGAACATGGCTCAAGAACACTGTCAAAAGCATGTAGTTTTCTGGCATAACTAACAAGACCCAAGGGCAGAACATTTCAATCTCTCCACAATTGTGGGGACTCTCGTATTGACAAGTGCATGGTAATTTAATGTTCACTTGAATATGAAATTGCCAGTTTCAAGTATGCTAAAATTTGGGTGTTAATGTTTCCTTACAGATGTCAACATTATGGAAATACTGAAGATGGCTTATGATGATTGATTGTGTCAAACATATGGCTTGCTAGCCAGATCCAGCCTACAGAAGTAGGGCATCTGGTCCACAGGGCTTTTTACAGGCTGGATAACCCACTACCAGATTTACCCCATGGGGCTGCCTGAACCACTATATTGGTATGGGTCAAAACCCATAATGCTTTATTGAATATTGCAGAATACCTTATTTCTCATATACTCCATGCCTTGGAATATGATGTGCACCTTGTTTTTGAAAGGCAAACTGGAAAAAAAATGCTTATGCCTGCACAGAGCAAGGGCAGAATCTAACACTTGGTCTGCCCGCTTACCCACCGCTGAAATCGTAGTTCTCCATTACTGTTGCCAAATAAATCAGTAATTGGAAAAAGGGTGGGGGAGAGGGAAAGCATGATCAGCAGCATTAACACCCTGGTTGCTTGCCATCTTAACACAGTAGGTCTGATAGCCACAACAAGAAGCCCAATGGCTCTGGTTCAGCCCCAAGAAGCCCTATAAGTTGAATGACCCCCTCCCCCTCCAGCTGATGCCAGGGAATATGGCCTACCAGCTCATTTGAATTTGTCACCCTGATCTAGATCATACAACCTATTTGTAAGAACTTCATATTTTTTAGTTAAACAGCTTCAGTTAAACTGAACTCTGTTCATGTTTGTGCGTGGTACAATTGAACCTTTACAATGGTAAATACAAACTACAGTACAATAATTATCTCATCTAACCTAGTTTGCTCTGTTAACATTAATTCTCTGAAAGATTAAAAAAAATAAAAACAAAAACAAAAAACCACAACCTTCTGCAAGGAAATGGAAAATCCCAAGCTTCATGATTGAGGGATTTCACTATTCCATTACTGAGCTATTTTACTGTGATAGTCTTTCAAGCTATATGCAAAGCAAATTCAGCATGTGTGGTTTTCTTTATCCCTAAGAACAATAAAATGGACATTATATGTTGTAATCTGTGGCTATGGTTATGAAAGGCTTGTTATTTTGGGTCTCAGCAAATAATTCTAGTTTTTTTACATAATGTTGATGCTCTAAATCCAGCCATAAATTAAGGTATTCAGGCATGCTTTCTCAATACCTGAATATGTCAAGTCTTTCAGGTTCTCCAAAACCACTGACTGCTGCTTTTTAATTACCATATCTTCTCATATAGACAAGCACGTTTCACTGAAAATCAGCCCCCCAAAATTGAGGTGCATAGATTAAGTCAAGAAGCTGATTTTTGTCTTGGAAAAAAACCATCCCACTGTGCTTACTGCTCTACAGTGCAACAGCTGTTGCATTACTATTCAAGCAGCTGAGCAAGTCACTTGACTTAATGGCTCATTGTTTTTCATTCCAGAGGTCTTACCAATAAGCCTCCGCTACCAGTAGCATACCGATTGGGGGGGGTGCTAGAGGTGGGATATGTTCCTGGGTGCCAGCCTGGGGGAGAGGACGCTGGCCGGGCCCTCCAAGGGGTACTCAGTCCCTTTGTGGCACTTCTGGTTTTGCCACCGACATTTCCAGGCTCAGCTATCGGCTAATCAGCCACCAGGACACCTCCCCACCCCCCACCCACTCTGCAATAGTCCACGATCTACATGTTATATTTATTATGCAATTACCTTGTTAATTATGCAATAAATTTACACCGGCTACACATGCAGATTAACTATATGTCTAAAAAAGGGTCCAACCAGATAGCGTTATTGTTCAAAAATATCAATAGCTGGTTTTATCCAGCTTTAATATGAACATGTAAAAGACCACAGCTGCTAGAATCTCCCAGCTGCTGGGGAGCACATCACACCCAGGTGTGGGGGTACACAAAGCAGCAGCTTGGAGACTGTAGCTGCTGTGATCTCCCAGCCATTGCTATCTCCAAGGTGCAGGGCACTCCACACACCCCAACAGCTGGGAGACTGCATCAGCACCCCTTGGTTGTGGGGGTTAAGAATCCCACAGCAGATAGAGCTCCAAGTCCTGCTGTGCCCTATGCCCAGGACCAAAAGTCCCATACCTGAGGGGGCTCCTGGACCTGACTGAGCCACATGCCCACATGGGGTGCAGCCAGGACTGAGAGCTCCCTCAGGTGTGGGACTCTCCGTCTTAGCTGCACATGGTCCCTGCAGCTGGAAGCCCCATCAGCAAAGGGGGCTCCCAGCCATAGGAACCTTCCTTTTGCTGATGCAGGAGGAGTTCAGGATCAGGCTCCCCCTATACCAGCAATAAGGCACGACTGGATCTAATGCATGATCCCACAATCATGCCTCCTACCATGCATGTAATTTTGCTCTCTGCTAGGTGCTCCTGGTCTCTCTTCTCCCATTTCACAGCTCTGGAAACTCTTCAGCAATTTTCAAAATTAGAAATCCACCCCGGGACCAGATTTTATCAGAAGCTAGAGTTTCAGCTTTAGTTTAGCAGGAAGGGAAGGGTGAATGAGCTAAAGGTTAGACTCTGCCCTTGCTCTATCCAGCCATAAGCATTTTTTTTTCTAGTTTGCCTTTCAAAAACAAGGTGCACATTATATTTCAAGGCATGGAGTATATGAGAAATAAGGTATTCTGAAATATTCAGTAAAGCAATATAGTGGTTCTGGCAGCCCCATGGGCTAAATCTGGTAGTGGGTTATCCAGCCTGTGAAAAGCCCTGTGGACCAGATGCCCTACTTCTGTAGGCTGGATCTGGCTAGCAAGCCATATGTTTGACACCATTGACCATCATAAACCATCTTCAGTATTTCCATAATGTTGACATCTGTGAGGAAACATTAACACCCAGATTTTGGTATACTTGAAATTGGCAATTTCATATTCAAGTGAACATTAAATTACCATGCACCATTCAAGTGAACGTTAAATTACCATTGTCAATACAGGAGTCCCCACAATTGCGGAGAGATTGAAATGTTCTGCCCTTGGGTCTTGATTGCCTGATCATGGTCTGTTGTGTTTCACATATGGAAGTCTACAGCTTTGGTCAGGAAGACTGGGTTAACCATCCCAAGAAACCATTGCTCCATCAGGTAGTGCAAACAGAATTTTATTATATTTTGGTGAGCCGATTGCATCTATATCTTTCTTGAATGCGTAAGCCAGATAAGAATAAAGAGATCTTGTTGATGACTGAAGTCTGAATTAATTGAGCAAAGGCAAAAGACAGCAAGAAAGATCCAATAAAGTAAAAGCACAAAAGTGCTTCAACACAGAAATATAGTTTCTGTGATGATGGCAAGTTACTTAAAACAATTCAGAAAAGTCACTCACAGAGGTTGAGAGAGACTACGACCTATGCACCAGAGGTAGACAACTTGCTAAGCCTTCTAACCACAAACCAAAATCTTGCCTCAACTGAGAGCTATGGGATACAAAAAAGTGGCAGAGATACTCATACCCCCAGTGTCAACAATCTGAACCCAGCAAGCAAGCTCAAACAATAATTTCTCATTAGATGATTTCCTTCAGGAGCTGTATTTAAACTGCTTGGGAACCATATGAGGCTTGTGAATGGTGATTTGGCTGGAGCACAGAAATTAATGTTCTCCAGCAGCCTCCATTATTTGTGTGAGGTCATAAGATATCTATACTTAGGTCTGTATTTTTACATAAGCCCATTAGTTAAGTAGGATCCAATTTGCCAATATTTAGGCATCTTTGAAAGGGACATTATAGAAGTGCTAGCAGTTCAACAGGTGGCTCTTTTTATGATGCAATACTGAAACTGAAGAACAATAATCTTCTTTAACATGTTAATATGGTAATATCAAAGGCCCTAATCAGCTAAGGTAATTAAACATCATATAGTACCTTTCACAATGGTCTTGAAGTTACAGCCTGGCACTAAGGTCAGATTATATGCCGAGAATTTTCCCACTACCTAGCTTCCATCATATTGAATGAAATCTATTTCTCTTCCTTTCCTAAAGTGCTTTGTAATGATGCAGTACACTAGAACAGTTTCATATATCAGCCCAGAGATAGCTGCAAGTATTCTCAAATATACTTTAGTGGTTTGGAATTAAAGTGGTTAGACAAATGTAAGTAAGCTTCATGAACCACAAAGCTCCTCTGAAACATAACAGTGCACTATGAAGGACAGTGGTCAGATGATTTTTGAAAGTTGAATGCGTGCACGTTTTTGTGGCTTAATTTCATACTGCACTTGGGACAGGAGAAATAATTAAAACATTAACCAGGTAAGATTCTACTTGTTTCTTCACTACAGAATTAGCCTTATTTGCCTTGTCCACACTAGTGCACCAAAACTTCTGAGGGTAAGATTTTACTGCACTAAGCTTGGCTATTCTATGTATTACTTGCTTGTACTTTGTGAGACCTTGTCAGTTCTTCCTGGGCATAAGTTATGAATTGCAAGACAGCACTCAGGTGTTACTAACCTGCATCCTCACTCTAAACTGTGCCCTCAAGGTTTAGTCCAGCCATTTTCAAATTAAGCTACGCATACTCCCAAGGTTATGCAGCACTTCATCATAGAATACATGCCTAAATTTTACTAACAGCAGTGGAGCTTCTGATTGGACAATGTACAGTGAGCAATGACACTGCTGACATCTGTGTTGACACTCTGAAGGAATGAACATACAGATACAGACAGGGGCTATGAACAATAATATTTTGCAGGTAAAGGGAAGCATGACCAAAATAAGTTTGAAAACTGCTGTTTAGTCTATACCAGCTTTCATACCAACAAGCTTAACGTAATAGCACTCCCTCAATCAAGTTAAATCTTGTTCACATACAAAAATGCTCGAGTCTGGCACAGCATTTGAGATAACTCATGTAAAATGTGTAGTGAAGACAGGCCTTAAAAGGCACTGATCAAGTCTCTTCTCATTAAACATACAACAGATTCATGGAGTTAATATAGCATCACCAGTTCAATACAAGCTAGGGTGCCATGCAGGACTGAAACCAACAAAAGTAGCCTTAACAGACTCAAAATGAAACTTGTTCAAATTACATTAAAAGAAAAATGCCTTTCTGTGTTGTAGTAAGGATGGAATTACTGTTGTAGCCAGCCATGATGGTCAAGGAAAACATGAGAAACAAGGCTTTTTAGGGGCAATATTTTTTATTGGACCAACTGTATAGTTGGGAGGAGATGTCCGGCAAGTTCTTCAGGCACAAAGCACTTGACTAAAGAAAGGCGCTTTGTGCCTAAGGGCATTTATACACATACCTTTTTGTGCATGCAGTTACATATGCGACAAAATGTGCGTCAGCACACAGAAAATAGCAGTCCACTTTTGAATTAAACACCTTTGATGTGTTTTAGTTCAAAAGTGCACCGCTGCCACCGCCATTTTCTCAGTGCTGACACACATTTCGCTGTTTATACAAATGCATGAGCCGCAGCACTGGGTGCTTTTAAGAAGTGCCCAGCACTGCGGCACAAACATGTACAAATGCCCTAAAGCTTGTCTAAATCTTTCCAAACTGCACAGTTGGTCCAATCACCACCACCTCCCCCCAACCCAAACAAAAACCACACACACACACAAACCTGCTTCTCTGCCCATTGGACATATTGCATTCACTTCTAACCCAAATACAAAAATAAGTAGGCAATTAACAGACCTAGAAGTAATGAAAAAATGACTTGTTTATCTCCCAAAACTGCAAAATTTTGTAACATGGAACTATCACAAGCTTTAAAAACAGCCCCATGTTAATTGTAACTGGTTTTACAACTATTTGAGGAATGCAAAATAAGGAAACATCTAAAATATTTGAGTTCTAGGGGGAGCTAAATAAGACACCATTACTATGTATAGCCAGAGTAAATATTTGTAGCAATTCAGTTTTTAAATCCAGTATTCCCCCCAGAAAATGTTTATTAAGTTTTTATGACTAGAAGTGAGCATTATATTCGGGCAAATGGACCAAGTCTACAAGGAGCTGGGGATCAAACTCATATAGAGCTTCTTTCTCCCCCTTTTCCTCTTCCCCCCCACAACCCTTAAAGAAAATACTGTAAGGGTGAAGCCAAACTAGAATAAGTTAGAGAAGTCTATTTCTGTTTTAAAACAAAGGTCATTATTGCAAAAATAAAACCTGAAACTATAAATAACACTAATGATGGCTTCTGCTGAGTGTTCCCCTCAAACATTTCTGAGGAACATTAACAGAGTAGCAGAGGGGGTCCGTTATTCCACAAGCATGTTTGCTGGACATTTCAGGGCTCCCATCAGCAGTTACTTGTTCAGGATAAGTTAAGGTACATTACTCATACAGCCTTCATATCATACCTGCTTGCAGGAGAAACAATCCATCTACACTATACAACATAGTGTCTTGGAAAGATAAGTAAGCTAACCCGGGTACTAGAAGAAGTGCTGCAGCTTCTCAACTCATGAAGGGCTACTGCAGCTATACCACTTCCAGTATCAAGCTGACTCATTTACAGCTAAGAAATCTAAATAATATATTCTGAGCATAGCTATTGTAGTAGAGAGCCACTGATCCTCTGATTCATGGTGTACACATAAGAGGTCAAGTCAGATGCTCAATTAATTTGTTTGCTGCTGACAAGTCCAATTTGAGAGTGATACAGCTTGTAAAAAGTTTCACAGATGTTGTCTTAGTTGGAGTCCAAATTTACAGCGTTCTGCTTTCTTCTTTCTCACTTTGCTTCCATCCTCTGGATCAGAGCCACTTCATGCTGAGCTGAACCTAGAGCCAGATGTTCCCTCCAGGTTGGACTGGATTCTGCACGCTCCTCCCAGCTTTCTACGTTAATGCTGAATGACGTCGTATCATTTTTTCCACACATCATGGTACTGGCATAGAAAGTAACCCTGCTTTCTAGAGCCATCTTGAATCTTGCTATACAAAACATTCTTGGGGATACAGTCTTCTCCCATTCTCCTGACATGGCCAATCCATCACAACCTATTCTTCTTGATAATGGTTTCTAAGTGTGTCAGTCCTGTGTGCTTCAGCACCTCTAATGTTTGGTATTTGGTCTTCCCACTTTATTTTCAGGATCTTACACAGACATCTCATGTGGAACCTGTTCAGTCTCTCAATATGCCTAGCATTTGTAGTCCATGTTTCTGAACCATAAAGCAAGGATTAAGTATAAAAGTCTCATAGATTTCTTTACCTTAGCTGACAGATTCCTGTTATTCAATGCAAATTTCTGTAATCATCCAAAATTCTTAGCTGCTTTTCCAGTACTGTTAGTCAGTTCAGTCTGAAGGTCAAGACTACTGCTGATCACAGAATCCATGTAGCTAAAACTGTGAATAACACCAAGAGATTTATCCTCCAGAGTGATGTCAGGTTTGGTTCTTTCACCCCTTGGTACATTATCACAGTCTTGAGACTAACTGCCAACCCAAGACTCTTGCATGATTCAGAAAATCTGCCCAAAGAGATTTTTCAGGAATGATGCACTGTGGGCAACCAAGGCTGTGTCATCTGCAAACAGGAAATCTCTCAGAACCAGTTCTTTCACCTTGGTTTTTATTTTAAACCTTGCAGTGTTGAACACACCTCCATCTACTCTGGTGGGGGGGGGGTGGCTAAGACACATCCCTGTTTCACCCCATTGTTGATGTTCAAGAAATTTGACTCTTTGTTTTCATACACTACAATTGTATGCAAACCTTGATGTAATGCACAAATGTTGTTCACAGTTTGGGGGGACAACCCATTTTCTCCAGAACAGTAAAAAGGCCCTGTCTGTCTGGTGACTGTATAGTAGGCCTCTGTCAGATCGATGAAGGTTATGTACAGTGGTATTTGTTTTTCTCTACACTTCTCTTGCAGTTGCTTGATCAGAAATATTTTATCAATGGTGGAGCATCCTGAGCAAAAACTGCATAGACTTGCAGGGTAGATTCTTTCACCTAGAGACTGCATAGATATACTTTCAGTGTAATTTAAACTGAAATGCAGAAAACCTCTAACAGGAGAGAGAAAATGTTAAGGATGTGTAACTATAATAAAAGTCAATGGGAAGAAGAAGTTTTCACTATCTAGGAAAAAATTCTTGACTACTGGAGAAACAAACTATCAGGGAAGAAAGGAGCATAGGCAGACACTTTCCACTACATTCCTAAAAGATCTGCTGGACAAAGCTTCTAACTCCAAAATAGCAATGAAAATGCAAATGTACCTTGGAGAAAGTGTAATCATCAATTCTCACTATATTAACTTCACGTTCTTTCTCTGCAATTAGAACAAAAAAAGATGCAACAAGGAAACCATGGTTGATTTTGAGAGGATTTCACAGCTTCCCTTTTTCATAAAAGCTTAGGATTTTGTAGAAGTTGATCAGAATAATGTTTTAAGTACAGTTATTTCCTAATGAGTGGTTCCAAAGAATTTCAAAGCATTATTCCGTAAGTGTTCTCTTCAAATAATTTAGGTAACATATTAACTCATTCTGAGTCCAAAAAAGGTTAACTTCTATGACTGAAAGAACAATTTAACATCATAAAACAAACCTGAGTTCACTTTCATTACATTTAAATTTTGGTGATATTTGCTAGGCCAGGGTTGAGGCAAGGGAATGTGTTGTGCATACTTTTATAGTACAGGCAGTCCTCGGACTTACGACACAATTGGTTCCTGAAAACTGCATCTTAAGTCAAAACGTTGCAACTCGGAACCAATTTTCTCATAAGAAGCAATGTTATAAATGGGGGATTGGTTCCTGAACCAAGGCCCGATACCCTATTTTTACCAAAAATACCCCAGGATTTCATACTCAATTATAGATGAGTAATATAGCTACATTAATGTATTTATATTGTAAATAGGAATCATATTGATTTGGAAGGACTTCTTGAGGTGACTGCTGGACTTTTTGAAGGGCTCTTGGCTGGAGTCTTTTCGGGAGTCTTGGCTGCAGGTTTTTCTGGAGTCTTGTCTGCTTTCTTAAAGAAAGTGTCCAAGGAAGTTTGGACTGATGTTCTACAGGAAGACAAGTGACGCAGCGAACTTGTACAGGACTGCCTGTACTGTCAGGCTGCTATGATCAAAATTTATAGTTCTTTCTTTTTTTTTTTTTTTTTAATTAAATTGTGGCCTTTGTGCTATTAACAGTTTCAAGTGTGTTAGGTATCATTTGAAGGGGAACCCCTGAGCACACCAGAAGATGATCGGTTTTCCCAAACCATGGTGTACCAGTCTCTAGCTTTCTATTCCAATGATCCATCAGAACTGAGCACTACACTGCATGCCTTAGGAATTAATATTACTTTTGGAATGGAATCCAATGGGTAAGTGAATAGGTCTCTTCCATTTCTGATCACAGACAATTCTCTACAGTGGTCATAATACAGGTGTGAAACATTAGTAACCTTAACTGCACTTAACTGTACATACTCAGAAATCCCCTGATGTCATACAGAGGCCTGGCATGGACAGCAAGTTGGCTCCCAACCAGCTGATTTGTGCCTTAACTTTTTGGAAATGTTTTAAGTACCTCCTAAAAACTACAAAGAGGAACATTTCCAATATATATACATAGTCCAAATCTAATAAAAGGTTTTCTGCATGTTTTATCAGCTGGGTAAATGAATGTAAACTAGAGAACCATGGGTGTGGGACAAATAACCCAGCTAGTGCTAGATTTATCAAAAATATTTTTACCAAAAATATTTCTTTTCACAGCTGCAGAGGGATAATTTAAGGTTCTTCTGTACTAAAGTTACCATGGGAAGGAAAGAGGAGACTTTAGGACAAATTCTTAACTTAGCATCTATTCCAATGTTTTATATGTGTAAATACACCCTTTTACAAAGATGGCATCTCAATAGCAAAATCTCTGAGATCAAAATAGTGCTTAAGCAACATAATGTGAGGCCACTGAAAAAAACTGTAAGCACTAACATAATGTAGAAGTAGATAATGTTTTTAAATTCAGTAGTTATTTGTCAGACACCATCTGCTTTTTTCTTTCATTCTTTTCCGATTTTGATCTGTAAAAACTACATCAGTATCAAATGTCACTTAGTTCTTATTCAAACAGAACACTGCAGACATAGCGGCTGCACCAGCTGACTTAGGTGACCTAAGCCTAAAGTAAAAACAAACCCCTATAAATCACCAGATGTGAGCAATTGACTAGTGATCAATTTAATTAATTGAACGGCTTCCCAAAATTTACTGTATTGTTTTAACCCATCAGTCTTCTTTCCTGGAAAGGCAACTTACAATTTGTACTTAGGGTAACATTTGACCAGAGAGCTAAATATGAGGTATAAACATTTAAAAATTCTTCTGGTAAAACCCCACACATGAAAAAACTTGGTTTTTTCCACTTAAGGATTTGACAGTTTTTACTACTATTTTTAGTATCTTCATAATATACATTTTAGAAAGAGAAAGAGATAACCACAAACAGAAATAGATTTTAAATCCAATCCAAAGGAACAATAGCTACACAATTTTCTGATTAAAATGAAAAATTACATGATCTCTTTTGAGTGTTATACTCCTTGTTTAACTCTATCTGCTTTTACTGAATGTACAAATTGTGGCTTTGATCATGGTGTTACATTTTAAGCTTAAGGTGGGTTTCTTACAGTTATACATTAATACAAAAAAACCTCTACAGGCACTATCTGCAATCACTGGAAGTACACATGCACATACACACCACAAAACAAACACGTTGTAGTACAAGTACTAGACATGATGTATAATCTAGTAGTCTAGAATCCTAAAATTAAGGGATGAAATACTTGTTGCCCTGAATTCAACACAGTTTTGCCACTAACTTCAGGGTAAAGTTGGGATTTTAACCAAGATCCACAGTGACAGACTAGAGCTTGTTTTCAAAGCCTACAAATTTGTATACTATTTACTAATTTTTGTACAGCGACTAGCATAAAAAGGTCCTGATTATGGTTGAGGCCTCTGGGCACTGTCACAAGACAAATTAATGCTAAATGCAGTTTTCGTTTATATCTTAGAGAAGCATCAAAAACTACTAGGCTTAAGTTTAATTACATGCATTTTAAACAACCTGCTGTAAATCCCATAAATCAGCTTTCCAGCCACAAACTGTCATACTTCCAAGTTATTTCACTTTAACCTCTAATACACTTATTTCCACTGACTTTATAGATGCACATAATGCCATCAAGGTCTACTTACAAGGACAGAAGAGTAATATTTGCAGAGACTGGGCCCAGCTTTGGTATGGTCCCCAATTCATTGTTGTTCAATTTTCTACCAACATCATAAAGAAAGAGTTAGTTATGATGTAAACAAAAAAGTGCATCTTTGTCTCAAACATGAGGTTTAAACACAGAGAGAGAAACCACTTACATTTCTTGAAGATTAGGAAGGTGACTCAAATTGATTGAAGATAATCTGTTATGACTTAAATCCCTATGGGGTTGCAAAAATAAATAAGCTGTCATTTTTGCCAGAAAATACTGGGTATATTTTGTTAGCTGTCACAATACAATTTCAACCCCAAATATATAATCATTACATGTATAACATCTGTTATTGTTTTTCTGCAAACAAAAACAAATATAAACTCACGGAGACATTGTTTCTCAAAACAAGGAAAGTAATTTTAAATGCCTTCCTTACAATCAATAATTTGGAATAATAACCTATAAACTGGATATTTGTTTATGTTTTTAAAGAAAGTACCACAAAAAGTCTTAATATCAACTGGCTTGCTTTAATTAGTGTAGAAAAGTAGAAAAGTAATGGACAAAGAGGGGCACTTCCGGGTTTTTTTTAGATGCACACTCTGTTCCTTTGAGCCTATGTCACTTAGTATTTTCATCTGCTAATCTAAAACAATTTGCAAATCCTACACCCAACAGGCAAAGATGACATAGAAACCTCAACTATAGTTCAATGCTTTTATTTGATTCTGAACTCTTCTCACAAACATGAAAGTAATACTGACCATAAGTAAGGTACACTGTAGATACAGGTTTCCCCCACTTTATGCTGTACATGCATTCCTGGAAAATGGAGCTTAACTCAAATTCGCAGAGGGAATTGACTTTACAATGTAACAAATAGGGATACGTTCCAAGACCTTGACTGTACTGACCCCCAGACCCATTTCTACCACTTTTACAAGACAATGTTGGTACTCAACAACAGCAAGACAGTACACACAAGCACCTGGTGGCGGTGAACATTACCATAATGAGGATGGCAAGTACAGAAACATGTGTCGCAGATGAGTGAGGAGCACAAATCCACACAGGAGACTATTTTTGGTGTGTGTCACCCCCACAATGCACCACACAAAGCAGGTGACTGCGGGCTTCCACCACACCAATCACATAAGAGTGAATGTACTTCACATACAATGAATTTTTGGTATAAAAAGGGTCATTGCATAGGAGCAAATTTGCACATACAGAACCTGCATAAAGCAAGGGAAACCTGTATATAAATTTGGCATCCCACACGATATTCTAAAATAAATGTAAATTGTTCAGACAGTTCACAGAAAGAGGGGGTTTTGTTTTGTTTCTTTACAGTGATATGAATCAAACATTTTACTTTGGAAAAGGGAGAGTAAGGACATTTTTTACCCTTAAACTTAATTCAATATTTGGCTTTGGTCCACAGGGATTATAAGAACTATGCAAATAAACAGCCAAAATTCTATGAAGTCATGGCTTTTGGAGCCCAGTGCATTACTTTTCTTCATGTATTAGACAAGAATTAAGAATCAGCAATTATTTCAACAAAGAGTTTTCAACATTAGTGCTAAAAACCTGCATTTCCTCATTTCTTCTAAAAACTCTGCAAAGGTTTATTTAAAACATGTTTGCCTAAGGACCTACCAGACAGTAACAGACGTGAGTAGATTTGTTCTGCTGGAGTTATAACATGTAAAAAAAAGAAAAAATCTGGCAGAGTCCTTAAACTATAAAAATCCTACAATTACAACCACTGCTGTGCATGATCACCACACTGGAGCCAGACACTTTCACTCATAGCTCAAGCTCACATCCATCTGGAGTCTATCAAGGAAACCATGAGCGTAACAACTTACATTATGCTTCAAACAAAATTTGGTGTTTTTTAACACTGTAGATACCCACAGATTTTCCATGCAGTACCTACTTTTTAAATAGGTACACCCAAATATTCCACATTGATTTAGGTATCGGATTTTCAAATGCAAGGTAAAAATGAAATATTCGGCTCTGGTGAGGCCTTTCGCTTCCCCCATATATAAATCTATGCTTTTCTACTGGATAAAATGTGAACCACAGCCATGAGGCAACAGTTTCAATAGTACAAGTTTTAGAAACAAGAAAAAAGAAGTGAAATGTATAAGTTAGGAAAAACTTGAAATGAAAAGAGTTAAAGTACATGTCTCTTACTAAAGTTTGAATACAAAATTCTAACACATCCCCAAACTCATGTCCCCTGTTATTAAAAATATATATATCACAAAGATGTAACTTGCAAGTGCACCAATCTATTTTCCCCTCACTTAGAAAAAGGAGCTGGCAACACTGAAGTTATTGCTACATGTTTTCCATTCCTGATTTTTCCCAGTGTGTTAAAACCACATTACAAAGGGGAAGAAAAATTCTTCTATGGTTACTTTGCTACCAAAATACTAAAAGCCATGAAAGATGAACTGGTGACTTTGAAACAATGTCTAGATTAAGATGAATGAAATTATATCTGAAAGAACTAATTTTCATATTCATATAATGGAAGAAAAATAGGGCTGGAGGGGCCTTCAGAGGTCATCTAATCCAATCCCTTGCCAAAGGCAGAAACATCCTATCCAAAACATCTCATACAAATATTCAATTAATTTTGTAAGGACATCCTTTCATAGCAATTATCATTTTTGTTTGAAACCAGAATCACAACCTTAGGTATCTGATGAAGTACAGAATCACAGAAAGGTAGGGCTGGAAGGGACCTCAAGTTTGCCAAATACCAAAGAGGGAGTACTTCCTCACAAATTGTTATAATTATAAATTTTTAAACCTAATTTAATTTACAATACTTTGTTATAATTATCATCTCCTTCCTTAGAGAACTCAGAAACCTGAGCCTCAAGTCAAATTTTAAAATGCAAATCCAGCAACAGCTTCTTAATCAATCCCACTGGGGCCTTTAGAGCTGCTAATTCAGCAGAAATCAGGAAAGCTGAAAAACAAAAAGCCAGGCTGTAGCTGTTTTAAGACACTGATCCAAAGTGACTCATAAATCAGCTTGCTATGTTCAAGTTTTAGTCTGGAAAATATTGAAAAACAGCTGTGAAAACCATACGGGGCTTTTTTTCTGGCAATTCTGGTAAAGAACTAGAGGATTTATAAAATGTAAATACTAAAGATGTAACACAAACACTAGTTGAAACCATCTTTTAGATTTTCCCTTCTGTCTCATTGACAGCTTTAGTGTTCCTAGGTGAACCTGGTAAGATATATTCTAAAATTCCAAAGAGAATTTAAAAATACCAAAGACAGCGGCAAATGTTCAAGTTTCCCTCCTTTCCCCCCCACCCCCTTCTGGTTATGAAACATGAATTCTAACAAAGCAACATTCTTTCAATCTCAGGGCACACATGCCAGAAGCAAACTGCAATCTAACTTTAAAAGGCATTTGTACACAAAGCACTACAAATATTTATCAGTTTTCAATGGACTATCATTAAATTATGCTAAGACCCCATTAAGGACGATCACATACTTATCTCTAACCCTCAAAGCTGGTAAGTAACCCCTATTTTACACAGCTACCTATGCCCTTAGACCAGCATGGCTACAACCTACACCCCTGTTTTACACTGCACTTTACCCCTGTATTGGTAAAGTGAATTAGGTAACTGAAGCAGTAACTTCAACTTTGACAAGACAGAACCCAAGTGCCAATATCTGAGCACAATTTTGCTCTTCGTGCTGATACAGTTTGTACCAATTCAACATTCTACCTCACCATCTCATTTTGTTTCAGGAAAAGCTTTGAATGAGAAAAGCCTTTAGGGCCAAGACATCTCTTCTTGACACTAGAAGGTCCTTTACATCAGTCAACATCTTTTTGCCTAAAGGAAGAGTGATTGCAGGATGTAGGAAGGTCAGAAAGATGGGCCTGATCTCATTTAGCGTCCCGGGATCCACATAGTGGGACCAGATCCCATTAGTGACTCATATGGGAATTTTTTCCTGAGAAAGGTCTTGAGAACTTGGCGTGATGGATGCTTTCTTCCAAAATAGCTTGGAAGCTATACGGCTAAATTATTGGCTTTGTCTACATACAGGAAAGACTATTGTGAAATATTTAATATTAAAAGAATACCATATATGCACAGTCGCCTACTACTAGTAAACAAATGGTTTGGAGTGACCTACATTAACTCAAACATTTTTTTCTTTATGTTAATCCGAAAAGCCTTACCTCACACCTCTTGCAATCTAAATTCCAAATACTAAATAGCAGGAAGCAACGGACAATGCCATATATATTACCCTGTTCTCTTATAAAGGGGAGGGAAAGGAGAAAAGGAACTCAACTTCTAAGATATTTGACACAAACCAAAGAAACATTTACACAAAAGCAGCCGGACCACATGGTTTGGTGACACCTACAAAGATGGACCCCTTGGAGCTTAAGACCAAGTGACACAGCTGTCCAAGGAGCAATCACAGCAGGGTTTCTTACAAGAGGCCCAATGCTTATTTATACAAGTGGAACGTATTTTCTCACACTTCTTTTAAAGGAATGTGAACTTATATCAGGACAATTTACACTACCAAGGGAACTCTGATTAGAAAGCCTCTACTGTGCTAACAAAAAAACATGTGATTTTGTCTTCTGTCTATCAAGAAAGTAACTGTCAAAAGATAGTTTCATGTGATTACTGGTGTAAATGCAATATATTTAAAGGGGGTGTTGGTTGTAGCCATGTTGGTCTAAGACATGGGTGGACAAGGTTCTTTGCCACAAGGTAAATGTGATCTCTGTTATTAGACCAACTAAATAGTTATATTTTTAAAGACTCTTAAAAAATGAGAGAGAGAAAGAAAGTTTCGTATAAATTAATTGCATTTCCCTTGGTTTTAAAATCTGTTGTATTCTTAATGTGGATTTTAGCAAACAGCAGTCAGGTAAAGTAATTTTAGTTTTAAGATATATCTAGCAAGGTTTGTGAAAAGATTTATTTTATCTTAAAATAGCTCAAAATAATAGGAGATCCAAATTCACCAGGAAGCACCAAGTTATTGAATATAAAGCAGATTCAATAGGTTGTTAAAATGTATCCATCAACTAAGCCAAAAGGAAAGTTTAAGTTTCTTTTCTGTCACTTTGCTCAACAATTCATGGAAACATTCACCTCACAGTCATTCTTATGTCCAGTTCCGCATGTTGTCAACACAGCCATCCACATTTCATGAATAAAGCAGCATGACCTCCAGACAAGGCAATTGAGCAGAATTAGCCACAACTAATTGAAAGCTTTCCTGTTTACTTTAAAGTCCTTATCTCTATCTGCTTTCAAAACGTAACAGAAAATTCATAAGGCTAATACTGAAGTGATTTGAGTAACAAGAAATGAAGAACAAAGGTAAATATAGTTCCAGATTGGGGCAGTTGTTTTCTTCCTTTTAGAAAACTTCAATAACTGATCTGTCCATCAAATATCTGTCACGCAAGTAAACTCTACATGAAGCATTTTAAGAGGACGGGAGTATTCAGCAAGTTTGTTCAACATGAACATTATCTCCTGTAGTCACAATACCTTTCTTAAACCCACAAAGCTCTTGCAGAATAAAGATCAAGAAGGGCATAAATTCATAGCTGTTAGGGTTGGAAGGGACCTCAGTAGGTCATCGGGTCCAGCCCCCACAAGTGAGTGGTGTGTCTTTCTTAGGGCAACCTCTTTCATTCAGCCAACTGTGTAGCTGGGACAACGCTAGGCAAGCTTTCAAATGGGTCCGAACTAGATCCCGGCTACACAGCTAGCCCAATGAAAGGGATCACCTTCAGATAGCCTTGCCTCCCACGCCACTTCTGGACCGGCACCCTTACATGCCTGCCGAGAGTCCAGCTAGCCAATGCGGCAACTTCCCACCAAAAAGAAGAAAAAAAACTTGTCGCTTGAGGATGATCTCTCAGTTGCCAATCAAGCCACTACAGTGTTGTTTTCTTTCTTTTTCCTTTTAAATCAAGCCGGGCCTGACAGCACTGCCAACCACCAGCTCTCTGGAGGTAACAAGCTGTAATAACCCCCCTTCTTTTGTTTGCAAAGCTGCCAGTGTCCGACCCCGGCCTCCTTGCTCTTCTCCCAAAGCAAGGGCACAAGGCGGGGCCCGGGGCATGCAGGAGCTCCTGGCTCCCTCCGGGGGCACGTCGGGACCCCGGGGCCGGGGGCTTCGGGCAGCACTGGAAGTTGGGGTGAGGAAAGGAGCCACCTGTGCGTGTGTTGGGGGAAGAGGCAGCCCCCCCCCAGCCCACCAACAAGTGTGAAGCCCCGCTGGGATACTCACAGCTGCACCCCCGCGAGCGGCAGCCGCTCGGGCGCCCGGCTCAGCTGCAGGCGGCTGCAGTCCAGCAGGTCCCCGCGGCAGCGGCAGGGCGCGGGACAGGCCGAGGCCCCC
>NW_017729022.1:17468130-17469426 GCF_001723915.1 Gavialis gangeticus
CGGTTTCCTAGGACATCTCCAGTTTGTCTCTGTGATCCTCCATCGTTTTATTACAAGTGAAAGCAAGCTCAACACCAAGCCTGCGCTTCGTGGCATCCCTGAGGGCTTGAGCTTAGCCCTGCTCCCTCAGCCCTCAAGGGCATCAGCCAGGCACAGGGGCATGTGCGCCCCCCGAGACTGGCAGTGCACCCCCTGCCTCCTGCCACCAACACCCCTGGTGGTCCAAAGCGGTCTCCATCGCTGACGCTGCTGGCGGCATCTGCAGGCAGTCGCAGACCACTGTCCACGCTCCCCACCCAACCACCGACACTGCTACGGCTGCCTACGGGAGTCCCCCGCTTGCCACCACCATGCAACCGTTGCCACTGCCTGCAGGCAGTCACCGTGCCCCCCCAGCCTCCGGGGACATGCAGTGTTCATGCTCAAGGGGGCTGGCTTGGCCTGCCTGCCTCAGCCCTTAGCATGAGCCTGAGAAGGGTCCCCCAGCTAAAAAGCCACCGGAGAGCCAAATCGGAGGCCCCCGGGGCCAGAGGTTGCTGGCCGAGGCCCAGTGGCAATTGTAGCAGCTGCCTGAGGGCAGCAGGGCGCAGCTGACTTGGCCATAGTGCCATGTGGGCCTGACTGGGCTGCCTCCCTCTTGGGAGGTTCCCCCCACTCCCCCCACAACCACAGTGACTCCCAAACTAGAAAACTTTCTATGCTGGAGAACTCATAACATCAGCCAAGTTTCCCAATGCCTAAAAAAGGGTGTTTGTGCTCAAAAGCTTACAAAGAACTTTTTTTCCAACTAGTTGGTTAGTCTAATACATGGTCACATCTACCTGAAGAGCCTCGTCCCCCAAACTAGAAACTGTTTGCCCCCCTTTCAAAGAATGCTGCATCTTGGCTAATGAGCTCTGCCACTGAACGGGGCAAAGCTAAGCTGCTCTTCTGGGAGCAGCAACTTGCCAGTGCAGTTCTGCCACCACCTACTCACAGAATCACAGGTAGGCATAAAGAAGCAGGGTTGGAAGGGACCTGGTGGGGTCAATTAGTTCAGCACCCTGCCTGAGGCAGAATTGTCCCTATCCAAACCATCCCATACAAATCCATTGGTCAACCTCTTAGTAAAACTACCTTTTTTTGCAAAAATATTTATTTCTCTCTATATAAATAAACATACATATATATCTTCACCTCCAACACTCTGCCAGGTGGCTCTTGTGGTTCACTTGGCAGCTCAAAGCACACTACAAACCTGTTACGCCATTTGCACCGCTTGACAGCGCACCCATCTCCCTGCCTGTACCCTCACCC
>NW_017729022.1:17474426-17485252 GCF_001723915.1 Gavialis gangeticus
TATATATCTTCACCTCCAACACTCTGCCAGGTGGCTCTTGTGGTTCACTTGGCAGCTCAAAGCACACTACAAACCTGTTACGCCATTTGCACCGCTTGACAGCGCACCCATCTCCCTGCCTGTACCCTCACCCACTGCCCTCCTCAGAGGGTCTACTCCTGAAAAAGTCTATGCCAGATCCCTCTCCACCAAGTGAGGTCTGCCATTTATTTTCTGTTGTCCTCTTCTGTCTTCCTGTTAGTAAACCCTGACACAATACAGGACATGACACCCTAATCTAAAGGTAAAGCTGGGGGAATCACAGCAGCCAACATCCTACTGCTGCAAAGGTAGCTAAAAATATGTTCAGTGCCTAGGAAGAGGCCTCTTGACCTACAAGGAATAAAATAGCAACCTTTGCTGTGTCACCTCTTCTCAGTGGATGCCACAAGATCAGGGGAGCCATGTGCAAAGGTTTAATCTCAGCCCCCTGCTCTTTTCTAGCAGCCGAAAGTCAATACTATTGCTCAGTTCATAGCTACATAGTTTTCAGTGCCCTAACACAGTCCCTTGACAGGATGCTGCCAGCTGCAGATCCAGGATCCCTTTTTTTCAAATTTGAGTCAGGGACACAGTGACCACATTTCAGACTGTCCTGGAAAATCCTGGATGTTTGGTTGCTTTTACATGCTGCTGTGCTTTAGTGACCTCTCCCTGATATTACACCAGTTAGTACAAGTTAGAGCAAGGCTGTGATGTCCCAGCTTGCACAGGGGGCTGGACTTGTTCCTGAACAGCCCTAGCAAAGCTGGGTCAAAAATAATTATATGCTTAAGTCATAATTACTTTTTTCCCACATGATGCCTGCTTCATCCTCTACATACACCTGGATGCTGTGGTAGAATGAGGCAGGGGTGCAAAGGAAACCCATCCTATTCACTAACTGAACATTTGAACTTGATTGCTCACTGCAATTTCTCATGCCTCAAAGTAAACATTCATTATCACTCATGTTCTATATTTAGGCCCTGATCATTTGCACAGACTCTACCCATTCTCATTCCCACAGCCAAGCACTCAGGAACCCTTGCAAATGATGTACTTCTCCCATACACCTGAACACAGAGTTGTCAACTCAAGATCTGATTACAGCTTTGCAACTAAGCATCTTTGGTTTGTTCACGTCTGATGCAGGGCACTGCCAAGACTTGCTTGTTAGCTAAGTCTTTCTAGCTCCACCTAAACTCCAGGAAACAGGTTAGAATCCATTTTTTAAAGACTCACTTGAAAATGGTTTTAGCTGGTGTGCTTCTGGTGTCATTGTAATTGGGACAAAAATATGTTAAAATGGCTCTCCAAAACCATTTTCTAAGATTGACTAAAAGTTATTTCATAACCAGTAATTAAGTTGGTTCAGCTGACACCATTTTAAATAAAAATGCTCTCAACCCAGCTGTTTTTGGAGTGTGCACTGAAAAAGCTAGACAGAAAGGATTTTCAAAAGCATCCACCATTGGTTGAATACTGCTTCTATTGAAATCAATAGGAAAACTTGCACTAGCATCAAAGAGCCTCAGTTTCATACTATCTATACCAGAGGCAGGCAAAATGTGGCCTGCGGACCAGATGCAGTCCTCCAAACCATTCTATCTGGTCTGTGGGGCCTCTAAAAAATTTAGAAAATTAATATTAATCTGCCCTGGGCTGCCTGTCATGCAGTCCCCAATGGCTTGCCAAAACTCAGTAAGCGGCCCTCTACCCAAAATAGTTGCCCTCCCCTGATCTATACAGCT
This sequence comes from Gavialis gangeticus, assembly GCF_001723915.1. Lineage (NCBI taxonomy): Eukaryota > Metazoa > Chordata > Crocodylia > Gavialidae > Gavialis > Gavialis gangeticus. The sequence continues at coordinate 17,476,199 of NW_017729022.1, forward strand.
CTGCGACATCACCATTCTTTGACGCAAGTACATCTAAACATACCAGTGTTAATTCTAGGGGTTAATATTTTTTTCACTAATCTGAATCTTGAGACAAGGATTTTTCTCTTGACACTATCTCACTAAATTATCAAATATGTTGTTAAAAGCAACACTGAATATTAAAATCTCAATAACATTATACTACATTTCCCAGAATGCACAGTTAAGTGCCTCTTGTTTGGGAAAACTAAGCTTTTCTTATCTTCAGGGCTGGATTAGCATACAGGCAAACTAGGCACATCCCCAGGGTCCTAAGTGAAGTTGTGCTTATTTTACATATTATAATTATTGAGTGAAAAAAGTAATATAAGTATACAGTATGAAGTAGGGGCCCACCCGTTTGTTTGCCTAGGCCCCCCTAAAGGGTTAATCCGGCTCTGCTTATCTTGAGTGTTGGCAAGGGCAGTGACTCATAGATAAGTAGTAACAGAAGCATTAAACTGTCAGTTTTAACATGCAAAAGAAAAATAAAAGCAAAACATTCTGTGCCTATTTTATCATAGCAATAAAAGATGTATTTTGTGTAAGTGTGAACTGTGAAAAAGGAAAAAGAGGTAGCCCAACTGAGGAAAGCAATCAGCATAACCAGGCCTTAAAATGCTAAAGAAGACAAGCCTTAATCATTTTCTGAGTCATTAGGCAGGATTTAAAAGAATCAATCCACAGGTTTAGGAAACTTTATACAGCCAAAGTGTTAAGAATATGTGAAGCTTCATAAATTGAATAAGGTTAAAAAATTAAGAAAATTGTTCATTTGGACTTTGTTTTCTCCTGATGGTAGTTAAACATTATATCCTGTAAAAATCTGTATCTGTTAAGATAGGGCACAGGATTATGAGCATTTGTTCACACAAGGAGTTATCTTGAAAAGTCCTCAGGGCCAGTTGAGACAATGATGTGTCTCAATTAGCTAGCACCCTACCCCTCAAGCTAGGGGGAATCTCCCTCTTTTCAATTAGTTTACTGCTCAGTCTTCATTGCTTCATGAGTAAATAAAAGAGAGGAGAGAGTTTTTGGGGCTTTCTTTTTGTCAGAGGCCTGGTTGGGATGGGACTCTTTCTTTTCCTTAACAAGAACTATCTACTGTAACAGGTCCCATTTGAAAAACTATTCCCTTATCAAACTGATATGGTTCAAGAGTCTGGGCTAGGCGGAAACGTGGGAAAAACTTTGTATAGTGAAACTTTCACCATGTTAGTTGGAAGCTGAATGATTTTCTAGGACATCTCAAGTTTGTTTGTGTGATCCTTGATGCTTTTATTTAAAGTAAAAGCAAGATCAAAACCAAAACTGCATTTCTTGAAAAGCACTTTAAATTTAGACAGGCTAACTTGTACAACATCCTTAAGTATTTTTTTCCACATTAACTCCTTCAAATAAAGTAAATTAATATACTGCTGTCTTGTAACCTAGCTCTAAGAAGACAATCTAAATCAGACAGAAGTTGGCAGATATTATTTTATTAATGTTAAGTAAAACCAAGTTTAAATACAGTAAAATAGTTGCCCTGGATTAAATCAAGACCATACTTTGTGGCAACTGATATATAATGCTTTTGATATAACCATAAATGTTTGAGGCATATAAATTAAACTTAATGTTTAGTCAGTTTTCAAAGGAATGTTTACTGCACTATGAGACGCTGTTACTGCATGGCTAAATCTGCTAGTATTCATGTCAGAAGGGCAAAAGGAATAGCCAGTCACATCCCCCAAAAGATTATATTCTCTATGGCAATATATATGGGATTGTGTGCTTCCCAATATAAACTTAGATTACCAGCTAGCCTAAATATTAGTCTAATTGTTTCCAATTTTTTTTACTCAACAAAGTTAGATTAAATGACTTAGGAAACAGCCAACAACATTGATCATAAAAGCATAATGATCCTTTCACTAGTGCATCTTTATTTGTAAGGAACATTATTAACTGGTAATTTAGGTTACAATCCAAGGCACAAAATCCCTAGACCCATATTTATTTACTCAGACTGTGTATACAGCCTATTCAGAGGAAAGTGGTTCTAACAAGAGGATAACAAAAATTAAATGGCTTCCCTTCCTGGCCACAGCTGGAGAGTGGATGGGGCAATGGAGCCCACATACGTCTTCAGCTGAAAAATAAAAACAAGCAACCACCACTACCCTCCGATCCATATGTGCTTTTCTGTGAATGGGGGAGGAGAAGTCTCATATACACAAAATACCCTGCAGCAGGCTTTAGAGAGGCTTGCCCCAAATACCTGTTCTGGTGTTGCAAGAGACCCTTAACCACACCAGAGGTAGAAAACCCTATTTATTTATGTCTCTTTCATTTCAATCCATATTGTGGTCCTCTAGATTCCCATATCATGAACCTTACTGCGGGAAATGACTGTAATTAAAGGGGCATTTTTTCTCTCCCTGTTGAATATATAAATACCAATTGATCCTAGTTTTAGTTTATAATAGCTCTAATACCTAGTGGCCATTTACTGCAATTGCTATGATTACTCATTGCAATTTTACATGCCCATGAGGGAAAACAATAAAATCTTCTTAAATAATTTCCTAGTAATTGTGAATCTCTTTCTAGTGTGTCATAAGTCCATGGTGAATGTCCCAAGGTACATGTGGAAATCTCCTTTTTGGTAGTAATTATACTTGACTATGTGATCCAAAACCCAACCGTGAAAACCAAATTATGCATAATTTGAGTGCACTGATTACAACCAGAAAAACCATATGAACTCTCTCTGAAAGCTTTGCCTAAGGCAGAAAAAGTTCAACTTTTATAGGATTCATCTAAACACGGCATTAGCCTCCATTACAAATAAACTTGAACATCCTAAGGCAATCCACATTTAGTAAGGATTGTTAATGTTTTCAAGTCATGTCTTGCATATGGTTAAGTGGGAAGTTAAGTGCATGATTGGAGGGTCAATTAAACAATCAACATTTACAATTATGTAACTTCAAAGAAGAAAAAAGAAGGCTTAGTTTTATAAATCTATGAGAAACACTTAATTTGAAACCTAATCAATTTCAATAAAAATAAATTACAAATAGTTTCAGAAAAGTGCTACCCCAATTAAAACCTGATCATTCTCTCCTACCAAGCTCTATTTTATAATTAACTTTTTATTAAATAAATGTTGTGCTGTAGGAGATATCATAAAAACAACAGAAGAAATGGACTAAAGATTGGATCCTCAAAGGTATCCACCTTTTTAACTCTCATTGTGATCAATGACTAAAATATTTCTACCTTATGAAATCAATGGGAATTGATCAGAATTCAGGCCTAACTCTATATGAAGAAACTAGCCAATTGCCCATCAAGAAGGCCGGTTGGTGGTGGGGAGTGGGATGGGGGTGGGCAGGGACAGAGCACTGCCATCCACCACCCCACGCCGCTGCTGCCTCCAGTGTCACTGGCCTGCCCCCCCACCCCGTCCCTGCTATCATGGCAGTGCTCTGCACTCGGATTTGGTTGTTTCACTAACCAGAGTGCTACAAAAGCATAAGAGCATAATGATAAACTAAGCCCTTTATTATATAAGAATAAATGAAGCTAAGCAGACAATATCTTCTCGTACAAACTAGATACATGTCTGTCTTTCTCTCCTCTTTCAGTTACAGTGTTGGAGTCCTGTCAACTGTGCAGTTGCTCCAATAAAAGATATTACCCACAAAAATCCTCACCTCTCAATTATAGTGGCAGGCTTGCTGGCAGCAACCCAGTTCACTGACTCGAAAAGGTCTCAAGTGATTGGTGGGGCATTCCTCATCAATCAGGAAAGGCAAAGTGAAAGGCTTGCCCTGCCCCTACCCACAGGTGAGGTGAAAAGATGGACCAAAGAGGGGACTAGTCATGTCTCTCTCTGACTGGTCCATTTCCAAGCTGGAGGAAGAGCCTCCGAGGGGGATAGAAAGACAGCGGGCCTGGCATATGGGTGACTTTGATAAGGGACATTGAAAAGGGCTGAGAAGAGCTGGCGGACCTGACCAGCAGAGTGGAGCAGTTGCCCTAAAAGACACCTTGCTGGACAGGGAGCAGCAAGTGGCTGCGTCCCCAGCCCCTCCATGAAGTGCGGCAATGGTTCATAGATTGGTGCATGGAGGGTTCAGGAGCGGGCCAAGACCCCAGCACTGCACAAGACAGCTCAGGTCTTCAACCCCTACACAAGACGGGGCAGACAATAGCCAGGTCGGGTCGATTCACAGAGAGTCTAGAAGTGGACCAAGACCCCAGGAGCCACACTGGGCAGTGTGGACCCTCAACCCCCTGCACAAGGCAGGGATATGGTACACAGGACAGCGCACAGGGCTGAGAGGGCCATTGGTGCATGGGATGGTGCACAGGGCCGAGAGCAGGCCGAAGGCAGGGACGGCCCTAGAGCAGTTGAGGCTCCTTTGCCGAGGGAGGAGATGCCTTGCCCCGGGAGATGAGAGCAATCTCGTCAGGCCCCACAGGAGTTGTGAGTTGCCAGGGAAGGGAATTCCTACAGGGTAGGAGGGCCCTCTGTTCGGTGGCAAGCAGCTGGGGGGAAGTCCCCTGAGGGAAGAGGATTCCCAGGTTGAGGCCCGGCCAACTGGGTGATTTAAGCAGGATTAAAGAAGTGTCCCTTAGAATATCAAGGTATTCCTTCTATCGTTCTCCCTCCCCCCCACCCCATCAATTCTTTCTGGGGCACAGCTGTTGCGCCCATGAAGCCTGCTTTTCCTTGCTTTTCTCCAAGATTCTGCATCTTACTGTGTCTTATTTGTAAATCCCGTGCTTACTCATTTGTAAACCTTGCATGTATTATTGTATATGACTGTATATATATGTTTGATGGACCCTGTTATGAGTATTTAATCACTAACTTGCCACTGCTAGCCCTATTACTATTCATTGCCTAAACCAATCCCAGAGTTATCCCTGAGGGCCCCCTGAGTGGGGAAGCAGGGCCTGTGGTTCCACTGCAGAGGGCCTCAGAGGACAGGACCCTGAGAGTGGTTCAGGGGCTCCTCGAGTGTATTTGCATAGATAGATAGATAGATAGATAGATAGATAGATATTGCACATGTTTAATGTATTTTATGTATATATTAATATTGTAACTTTTGTATCTTATTACAGTTGTACATTGTTAAGGTCCATCGTGTGTCCTGGCTCTCCTCTATAGGGAGAGGAGGAGAGCTACACACAGCCAAGCAGCTATGCCTCCCACAGTGCACCTGCACCCGCTGACATCCCTTCATTTGGAGAACGGATATATAACTGAGTAACTGAGTACTGCCCAGGCTGCAATAGTAACGCTATTTTTAACAGTAGTACACAGAACAACTTTATTTTGTTTAAAATTGACATTTCCCATGTAACACCTAGGTTTTTTTTGTCTGAAAATGCAGCCCTTGTGGAATATGTTACATCAACTAAATGAGCTTTAATAGGAATCTGTGCAGAGCACTACACTTAGGAAGGAGGAAGTCAAATGCACAAATACAAAATGGGAAATAACAGGAAAGGCTGCCATGAGACAAAATAGGAGCTTAGAGTTAGGGGATCACAAACTAAGTATGTCAACAATGTGATGCTATTGCAAAAAAGGAAATCCCATTCTGGCATGTATTAATAGGAATGTTGTACGGGAGATAATTATGCAGTTCTACAAAGTTAGAGGATTGAGTGAGGCTTGAGAAACTGTTGTGTGTTCAGTTTAGGAAACAGAAGACTTAAGGTAGGGGAGAATGGTATGGTAACAGTCTTGTTATCAAGGGCACAATGATCAATTTTTCCTTCCTGCACAATAGAGGAAGGAAAAGAAGAAATCAATTTAATTTGCAGTAAAAAGATTTAGGTTGGATACTATCAGAAAAAGCTTTCTTATGTTCTATCTGTTAAAGTGGTGAAATAATGGGACAGATTACCCACTACCTATCCACAGGGATGCTGTAAACACTCCTTTACTGGAATTTTAAGAAAGAAGTTAGATAAAACAGCTGTTTTATATCAGTGATTCTCAGTCAGGGGACCCTGCAGTGCCTTGAGATCCTTTCAAGGGTGTCACAGAATGCCACACAATGTTAACACTGTTAGATGTGCAAGCATGCAAACTGTTTTAGATATATTTGATCATGGTATTGTGCAGGTTGCGGTGTCAAACACCCAGCCCACTGGCAAGCCAGGGACTTTGAGAGTGGGATCTATCATGGAATCTGTTTCTCTGGGGTCCCACTAGACATGGCCCATGGTGGCAGGAGGGAGTGAGTGAAGGCTGTACTGAACCAGTCCCTGCTTGCCCCACAGCTGTTTGGCCTGTGGCCACTTCTTCTACCATATCTACCACTGGTCCCTGCTTCTTCTGCTGGCCCAGCCACAGCTACCCACAGCCATGGTCTGGATCTGGCCTGGGGCATGGGGTGAATTTGACACCCCTAAACTAGATGTTCTCCTGAAGTCCCTTCAAGTTCTGCATTTCTAACAGTGTGGATAGATGCACAGAATATTTGAAGTGCTTCAGATGCCTTTGAATCACTCTTAAGGGTGAGTGAACAGACATCCATGCCCTTTGAAGCACTCAAAAAGTAGCCTGGATCTGGTTCAAGGAGCCACTATGAATGGCCAACCAGACTACTGGCAGATCACCAGAAGTTGGCAGGGGGCATGGCCAAGGATGAGTGGCCTGGCCTCAGAATCTGGGGTCCTTGGCCTCCTATAGACGTTGCAATCAGTCACCAGAGTGAAAGCTAACATAGTCCTGGTCACCCTCCAGCCACTTCATGTATTGTCACTGTTGCACTCCCAGGTCATAGAGTGCCAGCCCAACTGCCACTGCCACTGCATGCCCTACAGTGGAGCCAACACTGGCACTGAGTTCCCTGTGTTCTGTGCCACCTCTGCATGCCCCATACTCTGTGCTACCATCACTATGCACCCCATACCAGAGCCAGAACCAGAGCCAGAGCTGGAGCTGGTACCACATGCCCCATGCTCCACACCATTGCTGTATATCCTGTACTGCATGCTAGAGTCAGAGTCCAAGCCTGAGCCGGCTTTCCATGCTCTGCACACCACACCACTGTCACATGTTCCATGCTGGAGCTGAGGCCAGCACTGCTTCCCCGTGCTCCATTCTGGAGCCACCATTGTCACCATAGCCACCATACATGTCAGCAGCAGTAGTTCCAGTTCTGACATGGGGCACAGTCAGAAAATCAGGGCCAGAGGCAGGAGTCTAGATAGATACTAAGCATTAGTTTTCTTGTGTGGCCTGCTGGGCACTAAAAGGTAATTGCATATATAGGTAACCGGGGACAGCTGAAAATAGACTGTTGGCAGACAGGCCCACTCAAGCAACTGGGGCTAGCTGGGGGCTAATTAGTTAGCTTGCTACCCTGAAGAAGAGGCAGATAAGGCACTCTTCAAGGAGGTGACAAAATTATCCAAAGGTTATGAGATTGTATTGATGGGAGACTACAATTTTCTGGACATCAGATGAAACATCAATTGTCAAGCCAGTTCCTAAGTTGTGTGGAGGACAATGTTCCCTCTAAGGTATAGTGGTCCATGAGTGCAGCGCTTAGGTCCGGGAGCACACCGCTTGTTGTGAAATGCCAACTGGGTATGAAAAAGGAGTGTGCCACATAGGCTTAACTTAGAGTTAGCTTTTCTCTGAGATGGCCTTGAACAGAGGGCCAGCGGTATTGTGAAGGCTAACCCCAGATTGAAACAGGAAGGCCAAGCAGCAGGAAAATCCCTGACCTGGATTTCCAAAGAGTGTACAGGCTGGTGGGGCCAACCTGGGAATGCACCCTGCCCCCAGGCAGCAGCTTTTCCAGCAGAAGCCAGACCCCCACCCTCCTACCAGGCTGGGAGGAAAGCTCCTTCGGTAGGTGTATATATACTGAGGTCACTCTTGCCGTGACTTAAAAATGCTTGAGTGACTTGGAGTGATTTCCCTACATCGGAGGTGCTCTGACAAGTTGAGGGAGTGTGCTCTTGGCTGAACTGCGCAGGCCAAAGCCTCCTGAATGCTTGGGAGTCAAAGATCCCATGCTGATATATATCTATCACGCACACACGCAGCTTAGTGTCCTTGGTGGAGGACAACTTATTTATTTCAGAAGGCTGAGGATACAACTAGGAGATCATCTATCTTGGATCTTGTTCTGACCACAAGGGAAGAATTGGTTGAGGATGTGAAGGTGATGGGGAAACTTAGCAGTAAACAATCATGATAAAATTCAAGAAAAAGCAAAGAATGCAGACAATGGAAAAATGGGCAAGTCACTAAGAAAGCATGCCAGGAAACAGCAAAAATCGGCAGGGACAAAATGAGGAAGGCAAAAGTAAAGAATATGTTATACCTGGTGAGAGAGATTAAAGACAACAAGAAGAGGTCCTATAAAGATGTTGGCCAGACTAGGAGCAAGGAAGCTGTGGTTCCACTGTTAAACAGCCAGGGGGGACTCTTAACAGAATATGCAAGGATGACGGGGCTACACAACAGCTATTTTGCTGCAGTCTTCACAAAACAGTGAATGATTATGTGGATAAGGAATGGGACAAGATAAGGAATGATATAACAAGAGAAAGAGAACTTTTGATGGGTCTGAATGAATTCAAGTCAGTAGGGTCTGATGAACTTCGTCCCAGGTGTTGGCTTAAAAATGGTATTTAAAGGTTTGCTTTTTGGGAATTGGCTTATAGGTATAGATATATGCATTGGAAGGGTTTAAGATGGGCAGCAGGGGTTAACTGATTTCTAAAGAGCTTGGGTCTCATGAACAAAGTTTCTCACAACCTTGAAAGAAGACATGCTATCTAATACAGCAAGGCCAACTGATGGACACATAGCCTACATAGTTTAAGAATTGAGGGGGCATGCCATAACATGAGATCACAGCCTTCAAGGCAGACAGATCGTCTAATGCAAAAAGGACACATAGTCTAGAAAACAGTTTGGGAACTGGGAGCATATATCATACTGTCCCATAACACGAGATAAAGTGAAACCAGCTGCAAGACCCCAGAGCAGGAGGGGGG
>NW_017729022.1:17490252-17509097 GCF_001723915.1 Gavialis gangeticus
ATGTTGGTCTGAGACAGAAAGACATACAAAAAAACTAGAACTCTTGCAGAAAAGTACAATTTTCTTGCCATTTTCCAGTTGGTCTAATAAAAGGTATCAGTTTGGAGCCAAGAGTTCTAGTTTTTTTGTATGTTTATGATGAGCTTGGAATGTGTTGATGGCACAGTATGTGGATGTGTGACCACAGAGAGACAACCAACCAAGAGAAAGAGACCTAACTGTAGGTATATACCATAAACCACCAAATCAGGGGGAGGAGCCCAATCTGGAGTTTGCCCAAGAACTGACAGAGGCTGCGCATGCACAGAACAGCGGCATCATGGGCAATTTCAATTATCCGGAAATTTCTTGGGAGGAATGCTCAGCCAAGTCAGACCAGTCACATTCCTTCCTGACCTGCATTGAAGAGCTCCACCTAGCTTAGGAGGTGCAGGGACCAACCAGAGGTAACGCCCTTCTAGACTTAGTCCTGGCCAAAGGAGATGACCTGGTGACTGACTTAAAAATATAGGGTATCCTGGGTGACAGCGACCATGAAACCACCATGTTCACTGTCCGTTGCAAGGCAGACAAATTTGATAGCAGGGTTGAAGTCTTGGACTTCAAAAATGCAAATTTCAACAAGCTTAGGTCACTAGTAGGACAAGTGCTGCAGGACTAGGGACCAAAGGCAAAAGATATGCATGAGGAGTGGTCACTCCTTAAGGACATAATCTTTGAAGCACAAAGGAGAAAGGGAAGCCCTCCTGGCTAAACAGGGAAATCACGGTCCTCCTTCGAAAGAAGAAAGTGGCATACAAATGATGGAAGCTGGGGACAGGCCCCAAGGAAAACTATACAACAATGGCCCGCATTTGTAGGGAACAAATTAGAAAGGGAAAGGTGGCGACTGAACTTAGATTAGCAACAGGAATCAAGGACAACAAAAAGTTGGTATGTAGGGAAAAAGAGGAAAGCAGATAGGAGTGTGGGGCCACTGCTCAGTAACTCAGGACAGCTGGTTACTGACACTCAGGAGAAAATTGAACCCCTGAATGACTACTTTGCCTCATTGTTTCACTGGGTCATGAGGAAAATTATGCTGGCTAGGGTACAGAATGAGCAGGGCAGAAATGTTTGCCTTCCTACTGATGCCGTAGAACTGGAGTGTGATCACTTAAAGAAATTAGACATATATAAATCAACAGGATCGGATGAACTCCATCTGAGGATGCTGAAGGAGCTAGCTGATGTCATCATGGAGTCCCTGGTGAAACTGTTCCAAAACTCGTGGCATTCCAGAGTTGTCCCTGAGGACTGGAAGAGGGCCAGTGTTGTGCCTGTCTTCAAGAAGGTCTTGTCTAAACAACCTCATCTCCTTTTACGATCAGGTGACTCACAACTTGAATCAGGGAGAAGTGGTGGATATTGTATACCTTGACTACCAAAAAGCCTTTGATCTGATATCCCACAATGGTCTTGTGAGAAAATTGGAAGATAATGGGCATAACTGTGAGTTGGTTAGGTAGGTACAAAGCTGGCTGCGGGGTAGGACCCAGAGCATCCTAATGGATGGATCTGTGTCATCTTGCCGAGAAGTGGTCATCAGTGTCCCACAGGGATCAGTGCTTGGTCCTGTACTTTTCAACATCTTCATCTATGATTTGGATGAGGGGGTGAAGAGCTCACTGGCCAAGTTCACGGATGACACCAAATTATGGGGAAGCGTGGTCATGCTTGAAGATAGGCTACAGATATAGGCAGACCTAGACAGGCTGGCAAGTTGGGCAAGTCAGAACCAGATGAAGTTCAACACTGAGAAATGTAAAGTGCTCCACATGGGAAGCAATGCCAACCTGGCCAGCACTACAAATGAAAGAGACCTGGCGGTAATAGTAGACCACAGCATGAATATGAGCCGGCAATGCGACTCTGTTGCCAGCCGGGCAAATAATATTCTGGCATGCATCAATCAGTGCATCTCCAGCAAGACCTAGGAGGTGATTCTTTCACTTTACTCAGCACTAATGAGACCTCAACTGGAGTACTGCATCCAGTTCTGGGTGCTGCACTTTAACAAGGACATGGTACAACTTCAGAGAGTCCATAGAAGGGCCCCCAAATGATTAGAGGATTGCATGGCAAGACATACAAAAAAAGGCTGAGGGACCTGGAACTCTTCAACCCGAAAAAGAGAAGGCTGAGAGGGGACTTGGTAGCAGTTTACCACTACATTGGGAGTACATCAAGGGCTTGGTAAACACCTTCATCAGGTTGCCTGTTACTCTTGAAGAGAACCAGGAGTAATGGCCACAAACTCCTGGAAGATTGCTTCAGGCTCAACATTAGGAAAAAATTCTTCCAGACTGTGGAATAAGCTCGCTCCAGAGGTGGTGCAATCACCTACCCTGGAAATCTTCAAGAGGAGACTAGAAGGTCACTTCTCTGGGATCACCTGACCCCCGTGTCTTTCCTGCCTGGTGCAGAGGGTTGGACCTGATGATCTTCCAAGGTCCCTTTCAGTCTTACAATCTATGAATCTATGAACCAGAGATAGCCACAGATCAAGAGTCATCAAAAGTCATCAGGAGGGAAGGAGAATACAAAAGCAGAGACTTGAGAGTAACAAAGGGTCCCTGCCTTTGTCTCATCCCTTCCTCATACCTTCCCCTCTTTCTCCTTGAGAGGTGTCCCCATCCCCTTCCCTGGGAAGGGTGCCTGAGGCCACCATGGAGGGCACACGACCAGCCCATCTCATCCACCCCACTAGAGGGGGAGGGAGGGGGCTGCGGCATCCGATCTCCAACCTGCTGACATCTGACACCTAAGAGAGTGCCTCAGAGTGAAGCCTGCATCCTGGCCAGATGTACTTTGACTCTGATGACAGCCCTAGGATTTGGTACATATATAGAACTGTTTGATTGTTTGTATTGTATCTTTTCTGTTATCACTGTGTATCAAAAATTTGCCTATTATTGAATGGAAATGTCGTTGCCAGTCTGAGGGTGGGTTTCATGTCTTGTATCTTGCAACTAATCATAACTGGAAATGGGGATTCCCAGCTTTCCAATGGGAGATGCACAGTATTTGCCAACAGCCTTGGAGATCCAGACATACTGGATTTTGAAGTAGTAACTATTTTATGCATATCAAAATGCTCTTAGACTATTTTTTATCATTCCCAAGCTCCCGTAAAGTTGGACTTTATTTCCCACTTCCTCATGCTTAGTGAAGTCATTTACTCCTCTACAAAGCATTTTTATATCCAATGACTACAACAGTTGTAGAGCAGTAATTGAGAAAGCCTGGCTTTAGAGATGACAGGATATAATAAATAATATCCCCACTATGTTTTTAAAACTGGTTAGAATATTTTTCTTGTAACATGTTACATATACAATACACATGGCAGTGTAGTGTGGTACAACATGGAGGTTTTAACTGGTATCCATTTGGCAAAACTAGTTCACTCATAGCTTTACCACCTCTTAAACTTTATTTACAATTGTTTCCACAAAAGGGATTTAAATGCTTACTCTGGAATTTAGGTTGAATTTAGGCACCTCAGGCAAAAACAAAAATCATGTTCACCTGCCAACTAACCCAGAATTTGCCTAACGTCAATAGACACCTAAGTTTTGCACATAAAAGTTCCTTAGGGATGGAATTCTATTCTATTCTCTTCTGAATGTCTAGATGAACATATATTGTTATCTACATCATTGTCTAAGTCCTCAAAATGGCACTCACATGGGTTAGTATTTCTTTACTGTGAGCATAATCCCATGCATATAAATGGGTACATATGCACTCAGATATAGAAGATCGACCTGTAAATGGCATTTTTGGACTTATACAATCATGACCAAATCTGGAGACCTAAGCATCCAGGACAGAATTGAATGCCATGCAAGGTGCCTAAAGTTTTGCTTCTAGGCATGCCCCAAAACACCTTTGTTTCAACTGTTCTTACACCTTAGTGCCTGGCTCAAACCTAAGAATTTTTTAGTGTTAACAAACCAGACATTGCTTGAACTTATCTTGCCAGAAAGTTCAATCTAGTTACTGTCCTTAGAGCCCACCTACCAGATCAAACTTGGTACAAAATGCCATGACAATTGACACTTCCCTTTAAGTACTGCAAAAAGAAGAAGTTGGAAGCCATCATCTTCTCTGTTAAACAACAACTCAGTGGGTAAGTACTCTTCATTATCTTGTTTTGTTTAGCAAACTAAAATCCTCATCTTTCACCTTATAGGAAGAAGAACTTTAGGTACCTGGCATGGTATTCTGTTGTTTTCTAATTGCATAAAATATTCACATATCCACTAAGACAGAGTGTGCATGAATTTCTATCCTAATGGTTAGAACAACCATCTGGGAGGTAAGAGTACCAGATTTCAAAGTCTACTGCAGTGAATGTGTCATTAAGCAAAATTAAGCAGTGGAAACAGGAAGGGTAGAGAGCACACATTCAAAAATATCCTACAGTCTACTTTCTAGGACAGTGGTGCTCAATCTCCAGCCTGCAACAGTCATGGCAATTAATGTTGCTATCATTCCCCTATTGCCAAATTTCTAGACCTGTGGGGAGAGTCATGGGCCAGATGACATGGCCCTGGGTATCAGATCATGCCAGCACACAGTTATGCTGTGGCCAGATCTGGTGTATGGAGTTGTGCCAGTGCAAGGTTGTGCCTGCGCACACCCGTTAAGCTGGGAGAGCAATTGAATCTAAGAGCTCTGACACAGGGTGGGGAGGGGGCTTTCCCAGAAACAGCAATGCATTAGTTCAGTGTCGCTCCCTAGCATCTGTATAGATTGAGCATTTCAGCAGGACTTTTTGGTGCTTTTTTCTAAAACCTGATTCAATCAGCTATTAGATAAAAGTGCCATAAAAGCCCTGCTGAAGCACCCGATCCATACAGACATAGGGCAAGCTGGGTCCAATTAACAAGATGTCTCTCCTGGGCATGTGTTGGGCTTGGCACGGGAGCAGACAGAGTTTAAAATAAAGTGCCGTTTGGGGGGATTTTTTTTACAACTGTAAGCATGCCATATGTCCCACATTTTGAGTCTAGGCTGGTGAGTGAAAAATGACCACCACCAACACAACTATAGTCTTTCAATGTCTCCTTTTTTACAGGTGCTCCAAAGAAAATATTTTAGTTCATATGGCATACACACACACACACACTAGTTATTATTACATATTTATAATTATTTTTAATATAACTTATTTATTATATATGTTTTATATATTATATATTATCTATATTTAAACATTTTAGTTCATATTTTGGCAATCCAAACCAAATGATAAACCATTTTTGAATTTTGGCTTTCAAATGGAAAAATCAGTTCTTAACTTCTATGTAGCAAAATGGAGCTGTGTCTAGCAAGACAGAGTCATCTTTATTGGCCCATAAGCATTATTCTAATAGAAATACCAGCAAATTTAAAAAGAATGATACCCAGGATTCCATTATATAAATCTCTATGCTGTCAGTTATTAATTAATCACAACTATTAGTTGCAGTGCAGATGTCAATAACCAAACCATACTGAGAGATAATCAGACAAATTATTATTAATATAGCTGAAATATTCCATAATATGAATCTGATTTTGCTGAAACACAAATAAATGACTAAAGCAAGATGAGATTTGTAGACCATTTTACATTTACATCTACCTTATTTCAAATATACTGAAATATAAGCAAACTTCACACTTTTTTCCTTGTGACCTTTAAAAAAACCCAACAAAAAACTGCTAATGATAAATACAAAGCAATTCATTTTTGTCTTCACACTAGAGTTTTTCTTTAAACCAATCATTTTGATAATTTCTCATACACAGTCACTGATTCCCACATGTGAGTAATATTTCAGTTATCCCAGTGATGTAATTCAGGCGGAATTAAAAGTGCTGAAATTTTCAGTGATGGATATTTCACCACAGCTGTGAGCAATGTGTTCCACAGAGACTGTGATTCTCCCATGGGCCATGTTAAAACCCTGGCCTTGCTTCTTTCTAGTTATATAATAGAATTTAAAAATAGAATCAAAAGACATTTAGCCAACAAAGTTAATTTTTTATATATTTCAGTTCATGTATATAAAATAATCCCTTAAATTATAAATAAATGCATGTATTTTATATACACCTATAAAATCAAGCCATAAAAATATGCTAAAGTAAGGTTATGACTAAAATCAACACAAGTCAGAGTTATGGCTAAGAAAGCAGGGCCGCACACTGCCTTTGAACCCACACCATTGTTTAAAAAATTGAAAAATACCGTGAGTTAAGGTTGAAGAGGTAGTTTATTATTTGTAAGTATTATAGCTAGTTGTCTTTTGCTTTTGTTGGATTAATCAATTTCTTAAAGTTACTATAAGACTTTTTAAATCATTTCATTCTCTATTTCATTGTTTTTTTAAAAGAAGCTCTTAAATTAGGTATATACAATGTAGTCTTTAACCTGTGGCTCATTGTTAAAGAGGTCCCTACAGATGACTAATTCTCCAAAAGAACTCATTATTTACTATTGTGCAAATGCAAGCAAGAACTCTTGTCCATTCCTGACTCCTGAGCTGGAATAGGACTATTTTGTAAAGGACGTGATTCAGGAAAGCGTTCAAGTGCATGTTTAGGCACATACTGAGATATACTGAGTTCAGTGAGATCTAATCGCATGCCTAAGTGTCTTTTCTGAATAGGAATGCCTTTGTGAATTGGGGCCCGAGTATGCATCTTAACATATGTAAAAGTTTTATCCTCAGTAAACCCACCTGGTAGAAAATTTGGTATTTCTGTGCATAGTCTCCTAGTCAATTTGATATGCAAAGGGACTGGAACACAAGTGTCAAATGTGTTTAAGATGTTCTTGCACTTTCAATTTCATAGAAGGTTGTCAGTTTGCATCAATTTCACAGTGCTCTGATGCAGTTATATTTTTTCTGGAATTTTGTCATTCCTTTTTTAAGCAGCTTTCTTGTTCTGCAGTGTTCCTAGTTACTGCTCACATCCTGAGCTCTCATATAGGAATGTACACCTTTAATTCTGTTTACTGTATGAAATTTGTTAGGAAAAGAAGTACAGCAGGTTCCAAGTACAACTGGCACAGTCCTCAACAAGGTCTATCTACAGCAGCCTCAGGCTCAGCAACCTGGCAGGAAAACCTAACAATCCTGCTGCAGCCTACCAAGATTATGCGACTTGCAGAGCTGACAGAAACAGTCAGACTCTGTTGAGGTTCTGAAAGTTACTGATTGAGGAACCTTCTTCTCACATTTTTAGCAACATACGTTGCTAATTAGATTAATTGAATTGGAGGAGTTCTAAGAATACTTAGAAAATCCTTGGAAAGTATGAAAAATAAACAGCTAACTGAATCAGGGATGAGAGTGGAATGTCAATAATATATACCTTATAGGCATATGCGCTACAACCAAAAAACTTTATGTTGTTTTACATAGTGGGTTTGTTTGCATTTAAGTAGTATAAAGCAGTGGGTCTGACAAATGACGGTTAACATTTAGATACCTTTGCAAGCAATTATGGCATATTTCTAAGGTGGTGGGGATCTTCTTCATAGTGTCTCCAATCCAACCTTCTTATATGGTCTGTTCCTAATATTCTGCACAGACCACTGCTTCTGGTGTTCTTGTTGCTAGATCTTGTGGGATGCAGGGCATGTCAGGAAATTATCCAAGTTTTGCTTCTCCTGACAAACACATTTGCATAGAGGCCCCATGATTTCATGAGAAAGCCGCAAACTCTGAGACCCACTCCTAGTCTGTTCAGGCTCCATCATTTATGTCATTTGTAGTTGGAGCTGGATGCTAACTCCTCACTATTGGTAATTCTTCATTGGCCCCATTCAACAGCTTTGCTACCTAGTTTCTCCCATTCTGTGCCAGAGAGTAGTTCTGGTTGATTCTGGTGATGGGATCAATGGTATGGTAGAAGATAAAAAGCTGTTTCTGGATGAGAGACGACGGTGCACTGGTTGATGTCCATATAGCAGGTGGCACTTGTCTGTATCTTGTACCTTCCAGTCAATGTTAGTGGGGGGGATGTTCATTCATTACTTAAAATGCCCATAATAGTTCTGTGAAGTCACTGTTAAGATAAGCAGTTAGCTGCTCCTCACTTGCTTTTGGTTGCAAAGGCCATGGCTGGAATCGCAGAGGGAAAAAAGGGTATAGAAGTTGTTTACAATATGTAATACAAATTAGAGCTAGAAAAGCCAGTGCTATTATCACTCAATCCTGCAAAGTGTCAAGCAATGAGAAATGCTGAATGTCCTCAGCAACTTGTGGGCTGAGACCGTTATTGAGAAAGAGAGGTTAAAAGCAGGGCAGTGTTTCTCACAGGTATTTGCTGAAGATCTGTTGTGTGTGTGGTAAAGGGCACTCAGCTTCCAACTGGGTTCTCACTAGAGTCAATAGGAGTTTTGTTACGAACTCCAGGACTAAGATTACATCTTAAATGGAGTTGGCAATTTGGCAACACAAATAGGAAATTTCAGTAGCACAAGGTGCTTTTTTCTAAGAATAATTCTTTCTGTACATTTACATGAACTTTACATATCCATCACAACTGATTTTTAAATGGTATCATAATATACTAGGTAGTGATGAAATGGGTTTCCTAATTTCCATTTATTTGGAAATACTCACTGAAGGATATTCACTTGTTAAAAGCTGATTAATCAGCATATTACAGGGTACTTATTCTTTTAAAGAGCCCCTTGGTAGTTGCTTTTTCAAACCATCTGCTGACAGCTTCAAGTCTGTTTACTCATGCAGCTTGACACATTGAAAAACTGAGATGTTTACACCTTTTTGACTTCAGCACATTTCTGTAAAGGTAGTAATAAAGATGTGTTGTAGCAAGACAAATGGGGAAACTAGTTAAGGAGTTTCAAGATGCTTATTGCCTCTGGGAAACTTGGGTTTTCTTCAAATATTTCTTTTTTTATTTCTCTATTTACTTTTTAAAAACCTTAAAAATAAGTACAAGTATAAAAATTGGAAGAAAATGCATTGAAAAAGCCAGGTATTGGAATGTGTATACAATGAAGTGAAAAGATGGATGTTTTCATGTATCTGATAAAACAGAAAAAATTGTCACTTTTTCAGGAATAATAAAGGGAAAATGGGATAAGGGTACAATGTATGCTTATGAGCTGAAAAAGAGAAAGATATAAATCTCAAAATGGTTACTTGAGGACTGTAAGTATTTAGCTTTGCTGAAGCTAAAACCCAACACGAGAAAGATTTTTTTAGAGAAGTTGAAATTTCCTAAGGAAAAAAATGCAATTTTGCATCCGGGTGAAAGAATAAGATCAGGAAGGAATTAGTTCAGTTGATTTAATACTAACCAGCACTATATCACAGAAAGGGCAAAACACTGGAACAGAAGAGAACTGGCACATTCAATATTTTATGTTTAAATAATGAGAAAAGAACACACAGTGCACAGACTTTAGACTTTGGTAATAGAACCAGCTACAGAATACCATCCAAACACAATGATGGATACCAGTAAGTGACTTGCAAATACTTTAGTCCAAAAGAAATAAGCCCTACTCTTCTTGCTTCATGACACTACATCTCATTAGTATGAAAGGGAAATATGTATGTGCTATAAATGGAGAACAGACTCTAACACCATCCTGCTATGATGAACTCTACTCTGGAAGAAATATACTGACTTCATCAAGATCCTGTGCACATACAGAGTTCTGTACACTGCAGAACTGGAACCTAAAGGAAGTTCTTCTGTGCCAGTGTTTCCAGAGAAAGTTTGTTGGAAGTACCCACATCTACATGAGATGCTGACTGCTCAGTGGTTACTGCACAGCCATTTAGTACTTGCACACAATAGTAATAAATGACTGAGCAATAACCAGTGTTACTGTGCAGTAGCATCCCTGAATTTCCTTTTGGTGACACTGACTGTGCAACAGCTCATTACTACCGTACAATATCATCAGATCATGCTTTATGCCATGCAACACTACCGCGCAGTAGTAATGAGCTACTGTGCAGGCAGTGTCTTGTGTAGATGTGGCCATTATCCTTGAACTCTGAACATAGCATTTTGTGACTAATACTCTCTCACTGCTCCATTCAATATGTTATTGGTGCATATTTTATTAAAATAACAAGAAAGGAATTGTGTACCTGATACCTGAACTGCTATTTAGCAATTTAAAGACTTTGACAACTGCTTTCTTCAAACTAATAAAAACATTCCTCTTTACCTATAGAATAAACAGAATAATTTTGAAGCCAAATAAAAGAATATAAGGAATCTAAAAATGTTTTTTTTCCTAATGGTTGCAGGCCTAATTATGGCAAGGCTATTGCCTCTCTAAAATAAATATATAATAAAATAATAAGTAATGAATAACCAATACTGCAGCTCACCCCTGTGTACAATTAATCAGAGAACCCTGGTGCTCTCTGGAAGTAGGCTGGACTCATGATATGAATATCTGTTCTTTTGAATTGTTTTTTCTAGGTTTAATATGAGCGTAATATTTTAAGCTCTGATTCTCCAGTGTTCTAACAAGGAGTGAAGAAGGTATCTAGGTTGGAGAATCTGCCTTTTTTTGACCTGCTTAGCCCTACCAGTGTGACAACATAATATTTCCCAGGCCAGCTGCTACATGGCAATTCCCCTGGCAGCTGTGCCATTACAGTCAAGTAGAACCTCTGTTAATCTTTCCTACATCATCAGTTTGAAGCAATGAACTCTTGAAGTTAATGAACTTTTGCCTGGTTTTCCAACTAGAATCTGAGGGCTCAGCAGAAGATGCTGCAGAAAGCAGATGGTTTCTTTCCCTCTTGCTCACACCTCCAAAATGCCACAGCTCCGTGATGGGACCTTTTATGGAATTAGAACAGCAAGAGATAGTGTTATGGATGCTATAGAGTTTGCACTCACTAGGGCAGTGGTGGTAAACCTGGGTCCCCTACATTTATGTTATAGGAAAGGATGTTGTTACTCAAATCAAAATTTATGTCAAAGCTGAGCATGTCTACACATGCATTTAAGTGTGCCTAAATTTAATGAGCATTAGCTTAATTAGTGGGTTTTAAGATATTTTTTCTTGAATAGACGTTTATGTAGAACCCTAGAAGCTATATTTGCAAATTCATTTAAAGTAGAAAACACACTTTAAATATCCAGAAAAATATGAAGTATCAGAAGAGATAAGTGTTTATGCAGAACTATGCTGTTATCGTGAAGAAGACAAAGAGGATCTATCTCTGCCTTGGTATAAGAGAATCAAGTACATGTCCCACAGCACTTTTCTGGGTTATGAACCACATCCAAGCTGCCTCTACTCAGGCCCAGAATTCAAACAGTTCTCACTGTGAGGATTAGTCTTGTGATGAACTAAGTGGATTAGAACTCAGGAGATCTAGATTTATGTAGCAAAGTTCAACTCTGCCATAAACTTGCTGAGCGACCTTGGACATGTCATTTAAGCCCGGATAAAAACAAAACAAAAACCAAAAAAACTTAATGCCTATGATGGGTTGTAAGTGGAAGTTAGTCCTTAGTCTAAAAGTGAACTTCTTAAAACACCTACTTAGGTATTTGCTGGTACCCAGAGAGCCTAAAATTCTACTTCTTTGCATGGCCAGAAGTGATGCCATCTAGGTGGAGCCAAGTACCTCAGTTCTTACTTCATGCCAAACCCTATTCAGGTTCCTTCAAATTGGTATTATTTCACCTAAGCTCTTCGAGAGTTCCAATCCGCTAGGCAGCCTCAGAGAATACCTAACATATACCAGTAGGACTGATCTCCACATAAAAGCCAGCAGTCATAGCCACTGTCTTTGACAACTATAGGTGAAACAGAGAGCAGTAGTGGTGGTCCCATTCCATCCTTTAATGAAAGGTCAGTGCTTAGGGCACACAGGATGTGAGAGGATGTTTTAAAATAAACAGTCATCAGATAAAAGACAAAAACAGTAATTGGATCAGGGCTCAGGACACAGATCTCTCGTCATATAATTGTCCTAATCAACTGGCAAACGGTGGCGGGGGGCAGGGAACACACTTTATCAGAAGCAGCAGTGCAGTACTTTGACCTGGCTCCACTGCCTCTGTATAGATTGGGTGCTTCAGTGGGGTTTTTTGGTGCTTTTATCTAAAGCTGATTCAATCATTTGGGAGCCAGTTTGAGTGATATAACTGAGCGACTGAGTTGGTGATCAGTCCAGCAATCATCAGCTTCTAGCTAGCTCAGGTGATGTGGACATCTTTGTGATTCCAGGCATGGATGATGATGCCAATCAGGTGCCAATGCTTAGATCATAGGTGTTGTCATGATATCTTGAGCCTGTTTTTCTGGTGGAACAGTCCCTGTTCTGCACATTTGGTCAAGAGGATGACAACACTGGAGTTGATTGTTCCTGCTCCTTCCTTGCTGGTGGTTCCTTTCCAGAGGTTAGAATCCCTTCCAACTCTGGCATTGAAATCTCTGATAAGAATAAGCCAGTCTCCCTCCGGAACATCAAAAAGGACTTGGTCAAACTGGCATAGAATTTCTCCTTGGTTTCATCAGTGGCATCAAGAGTCAGGGCATATGCACTGATGACTGTGTCATATTGGCTTCCCAACAGTTTCAGATGCAGAGTCATGAAACGCTCATTAATTTTGATAGGAAACTCATTGAGTTGCTTATGAGTTTATGCTTAATGGAAAAAACAACTCCATCAGAGTTCACCTTCCCATTTACCCTTTCAAAAAGCAGTATAGCCACCTCCATGCTTTTTGAGCTCCCCAACACCCACTCACTGGGTCTCACTCAGTGCAGCTACATCAGTGTTATGTCACCTGAGTTCTCGGGCCATAGTTGCAGTGCAGTGCTCTGGCCATTCACTATTTGGGTTGTGTGGTAGTAACACTTATGGCCTAGTGTCTTATTCTAGCTCCTTCTTACTGAGATCACTCGGTCTTGCACTCCTTGCAGTATGTTCCAACTTTTATCTGCCATGTCTTGATTATTTCATGATGTTATTAGTTGGAAGTTGTTACTTGGTTTCTACCAGTTGGACTCCGGCAACCTATGTGGGGATTTACTTGGGCTACAACCTCCCCTGTATCCCTTCCAAGTGCCACCCAAAGTTTATGTCATAGATTAAAATCACAGCCTTATTTGTGTTAGACAATTTTCTTTATTATTCATTTCTCCATTTTTTCCTTTAATTTTCAGGTTTTATTTTTACATCTATAATCAACCCACAGTTCGACGGACTGCTGTTACTTCACGCCGTGTCAGGTACGTCTTAATTATAACTTAAAAAAGATTCAGCTAGATCCAGTCTCATGGGGTGTACAGTTTGGGGTAATCATAACTTAACAGTTCAAACAAAAACAGGGAATTCCTACTTTGTCCCATCTCTAGCTTTTTCTTACAGGTCCCTCTGTCTCCTGGTATGTCCTTGCCTCTACAGAGCTCTCAAGGCACTCCTGCCTCTCTAAGGGTTTGAGTGAGTAGCTGTTGCTCAGGCTCTCACCCCTCAACCTCTCTAGATCCTGACTGGCTCAACTCAAAGTCCAAACAAAATTAAAAAAACCAACAAACCAGCTTTCACTGTAAGCAGAACGACAGCTGCTTTCCTCACCGCATGGCTGTTTCAGCTGTAGTTCCTTCACCGCTTGGGGTATTGCATGTAGAAGACTTCTTCACTGGTGACTCCTGACTTATCGGGATCTGGCTGAGCAATCTTTCCCACTTGAAGCCAGTCCTAGAGGGTTTTCCCTTTCTCCCCCAGCCTTCTCACGCTTTTTTTTTTCTGGATGTATCCTCTGCTCCTGGCTCTTTCAGCACCATGCCCCTCCGCTCCCAGGGCTGTTCTATCTTCATGGAGCAGCTGCTCCAGGCGCATTGTTCTCCCTCCGTCTTCTCTTCTCTTCTATCCTCCACTCCATCTCATTTCCTGCAGTATTTGATTTATTGCTTGTTTCTCTTCACATGTTGTCTATGAGGGTCCTTATGTTTCAGGTGTGTCTTTGTTGGTATTTTCAACCACAGTAGAGGCGATCCCACTGGACATGGTTATCCAGTCAGGAAGAAATACATAATACTGCATTAAACAGGCTATGTTTAGGGCACCTTTTCTGTCCCCCTCCCCATGTGGGGGAGCAGCCCTCTAGCCATATGCATATGTAATGAATTGGTGGGAGAGTTGAGGTAATATTATGTACTATGAATTGATCTTCTTTTTGCACTTCATCCTACTTCTCAGTTGACGTACAGGCCAAAGTTCAGCCTTATTTTCCTTAAAGTATTACAGAGAGTTAAACCACTGGGAGAGAGTGCCACACTGTTTTGTAAATAATAACATTAAAACATTTAATAAACATCTGCAACAAGCATTTGCAATACTCATGCAAGCTTTGTCTGAAGCAACTAAAATGCAGTGACTTTTTGTGGTTTCCCCCCACAATTTTCCGTTGTTAAAAAGTTTAAATGTAATATGTATATAAGCAACCCATTGACTTCTCACAGAGTTGTATTTTCAATCTGCAGCGTAGCATCGGAAGTATGTGTATAGCACCTGGAGTCCTCAGAGTCAGAGGGTAAAGGCAGCTGTAGCCATTCTCCCCAATCTGAATTCCTCAAAATTGACTCAGCCTGGCAACTTGAAAATCTTCATAGCCATCAGCAGCTGCAGTCCTAAATTAAACAGTTGACATCTGTTTTCATTCTATTCCATTTGTACTATGGATCCAAGGTGATACAGGCAGCTCTGACAGCAACAAGATCTAGTTCTGAATTGTTCAGATGTAGAGTCCACACACCTTCTCCAACTCCTGCTATTTGATAACATTTCCCTACTAAGATCCAACTGGCTCATCTTTCAAATGATGGACTTGTGGAATCTGAGAGAGCATGAATTTAACAGAAATCCATCTGTATGGGTTCAGAAACAACAATTGACTATGGTCAGTGAATTCTTCCTCTCCACCCCCAATTTCTTTTTAACATCTGTTTTGTTGTGTGCTTTGTACAAGCATTTCCAGAGGTTATTAGTACATAGGCCACTAGAAGGGCATGGCATCTACCTCCAAGTCCTTGCAACTTGGTAGACATCACAATCCTTTAGGAATTTGGTTCTTCAAACCAGTCTCCAACTTCTTTTTTTATGTTAAAGCTTCCACGCTATTGCTGGTACTGTTGGTGTCCTATTTTTCACTCTTTCATGCATATATCTTTTGAAGAGTCAGAAGAAACATCAGTCACACTCATGGTTGAAGTTCTTTCTAAGTTCCCCTGCTTTTGGCCATAGCCTTGACCCATCTGAATGCTGTCTGCAGTTTCTACCTCTTTTTGGACTCCATAGCTACCACACATGGCCTGTGTCTCACTGAAGCTTGGAATGTCTCTGTTTGCTATAGCTTTATGTGGTGATTAGGTGGTTGACCCCACACATCCTAACCTACCTATAATTGATCTTAGTTGTTCTTTTATAGCAGGCAAACTTCCAGTGTTGTTTTTACTTAATTGTTTCTGTACCCTGTAAATCCTTCTTCTCCTAAGGTGGAGACATCTCTCTCCTGGAAAGCAGGGTCTTTGTTTTCTGAACCATCTTAAACCTGTCCTGGGCTATTGACTAATCAGTATGGCCACACAGGCCACAAGTTTCTTTCTGTCTGGCCTGTGCCATGGATTTCAGATCTGTCTTTATTCTTGACTCTGCCTTTCCTTTGCTTGGGGTATCCAGGAGAAGACATCTTGTGCTAAATTTCCTGTTTGGATCATTTGAATTCTGCTGCACTGTACTGTGGCTTATGGTTTTATCATAGCATCTAGTAACCAGTCATTGAATGCTGGACATTGCACTTGGCACTGTTCAAACACAGAAGAAAAATATACTCCTGGTCTCAGAGAACTTACAGCCTAGGTATAAGTCAAGGGACACCAGATGGATATAGAAAGACAAGAAAACATTCATGCTGATTGGTATGACAGTCATATGTTTTAGCTCACTTTCAGCTGACCATCATGTTTTCTGATGATATCACAGCAAAGTTTGGATCACTTGTTCTTACCTGAACATTATCCAAGCGATCCATTTCCTGAAAAATGAAGTACCAATCCACTATGACTATATAATTCCTTTAATCAGAAAAAATGAACAAGTCTATTCCAACATTTCTCCTGGTCAGGTTGGGATTTTCTGAGGCTGCAATGCTTCCTTCTATTGTCAATCATTGTACATTTTGAACATCTCAAACTGTTCCACATAGACTCACCAACTGGGCAATGACACACAAATATGGTTCATCTAAATCATACCTCTTGCCCCAGGGGCTAAGTCTGTAACTAATGCTGTCAGCTTGTAACTCAGCTTGGAATACTGCTTGGAACTTTTTCAGTAACATTCTGTCTTGCTTATGCAGCTCAATTCTTGTCTGGTAGTACAAAGTGACTTATGGCATTTCCTCCTTGTGATCTTGTCAGCCCTGAATATAGATTATTTTACAGCCTGTAGCACTTCACCTTGTCCAATGCTTTGTTATATCATCTGGAGTCTCCCATGAGAGATGCAAAGATAGTGTAAGATAGGCTCTCTCCTATTTTATAGAGGCAGCTATGTTGCACTCTGGAAGACATGCATTGACAGGGGTGCCCAATGTGCTGGCCCAAGGTGTTGCTTATGGTCGAGAATGAGTGAGAGTACAGATGCACCTTAGGGGGCAGTGTTTCCTATTGACTAGCCCTAGATATCTGTCTGCTCAGCCTCTGTCTTATCTTAATTACTGTGTGAAGACACAGCCTCTCATCAGTATCTATATAAGGAGGCTAGGTGCCTAATCACATTGCTTTGAAACACTCTCCAGGGCCTAATTTTTAGGCATGTGAAAGCCTACGTCGAAGGCAACTAAGGGGCCAATCTGGGTTTTGTCCTTGATTCTTGGCAGAACTGATATCTTCCAAATGTAAATCAGTAAACTTTAAGTTTTAAGAATGAGAACAAATTATTCATAATTGTCTACCATATTTCACAGAGTATAGGTTGAGGTTTGAAGCCAAATTATTCAACCTTAAACTTTCACCTCGACTTATACACCATGCTGGTGTGTTGGCATCTAGGGGCTTCCCTGGCCAGGCTTCTGCCTGGCACCTTGAAGCCAGGATGGGCATCCACAACCCATGCCTGGGGACACTTACCCATAGTGCTTGCCTGGCAGGATGCAAAAAAGGGCAGAGCAGCAGCACTGAGTGGTGCTTGCTAGGCAAGCAGGGAGCAGCAGCAGTGAGCAGCAGGGCACAGAGCAGCAGCTGCAAGTGGCATTTGCCAGTGCTTGCTTCTCCCCATGATTAGCTCCACTGCTGCCTGCCTGGTATCTATTGCTCACTGCTGCCACTTTGCACCCACTTGCTTTCTTCCTACCTGGCAAGCTGTTTGCTGCTGCCACTCTGCACCTACCCACTCACTTCTGCTTCTCTGTGCCCACTCGCTCACTTCTTGCTCAGCTGTCTGCCTGACTTATACACTGGATCTATGAAAAATCTTACCTTTTATGGATAAAAAATTTGGGCTCAGCTTATATACTGTGTCGACTTGTACACTTTGAAATATGGGACTTGTACATCTCTTTGGAAATTTGAAGTGCTCTCATAAACTGTTTGGAAAAATCCAATACTGTTAAATGCATGTTCTTTGTATTAACCCAATAGTGAATAAAAAGTCTTACAATTTCTTTGGAGATTGGCAGTGCACTTGTTTTGAGGTATGTTTTGAGGTAAAGCACATACGTGTTATAATTCCACTTTCTATGTCCTCTATCTTTCCGCTTCTAGGACTATCTGCAAGGGTATAAGCCATTTTTCTAGGCAGAATTGATGCAGAATATGCCCCTGGAGATTTTGTTGTTGTTCTTCATTGTTCTATATTTTTATTTAATATAAAAAAGAGGTCTTTCTAAGAACACTTATTGCCTCTGCATGGAAAGCATAATTCATCTGCACATTATTTTAAGTTTGGAAACACTGGGATGTAATTTGAACTTGTTTAATAAAGGAACAATTTCTGATACTGGCAGGAACTAAGCCTGTGGAAATACCTTTCTCTGTGCAGTAAGCTTTAAGGATTTAAGCTGCCCAACTTGTCTAGTGTTTTCAGACTTCCATTAGTGGTTTTACTTTCCAGATTTCCCTAAGTCTACATATGTAGGGACAGAAAAATGATTTTCTCTGGTGTGTTCTTTTGTGTAGTGTGATGCCATTTTGCTCCAACTCTGTACTTTCAGCTTCATTTTCTCATACAAGTTAAGTCTAAGATGATGCAGAACTGTTTGTAATAAAGATATTTTTAACAGCTAGTGGCTCCAACTAAAAATATTTGAAGCTTTTCATTGAGTGTAGGCACAGTACAAGCATCTCTAACCTGGCTATGAAGTTTTTAGGGTATGAGACAACTTCTTTTTTGGGTAAGATGGGTACTTAAATGAGTTCTTTGCTGTGATTTGTGTGTTGAGTTTCAATGTTGGATATATTATCATAAAGGTATCATTCTCTCTAGTTCTTTATGATATTGTCATGTAATTTTATGAACTATTTGGTTGATGCTATGAATCTCTATTCTACTTAGCATCATCCAAGTAGGTTGCATCTACACTGGCCTATTTTCCATCTTGCTTTACCATACCTGCTAGGGGTGTGTGAAGTGGACCCTATTTGATTTGGATTCAGCCTGAATCAGGGACAGTGCTTCAATTTGTTGATTTGGATCACTGTTCTTGATTCTATTCGGCCAAATTCAAATTTGAAGATTTAATGCTGATTCGGAAAATCAGCAATGCAGACGTAGACGCAGTTT
>NW_017729022.1:17514097-17533710 GCF_001723915.1 Gavialis gangeticus
TGGGTGCCCCCCCAGACCCAGAAGGCACCAGTTGCTGAGCCAGGGGGCCATGGGGGCCCCCCCAGCATGCTCCCTGGTGGACCCGGAAGTGGACTGGAAGCGCTTCTGGTCCATTTCCAGGTCTGCTGGCAAGCATGCTGGGGAGCCCCCCATGCTCCTGTGGGATACTCCATGTGCCCTAGCATCACAGCACTCATGAGCCCCTGCTACCTAGAGTTATGTAGAAAAAACATTTAAAGCTGTCTCTATGTCCGAATCTCTGAATCTTTCTGAATCTCTCTGAATCAATTCGGAGGGTTCCAACTCAATTCGGAGAGATTAAAGGGTCCTCTGATTCAATTCAGATTTGGAGATTCAGCCACTGAATCGGGCCAAATCTCCACCGAGTCGAAACAGGGACCGAAGCATCGCACAGCCCTATTGACTACAGCGTTGCACTGTCAACTCATGTTCATCCTATGATCAACCATAACCCCAAGGTTACTTTCAGCCATCATTGTGGCCAGGACACCTCCTCCTAACCTATATTCATGTCACTGGTTACTTTTCCCCAGATGAAGCACTCTGCATTTATCCTTACTGAATAACATCCACTTCTGCTCCACCCACTTTTCCAGCTTGTCCAGGTCCATTTGGATCCTCATCCTATACCCTAGCAGGACCGCTTTTCCTCATAACTTAGTATTGTCTGAAAACTTGACCAGTGTGCTTTCCACATCCTCATCTAAATCATTGATAAAGATGTTGAACAGCATAGAGCCGAGAACCGAACCATGCAAGACACCACTGGCCACTTGCTGCCAAGATGATACATACCCATCCACTAACACTTTCTGGGTTCGACCCCTTAGCCAATTCTCAATCCACCTGACCATGGATTCTGCCAGCCCACAATCCATTTTTTTCGTTGTTTTTTTGGTGGTGGGGGGGGCGTTAAGCCATATCCATGGCTTATAACCATGATAGTTATAAGCTGTGGATATAGCTCATTTGCTAGGACTTGACAGAATGGATTGAACAGTTGTTTGTAAAGAATTTGCTCTTTCCTTTTAGTTGACCATGTTCTGATACACCTCAGTTTAAATACTAATTCAAAATAATGCGTTATACAGATCATATGCATTATGGAGAAAACACACAAATGATGTAATACACTACAAGGGTTTTTTTGGCATGGGTTCCAAATTTTATCAGCATCAAACATGTTTCATAAAATTTATGGCGATTACAAAATATATATATTAGGAATATTTATTGTATTCCTGCTCCAAGAAGCCTAATAGTAAGAGGTATGATCTAGACCCCCACTAAAGTACTTCCATTGACTTTAGTAGTGAGTCCACAAGTACAGAGCTAAGAAGAAAAAGCTAACAAACGTTTTTTTTAAAAAAGAATGGACCTAAAACCTATATATTTGATGTACATAAAAATGTTCACATTATGTTGGGTGCTCCAGGGCTCTACTCTGGTAGTACTGCATCCACTGAAAGGAAAGAATCTACTCTTGCTACTGGCATAAACTTCCTGTTCTTTACCTTGAAAGGATTCTGAGATACTGACTGTTGAAACCAGGACTTTTGTGAACAATTCTGGTGGCAAATTTATTTATTGTTAATACATTTTTATTTGGATAACAGTAATAAAATATAGTAACACTTGAGTTATGAACAGTTGGTTCTTATTGCAAGTAAAATATCTAATTTTCTGAATAGTATTATATTTAGAGGTCTGTTTTTGTTTGGGTTTGCTATGTTCTATTTTACTTATTGAACAATCCTGGGTGCATCTGAACATTTTGTGTCTTTATGCACATGAAAGAGCTGTGTATACAGGGAGCTGAGAGGATAGCTGAAATTATGGATGAGCTTCACAGGGGCTTTGATAGGATACAGACATAGCTTCCCTTTTAATCATCTGGATATCATCTGGACAATCATCTGCTTCTTCACAAAAGAAAACAAACTCTGGACATTTTTGGCACCAGATTTAAGTTGGCTGGTATGAAACAGCAGCTGCAGATCAAGTCCCTCACTGGTTACCCCCCTCAGTAGAAAGTCTAATGTTAAATATTTAGGTTTCTATGTGGATGAGAATTTGTACTAGGGGAGGCACACTGAAGCATTTGTTTATATAAAAAGGTTGAGGGTGAAATTAGGTATGTTTTATTATTTGAAGACTTTGTTATACTTTGCCTGTCAGGAAAAAAATAGTATTATAATTAATAATTCCACTAATTGCATCTGGTGATTTAATCCTCAGAAACATTCATAGCTGTTCTATCATCTGCTCAATACATATTGCACTGAATGTCACTGTATTCCATAAAGAGGGTCCTAATTCTTTTCTCAGAGAAATGGCATCAGTATCACAGTTCGAATTGCAATAGAAACACAACATTATTTGGACACGGGCATGGTTTCTACAATGTCCAAGCAAGAGGAAATCTAGTAAACATTATTCAAATATTCTATTAGACACATTATCTCTCATTTTATGTCTTTGAGGTCTTGGGATACTATTACAGGAATAATGCCAAGTAGTGAAACAATCAAGAAGAAATGTTGTTTTACATATGTACTCTACAAGTGGAATGAAAATCATATTGAAATTAATTTTTAAAAGATGGTTTACTGGTTTACTTTTAAAAGTAGATGAGTCACCAACCGAGTCAATAATGCCCTATATTTGGAGGCTTTAATTAATTAAAAATATATGGCAAGAATTTTTCAGTTTAGCTTCAACTTGAATGAAGTGGCAAGATTATCTAGAGTATGCAGCACCTAATAGCTCTCACTGTCATCAACAGAAGCTGCAGGATGGAGAAGGAATATCTCTGAAAATCTGGACACTAATTTAGGTGCTTAAATGGGAGCTGTTGGGTACTCAGCTGTTGTGAAAATCTGGCTGTATAAAATTAATTATCTTTTAAACTTTTCTCCTTATGTTACAGCACACAAAACCTTGTGTGTTAAATAAAGGATAAATCCAGCTTTCCTTACTAATAAAATAAGTCCCTGTTTGTGTGAATAAGCCTAGTAGGATTAGGTCTCAGAAGGCTCCTGAAGTATGTAGTACTTTCTGAGATTGGGTCCATAGGAACTAAAGACACTCCACCTGGAATAAAAAAGCAGCAGTCTGCCAGTTGACAAATGAGTAGACTTCACTGTGAATTTTGCCCAAATAAGGATAGCAAGAATTGGCTGCTCATTTGCATTTTTTTCTAAAAGAGAACTATACAACATTTGCACAAAAGAAGAAAAGAAGTAAAATTAGGTGATTCCAAAAGCAGTTTTTACACTGCCTATAAAGCAGACACAGCAAATACACCAAATCTCTTGGTAGGCTTCAGCCACAAAAATAAACCACAAGGGTTATGTTTTTAATAAAGGAATTATCCAGGGAGACAAAGCATCCCAGACAGAAAGGGGATAGCAATGTAAGAAAGAAGCATGTTGAACAGAATAATCATAAAGTCAATTTTGAACTATTTCAGGCTAGCAAGTATTTTTAAAAGAGTTTGACAATATCTTAGATCCTTGGACTTGCTGCACAATTCAAAGCATATTCAAAATATGACTTTCTACTTAAAGTAGAACTGCTCAGCCTCAAGATACAGGGAACGTGTAGATAGCTTTTAGCCAACTACCCTTTCTTGTCAGGTCCTACACCAGACACAGAATGGTCACAACATATGATCAGACCTACTTTATCTGAGCAATGGGGACCCTGTGTATTTTTTAACATCTCTCTTGAAGGCAGCTGAAAGACAGTGTCTGGAAAGTGATATAAGATCACTGAAGGATGAGAATGATGTTTGCTTAGGTTTCCCAGCCCCTGCTGCTTGGAAAGTTCTTAAAATCCAATTTTGAACTGTTTTCTTTCTCATTTAGTTTATTGGAGTGACCATCTGAATCAGAAACAAATTTAATACAACTATCTAAGACCCCCAAAGAAATGTAATAATAGATGGCTTACAATGAGATGATAAATGGAATAACAGAGAGGTCATGACTTACTTGATTATTTTGAAAATATTACTTGGAACCAAGAAAGAAACAGGGATTTATCCACATATAAGTGGCTGGAACAGCCAGGTGAAATATTTTAAGGTAGCATCATGGTGCCGTATTCAGTCTCAGGTGCTTATGGAAAATTTCAAATAAGATAAGTGGGACAAACACAGGTGCAGTTTGAGGTTGAGGTCAGCCCACTGAAAGAAAAAAACCTAAAGGAAGAAAACTAGAAAATAGTTATAGAAAAAAAGCTATGCACAAAGATGGTAGGAAGGCATTTCTAAGTATGTTATTCAAATGTCTCCTCCTAAACCCTTTATTCTCTCAGTGAACTCTCTACATCAAAGATGATGTGACCCTTTATTATAGTCAAGGAAAGTTGTTTCATGATGGACTCACCTGAATTAGACAGACATAAGACGCTTTTTGCCTTGCTATCAATAGAACTTTTGTTTACTAATGTGTTACTTGAGTCATGGACTAGTTTTCCTTACAAGAGTACTTGGTATAAGTAGAACATTATTTGCACTGTATGTAATAGAATATTTAATTGAGACTTTTCCATACAGTAGCTGGTAAAAAATATTCCAATTAAAATTGCTATTTCAAAAGCAGAGGACCAAATTCTGTGTTTAGTTATATTTGTAATTACATTGACTTTGAAGCTTTTTCTCTTTTGGAGGAATGTGGAGTCACTATAGTTAGACATGTAGTCTTGATCATATCACAGAGGACTATTTATGCACAGTTCTTCTGAGAAAAATGGAAAGGGTTCAGCCATCTTTGTGGCACTGCCCCCCTTCCTCAATATTCTGCTGACCCCCTTCTAGCAGTACCAAATAATGGGTTAGGGAAAAAAATAAATTCAAACTTTATTCTGTTTTCCAAAGAAGATCCTGCTTGTTCCAAGTGCAGGAAGCTGGTTATACTGGCATTACAATGGCAGAGTTTTTTTGTAGGCTGGCCACATAAACTTTTACCATCATGTTATTTGGACCTACCAGGATTAAAAAAAAACAGTGGTTAAAAAAATGGTAACTAATCTATGCTACAGATGTTGGAGCTGCAGATATTAGGGCTGTGCGAAGCTTTGGTCACTGATTCGATTCAGAGGACATTGGGCCCAATTCAGCAGCCAAATCTCCAAATCCAAATCAAACCAGGAGACCCATTAGAAGGTTCGAATCTAATCGGAAGCCTCCAAATCAATTCAGAAAAGATTTGGAGATTCAGATAGGCTGGGCACAGCCAGGCAGCTGTAGGTTCTCCTGTGGCTCCTCCGGCTGTGCCTGACCCCAGGTGGGGGGAGCCTCAAGAGAAGCCCCCATGACTTCCCTGCCCAACCCCATCCCCCTCCCAGCCCCAGCCTAGTCCTGGCAATTAAAAAAAAAAGCCCCATACTCACTGGCTGCAGCAGGGGCTGTGGGAGCTCTAGGGCATCCTGGCACAGCCCCCACCCCCGCACAGACCGCACTCCCCTCCTGCATGGCAGCCACACGGCAGCTGCCCCATGATGCAGGTGTAGTGTGGCTTGGCAGGGCGTCACATGTTGTCTGGGAGCTGGGGCTGCTGGGGCTGAGTGGTGCCAAGCTCCAGCTGATATGTGGATCTGCCCCAGCTCCCATCATAGAAATCATAGAAATTAAGGGCTGGAAGGGACCTTGAAAGATCATTGAGTGCAAACCCACTAGTCTGGGTAGGAATACTGCTGAGATCAAATGATCCCAGCAAGGTGTCTGTCCAGTCTACTCTTGAACACTTTCAAGGTTGGGGACTGCATTATGCCCTTGGGAAGTCTATTCCAGATTCTGGTCATCCTTACCATAAAGAAGTTCTTCCTTACATCCAACCTGAAACCATCCTCGAACAGTTTATAACCATTGCTTCTTGTCCTCTCTTGGGGTTCCCTAATGACCACTTTTTCTCCCAGCTACCAATATTCATCCCTTACATACTTATAGATGGCCACCAAGTCCTCCCTCAGTCTTCTCTTCCCCAGGCTGAACAGTCCTGGATCCCTTAGTCTTTCCTCATAAGGTTTGTCCTCCAGGCCCTTAATCATTCTTGTGGCCCTTCTCTGGACCCATTCAAAATGAGAGGAAGTATCACTTCCATAGCTTTGCTCGTGATGCATTGGCTAATGCATCCCAGTTTGCTATTAGTTCTGTTGACAAACACCTACATACTTATAGCTGGCCAACATGTGCCTCCTCAGTCTTCTCTTCCCCAGGCTGAAAAGTCCCAGATCCCTTAGTCTTCAAGCTTAATGTCAGTTTTTGGAGGCTTTTCTGAATCTCACAATTCGAGGTTTGGGTGAACTTGATTAACTGTTTTCTGTGAAAAATCATTATTTTTATCATGATTTTTCAGTTACTAAATTTTTAAATTTTCATTATCGTCATCAAGGTTATGGAGCCTTTGGGTTTCACTAATTAATCTTTGTACAATGCTTTATGATCCTGTAATGTCAAGCACTATCAAAATGTATGTTTAAGTTCATGCAATCCTTAAACTACTGAAGTAGCCCTAATATCACAGTACAAAAAACATCCCCAGTCATTTACTCTGTGCAGTTCTGTATAGCCTTAAAATGAATGCAATATCCCCTGGCCACACACCTAAAACTGCAAAAATCCACATAAAGCATGTTACAAAGTTTACTACTCCTGTTTATACTAATTCAAGAAAACTTTCCTTTCCTAATTAAAGGAAATCTAATTTTGATTTTCCCTTTTAATTTCTTGTTGTTTGCTCTGTAGATGGAAATTCAAAGTGCTGAGATTGATTCCTCCCCTGCCCCCCCATAGTTGTCTGTGAAATCACATTAGATTTATATTTAAATTTCAGGTTGCTTCCCCTCACCATAAGGAGACAAAAATCTCCCCAACTCTACTGAATGTCCCTGAATCACCCCACAGAAATCCTTGTAAAATATGATTTGGACAAAGCATGTAATAATTATTTGAATAATGGCTGATCCTTTCATTAGATTCATTGTAGTTACAATCCAGTTATTTCTTAATACATAAATTAAAGCTGTGCTGGGCTTTTTCATGCATGATTTGAGAAAATTGGAACCTACAATGTCAAGAAATACCTTTTAGTTAAGAACAAAGAAAGCAATAAAAAGCCCCTGACTCTCCAAAGTGCTTTTCCTGCTTTGGGCCTCCCTTTAAAACAGCAGATTAAGTTATTTTGAGGATTGGCTAGGAAAATTTTCAGGGGACATAGGGCTGCAGGACTAGCTCTTAAACAACCCTTCTTGACCACCAGCAAAGAGAGCTTGGCTTTGGGAAACAGCCGTGTTGTTGATCACCCCTGAGTATGACTAATTCTTGTCTGTCTATTATAGTCTCTTGGGGATTTTGACATCGGGTGCCAGATAGATCTCACAGGACCTGGCTAAATTGGAGAATTTATTTTTTCCTTTTCCTACATCTTGCCTTCTCAGAGGTGAATAAAATTTGAAGAGTTACAGAATGGAAGAAGGAAAAAGGTAAATATAGAAAAAGAATGGAAAAACCCTGGAAAGGGAAAAGCCTGATTTTTTCCATTCATAGACGCATCAATTTTAAGGCCAGAAGGAACCATTATGATAATCTACTCTAATTTTTTACATAACACTGACAATACAATTTGCCTTAAGTTCCCCTTTAATCCCCATAGTTCTGATTGAACTAGAGCATGACTTTTAGGGGAAAAAGTCCTTTTTCCCCCCAAATTCTTTTCAAAATAACTGAATTTCAGGGAAGAATCCCCCATCTTGATATCATGGTTTACTTTCTTCATTCTTCATTACGTTTGGCTATATTGAAACAGATCATTCGCCTGTTTCTAGCTCACCAAGCAATCAAGACTACCATGGTCCTGTCCTCTCCATGATTTACCATTCTCCCAGTCTTTATCACCTACAAACTTTATCACTGATGATGTTATGTTTTCTCCTAGATCATCAGTAAAAATGTTAAATAACGTAGCATCAAGAACTCAATCCTCAAACCCTACTAGAGACTTACTCATTTGACAATGATTCCAACTTTAGTTTGAGAACCTTCAGTCAGCCAGTTTTTAGTCCAACTGTTGTGTGCCTTACTATGATTTTAACATTATTTATTAATCAGTCCATTGTGTGGTAGCAAATCAAATTCTTTACTGAGGTCAGTAACATCAGCAAACGTTATCAAACTTGTAATCTCATCCATTGTTAATTAATCAATTATCCTTGCTATTAAATTATTTCCCAGCATATTTCTTTTTGAAGTCTTTGGGGGAATAAGTAAGGGTCAAAAAGAGAAGAGAAGCCAAAAAGCGTGGAATTACAAAGGTAAAAAGAGATAGAGAACACAGAAAAAGGTGTTTTGCATTAGACAGGTATGTGTAATCATAGTTATAAACCACCACCTGACTAAACATTAATAATGGTGCAACAGAGAAATTACATACATTTCTTTAAATCCATGTTTCATTTCAATTTAATTATATCATATGGAATTGCAGAGATACTTATTTTCTTTATGTATAATATATTCCATGTATAAACTAAATTTGTGCTGCTGGGATAAGAAATATCTTACTTCCTTGAGCAATATATTCTTTTTTCAGGCTTCCTCCTTCCTGTAATAGCACAAAAAATCAACAATGTCATTTATGTTCTGTCACAGTCATCACCCACTGATTTCATGCACTTTTAGTAATGGTCTCAGTAAGATAGCCTGCTGTTTTTCTGAGAATTACATTTTGCAAAGTCCAACTAGTAGTAACTAAACAGAGATCATCCACACAATTACTTTTATTAAGTGGAAATTCTGATATAAATCTTCTCTATTTAACCACTAACCTCAAATGACTGCAGCACATTGGAAAAAATATGCCTATTTTCTTTGAGTAGGTTACTTTTTACTGGCTTCAGTAATACCCTACAATATTTATTCTATGCTCAGCTTAGCCACAAGCAACTTTTGGTCAATTTATTTTTTCTATGAATACAGAAATGATCAGAACCCACGGCAGTAGGGTATTGAAGTTTGTCTCATCTTGATTTGTTTCATCTAGAATGGAATAGATCCGGTACAGTGCCTGCCTCAGGCAATTTGCAAGTTGTACACACTGGAAAAGTTAACCAGGATCTGGTGTAATGTATTCCCTTGCTTTGACCATAAGTGGGGCCCTACAGTGTGCTTGTGTAGAGAGAGAGGAAGAAAGGCACAAGGGAGAAAAGATGTCATCATATTGCCTGTTGAGAGAATAAAAAGGATTTTCTGAACAAATGGACCCAAACTACAAAACATTTACAGAATGCCAGCTGCAAACAACAAAGGAAAGAATTCATTTTGTAAGTGCACAGACAATATTATAGAGCTGAATTTTTTAATGAAAATGTGCAGCTTAAGATAAATATTGCATTTATTTTTTACCCAATTTATCTTTTCTCTTAAGGGAAAAGAGGGGAAGTGCTGTTTCAAATTAGAGTTAGCCAAATACTTCATACAAACACATACTAGAAAAACAAACCAAGCAGGTACATACTGTAGAATTTATAAATCAATCCACTTTTTGTTTGTATCTCTTTTGTACCTCCTTTCCACACTGTAGGCAGACAAATGAGTTTACTGGCACTAATGTTTGCTGAGACAATGTGAATTCAAAGTAAATTTTGCAGAACATTTTGGAAGGTATATTTTGAACATGTAGTCATAACCTGTCTAATATAGGCATATCTACAAATACCACTTCATCACTGGACCAAATTCATGTCAGGTTTTGATCTCAAGTACCTTACGTGATTTTCATGTATTGGCATACCAACTGAAAGCATATTTGAAAAAAAAAATCATCTGAATTCCCCATTGCTTCTGTCAAACGAGAATTTTTATATAGTTGAACTCTCCTCAACATCTTCTAAATAAGTATATAATAAGTGTATAATATACACAAGTGTGTGTGTGTGTGTGTGTGTGTGTGTGTGTATGAAAGCACTTAATAAATTGCTTAATACTGACTTTAAAACATATTTAATAACTTACTACAAAACACTACTTCTGAATAATTGGTTGTCTCTTTTAGGGTCATGAAATATTTACTTCTTCACTCTTCAAATGCATTTTACTCCTCAGCCTTCATTCAAATAAAGTATGAACATCAACATCTACTAAGAGGGGACATAGTGAGGTTATAATTCTAGTGACCAAATTGAATAGGGAAGCAATACTGGCTATTAAGGACATACCCAGAATCCATTTCACATGGTATAGAAATTGAATAATGTCCTCCTCATCTCAAGTGACCCAACTCTATTGCTAACAGTCTAAAATAGACAGTATAAATTATTTTAATTAGATCTGGTATCATAGCAAAAATGGAAAAAATAATATCGGTGATTTTGAACAGAGCATCCTTTATTTTGATATCCAATTTACAAGTGCATGCTAACAATAGTTGTTTTTTTAAACCATTAAAAACCCAGATCACTCTTCCCATAATTAATTGCACTGGATAGCTAGAACCACCTTCTACAATGCCATCCCTACTAGCACACAAACACTGCTTAACTGTGTCCTTCCCCCCAGGGAATGGGGATCAGTCATATTAGTTACTTATACCAATGACATCAAAGTCCTGATTCAGCATTTCATCCTATGGAGAAAATCACTTAAACGGATGACTTCAGTGGGTCACAAGTTTAAATGCTTTATGGATCTGAAATCTCTATTTGTCAAAATTCATGAAGCAGTCTCCTCTGAGATGGACCTTGAATTGTTAGGAAGGAAAACTCTTGAGTTACAGTGGTGTCAAACTATCTTAATTCTCATTGTTGTTGGTTTGAAAGACTTCTTTACAAAATTGTTTACAGATTCTTTCCCATTACAATACAATGCAAGCTCTCTGCCCAGTACAAGGTCTCCGAAGTTCAGTTCTTTAAAGGCCAGCTAAAATGTAGCATTTCAACACCGTAAGTTCAATGCAATATAAAATTGCCATTAAAGGCTGTGATTACAAGATTGAATCCACGTGCATGGATCTGACTGAAGTACTGAGACTTTATTTTGGTAACCCAACATTTTATACAGTTCAAATGTTGCTCTCATCTGCTTATCCTATGTGAATGGGAACTGTGTGTAGAAATTGCTTAGCCATATAATAAACACAAACCTGTTCTCATTTAAGCCAATGGGAAAATTCCTAGATGAGAAAAACAACAATACTAGTTTTTGTTAAAGCGTATAAAAAAATGTTTTTTTGTTCAACGCCACACTGTGGTTTCAGCCACATTTAAGAATAAAGGAGGTGACATAGCAAAACTTTTAAGAGAATAATGTTCAGAACAGGTAGTAAAGTTTAACTGCCTCTGTCTCTCAACACCCTTTAAATCAACTGTTAGAACACTTGTCTGTTTAAAGTGATTTTACAACATTCCTCTTCCCCCTGAAATCAATGCAATTTTTGCAGCTCTTCATAGGACCACCACTGGGTGGGATTTCACAAGAATGGCAAGTATGAAAGATTGCCTTTCAGTCGTACCATTGGATTCCTTAATAGACATGTAATGAATCCCCTAGAGAGTCTGGAAAGGCTTTATAATTCAGCTGTTGTTGATGGCACTGATTTGTTCTGAGTGCTATTTTCCTATGATGCATAGCTTGATTCTTGGATATGGATATACTGTTATCTGCTGGGCCATACATCACTATCTAACACACTTATGAGGTCCACACGGAGGGCCCGTTCCTAATTACAGGCAGTATTTCCTATTGACTAATTTGTCTTTGGTTGTTCTGCCCTCAAGGACCACACATATCTTGCTTCAGAAGTCATGTCTAAATATAATATACTATTTCTATATGACTATAAAGTTATCTCCACCCTTTATTCTCAGCAACAAATAATGTGCAGATTTCATCACTAACAGTCAGCTATAATGTTTATAAGGTGCTTTATAGCTTCAAAGTATTCAGCAATAATCCATGAAAATATATTGCACTACAGTATTAAACGCAAAATTCTGATATCTTCATTCTGCATTAAAATCGCCACAAATACATAGCCAAATGTTTTCAATGTGTGTAGTCATATTAGAATCTGGCTTTAAAGTGGAAGTTTGGGACAACATTTTCAAACATAAGACACCAAAACATGTTTTTGATAATGTTGCCTTTGTTATGAGTAGGGCTGGGGTTTCAAAGCAGCACTTTGGATATTAGTTCTTATTGGACACAAAGGTCCCGATCCCCTGAAAGATGTTTCAACTCTGTTCATTTCAACCTCTTTTGGAGCTGAACGCAAATTAATGTTCCTGTGTCTTGGGATTTTTTTTTTTTGTCTAATAAGAAACAGGGAAATCATAGCATTTGCATTGCTGGCTATCCTCTTCAGTAGTAAAAATCACGATGAGCTGATTCTTTAGAATTTTTACATTGTCTTTGTGGAACAACCACCAAATATTTTTTCTTAATAAATTATGTAAACAGATATTAGTAAATTAGTTGGATATTAAGGTGGGACCAGAATTACCCCATTTACTCCAAAGGGATTTAAGCATGTGCATCTACTTTGAAACATGCTAAAGAAGAATGGTTTCCTAAATCATGACCTCAGCTGTCACACAGGCAAAAACTCCATTGTCTGTTCACTCTTGCTGAATCCCTTTTCATCTCTGAGTTAAACCTGTGGGCTTTTGGGTCATTAATGTCAGTGAAAAGACACTTAATTTCATGATCAGATCACATTTTTGCACAGGCAAGACTTAAGTCTTGAATAACTATGATCAGAATTCACAGTATATATTTATAGCTATTCTTTCAGTGGCTGCCCTTTTAAAACATGCTCAAGAATTTCTTTTTCATTGTTATGATTTTAGAAAAACCTCTAGATCAAATGAGTGCTATAACCGTCTGTCCTTTATTACAGTATACACATTCCCCTCAGCCTCTCAGAGGGAAATTTGTTTTAACTGCATAAACAGACGTGAGTAGCTGAGACAGCTCCGGGCTCCCACAATGCAGTGCACTGCCACAGGGAGAACAAGGTTTGGAATTCAGAATGTTTTTCCTGAGCTGATGGAAACTTGGCACACTGCGAGATAACTTAAGTTAATGAATTCTGGTGGAAAACAGGCTCCAAAAACCTGGCAGTAGAAAGTGTGTTAGGACTGGGTGTGCAGCAACACAAAACCCCTGCTCCACTAGAGGAAAGAATCAGTGCTGGCCAGTGCAGACTGAAAAGTGAGCAGTCTAGGCCTAGAGGTAGAAAGGCCAAGTCAGGCAGGAGACACACTATCCTGTGCCAGAGAGGCTGCCTGGAGCCTTAACTTGCCTTTGTATCTCCCCATCCCTGGCAGCACGTCTAAGAGTGTCAGTAGTCCTGCTACCCTTTTACATTGAGATGAACCTCTCTTCATGCCATAGGGAAGAGGTGTAAAACTCATCCAGCCCTGTGGGCCCGATGAGGAATGCTGGCCTACTCTGCAATACATACCAGGACCAATGCCCTGTGCAGTGTTTGTGGCACCAGATCCAGCCTGTAAGTCACATACAGCACATGCAGCATGTATCCTGGCCTTGGGGCTTGCAGTACACATGGCACACATGCTGGACAGACAACACAGGGGGGCTGGTTTAGGATGCTGCATACCATTGGTGACGCATAGGGGGTGTACGTGGTTGCACGTGCACCCCCTAAGATCAGCTGTGCACCCCCTGGAAGCACCAGCCATGAAACTGTAAGTGCTGGTGGAAGTACACTCAGCGATCAGCCACTGGGGGACCCCTTCCCACCCCATCAGTGATTGGCTGCTGGAGGACACCCCCCCAGTTGGTGATCTGGTGGCCCCCCAGACTCACTCATGCTGCATACAGCCTACTCCCCATCTCCCCTGTGCTGCATGCAGTGCCAGGTCCAGTCCCTACATTGCAGGCAACGCAGGCACCATGCTCGCCCTGCCTACTATGGGCACAGTAAGCCCCAGAGCTGGTTTGTGATGTATGCAATGCATGGGCCTGGACTGGTCACTTGTGCTGCATGAAACATAGGGCTGAAATAGAGTGCGTTCTGCATGTCGTGCCCTATAGTATTGGCCCTGTGTGTTAGCTCTGGCACAGCCCAATCCAGACTGGTCCCAGATGCAGCAAAAAGGGCTTGTTTGGCAGGGTGTGCATTACAGCATGTGCCCTGGACCAACCCCCTGTGCTGTATGCAAGACATGCAGTACCTGGTTCAACCCATGTATGACAGGCAGTGGTGGGGCCAGGGGCAATGAGCAGGGTTGGTCAAGTGACTCACGGGCTGGATCATATAGCTCCATGGGCTAGATCCAGTCCATAGGCCATATGTTTGACTCCTCTGCCATAAGGAAGTCCATATCTCATTCCACAAACCCTTCCCCATAATAGACAAAATTATATATGGCTTATTCTGGGTTATTATCCATGACATCTTCTGATTTAAATATTATTTCTCTTCATGGATAAGTAATTGCAACTTTAATATGATAATGGTATAATTTTATATCTATATTTTATTAATGTTTTAAGAATTGCTGTGAAATATCTTATTTCTGAATACACATTTCTAGTAATTTTCTTTAGCAGTTATGAACTGAAATTTTTTTATTGTATTTTCATTTTTTTCTTTTTGAAAAGATGAAACATATTTATAACACAATATGAAACAAAATATGGCAACTTTTTTGTGTGTTTTCTTAAAAACACAGAAAAACCAAAGATTCCTCTTCTGCTTTACTTGTAAAACTTCTCACACCTCTCTTGGTAGCATTGTTTCAAATATTCAGATCTTCTGTTAGGAAGGTATATTGAACATTTCATATTTCACAAAAAATGAATCTAATTAAATTAATCCTAATTAAATTAATACCTAATCTAATTAATCTAATTTCCTATTTCACAATAAATAAATCTAATTCCAATGGAAATTTCTATGTTGAAACTCATGATGCAATTCATGCAAACCGATCCTTCCAGAAGTGATGTGCTGACCTTCACATATTTCTACTGTGTCCTGTTCCTGTTACTTCTGTTAAATACAATTGGAACAGGAGCTGAAGTACAGTACTCTTTATTATGAAGACAAACATTTACTGGGCAAATACAAGTCTGGAGGCAATAGGAAGTCACACAACCCTCTCTTGGCAATACACAGATCTAGAACATAATTAATTTAGTAATGGATAATGTGCTCACAGAAAGGTATTTGGAGGATGGACAGAATAAATTTTGCTTTAGAATGTTAAGGTACCATCTATGTTACTACATTTACTCAAATAGAAGATGACCCTGATTATAAAATGATCATATTTTTATAAGATTATATTTGTTATGATTTTCCAGGTATAGAATCTAATTATTAGAGGTTTGACATGAATTTGTCTCCCTCCCAGTGCTATAGCAGGGGAAATTAATTTGAGGGGTCTGCTAGCCCCTTTGCTCTTTCTTTTCCCCCAGCTTTTTCCCCTGGTATTAATCCCACACCGAAGGCCCATGACTTACTGTATAGTTCCTTAGGCTGGGCCCCAGCAGAGTCGACAGCATTTCAAGCCATGGTGACCCCACAGCTCAGCACTGCTCAGTATGTGCGTTTACTCCAGATACCTTCCAAAAAGAAGCCATGTGCTAATTAGCCCCCATTCATGACTACAGCTGGGTGTTCCTGTTATGAGTCCTGGGATGCTTCAAAAATTTACCAGCGGAATAAGGTGCAGGGTGACCTGGTCTGGCTTCATGTCATGGAGGGCAGAGCCACACTATGTGCCAGGCTGAGAGAGGGGGTAACAGAAGGATTCTGGGTGAACCGTTCATTTGATGATGTTTGCCAGGCATTAAAGCTAGTGAAGAAACAGGCATCATTGGAAATAGGAAAGAATGGCACAGCTCAGCTATGGGAGTGAGGAGGAAGTCAAAATATATGCAGTCATGGCTCACTATGTACGTCTCCTGATGCATAAA
This sequence comes from Gavialis gangeticus, assembly GCF_001723915.1. Taxonomy (NCBI): domain Eukaryota; kingdom Metazoa; phylum Chordata; order Crocodylia; family Gavialidae; genus Gavialis; species Gavialis gangeticus. The sequence continues at coordinate 17,530,065 of NW_017729022.1, forward strand.
CATTTACACGATTGCTTATACTTTTTTTTCTGCAGCACAGCCATCTTATTCAGTGTAAAAGGCACAGGTTCAGATATAGGTATCAAATGTAGTCAAGTTGCCAGCTCAAGCTATAGTTCAGTCATACCAGGGTACTGATAAGATGACTTCAAAGAACAGTAGGAGTTCAATTTGGTATAATCTTGTAGATCAAAGATATAGAATTAGTTGTTAATAATTCCCATGAGGAAAAGATCATGCATAAGCACAAAATGGTGCCCATGCTCCTGACTGGAAGTTGTATCCCCAGAGGAAAAATAGTCATATGTCTGAGCAATGCCTATATTTATAAATTCATAAATCATGCTTCCTTTGCTGGCCTCTTTAAATAAATGATTTTGCATAAATGAAAAAAAATAACCCCATAACCAAAGAAGACAGAAAGGGGCTAGCTCTGCAAAAGGATTCAGATACCTAAGAAATGTCTAAATGACTCTATCCAATATTTAGATACTCAAAACTCCTGCTTAGCTTCCTGAAACTTTTAGACCCCCAAGTTTCCACCAGTAAAGTTTCCTGATGCTTATACAGAGCCAGCCCTAGGGAAAATGGCACCCTGAGTGAACTTGTATTTTGATGTGCAACCTCTGCCTCCCCACCCCCCTGCAAGTCAGCAGCACTGCTGCAGGCAGAGGCAGAGGCAGGCAAGCAGGGACACAGGGCTCAGTCCAATAAGGAGGCAGAGTTGTATGGTGTGCGAGGCAGAAGAGCGGGCAGGCACCACTGCTGCTGTGCAGGAGCAAGGCAGGCAGACTGGACCAGCATGGCATAGTTATTTTATTGCTCCCCTCCCCCCGATGCTGCAAGGTAGCAATTCGGGAAACACCTGTGTGTGCAGTGTGTGGTGCTGCAGACAGGTCTCCAGTGCCACATACCGCATGCCCATGCTCATCTGGATGCAGACCTACAGTCTTTCTAAATACCCACATTAAAACAGTTTACCAGAGCAATGTAGGTGAAAGAAATATGTACCACTATTCAACATGTTTCCTGAAGATCACTTGAAAAAAATATTAGTTTTATAGAAAAGAGATACATTTTCCTGTGTCTCATCTGGTTTTTCAGCCTTTACAGCTGTTTTCCATTCTATTTAAAATTCTTCTAGCTAGGAAAACCTTGAGTCTTTTTACCAAAGCTTTTTTAAAGTGTTGGGGGGTGGAGGGGGAGGGAGAAAGGAAAATTATATTAGAAATCAATTAAGGGAAAGCTATGAGTGGATGTTTATATAAGGTGTGATAAAGTCAGTGGACCATGATTTTCCCTGATCATAAAATTAATGCTTGTACTGCCTGGCTAAGCTTTCAGATTACCTTTGATGAGATACAAAGGGAAAGGGGTATTGGAAGCTTCAAATTCAGATATTCTATTTCCTACTTTTATCAGAATAATGAAAAGAAGGTTAAACTTAATTTCATCTGGGAGGTCAGTGCAATTCCTCTTGCAGAAAAAGGTGTAAACACTTTGGACTTTTGATTTGTTTAATTGGTAAATGACTATGCAAGCATGCAAACAGGTTAGAAATCATTTCATATCTCTTGTATTAAGAATAACTGGGAACATGACAAATATCAGAGAACTTCAGTGCTGAAGTATTTTGTTCATCAAGTACAGAATATAGCCTCATTATTATTTTGATTGGTGTTTACATTTTTAGGATTTGAACAAAGCTGGAGTGCATTTCTAGCTTAGAAGGGGTTCTGCTGGCTGGTATTCATTCCCAAATCAGGTCAGGTAAGTCTCCCATATATAATCATATTTTCTCAGATTTATATTTAAATATTCTCGTGCATACTACAATGATAAAGGATGGTATTAGTACCAGTGCAGATGGCAGCAAAAGAGTAAATTTTAAAAGTTTTCTTTTTTCTAGTACGGAAATAAAACTTTTAAATTTTGGTTTGTTACAGTTATGACTACACTAATATAAAGAACCTTTAAAAGTATTTTTTAAAACACTTTTTTCTAGTACGGAAATTGTTTAAAAAATACTTTTAAAGGTTCTTTATATTAGTGTAGTCATAACTGTAACAAGTTTAGTTTTTATGTAGTTTTAAAGTTTAGCTTTCTTTTGATTATCTAAACATGTTCTGCTTCTTGCAGAGATAAATTTGCATGTCAATAACAGTCATTATCATTATAAGCCTCTAGAATTTAATGATTATTAATCAGCAGTATCTTTTAGTCTGATGCAGTTCAGTGACACTATCATTGATATTGATAGCTTTATTGTTCCTAGACATCAAGTGAGCAATTAATATAAGGAACAACATGAGCTGGAATTGAAGGATAAAACATCCATGTCACTGAACAAGCATTTCACACCTGAAAATGAACTGGATGAGATATAGTCAGTAGTTAATTTGATAGCTCTATAGGCACATCTACACAAGACATTTACTGTGCAGTAGACTAATTAGCCACACAGTAAATGTCATGCAACTACACATGTGCCCCTATGAAGCCTCAGGAAACTAATTTATTCAACAGTGGAGTTGTTTACTCAGCAGGAGGCCATGTATAGATGGTGCCCTGGCTGGCTGGGGCATGAGGGTGTTCCTATGCGGGGGTGCTTGCTGGCTAGCCCCACACTAAAGCACCCTCATGCACCAGCCAGCCCCATCTGTAACATATTGAACCAGGAGGCAGCAGGCCTGGGCTGGCAGGCTAACCCCCAGGGCCCCTTGCCAGCTGGGGCCGCTCTGAGCTAGCACACTGTGCTGCAGTGAAGACATGGTGTCCAGGAGCAATAAACTCCACAGCAATAAGCTCCAGAGTTTATTCATGCACACAACTGCATGTGTAGACATGTCCTGTGCATGCAAGCATGAGGGAAATCATATTTCCATACTCCCAGAGCATGTGTAAAAATGCCCTAAGATGCTATCCTGCCCTGCCTTCTGCTATGAAGGTGGGTAGGCATTGGAACAGGCTACCAGAGAGGATGTGGAACCTTCATCATTGGCTATTTGTAGGAGTAGGTTAGACAGACATTTGACAGGGACAATACTGCTTTGAGCAAGGGGTTGAACTAGGTTATAGAAACATAGAGTAAGAGTTGGAGAGGACCTTAAGAGGTCATCTAGGTGTTCCTCAACCTGTGGGTTGCAACACAAAAATTACTTGCAAGAATATATGAAAGGGTCAAAAGCAAACTTTAAAAATGGATCATATTTTGAATACCTTTAAAAAAAAATAGATGCTGCTTGTGCTTCACCATATGTTAACACTGTGCATACTAATAAACAGGGATCCAGGTTTTCCATTTGCTCTGGAGAAATGTGAGTTTTCCAAGGAAAAAAAATGTGGGAAACCATGGGTTTCCCTTTGCAGGCTGGCAGATTTCCAGCCTGCAAGGGCTGCTTGGGGCTGGAGGTAGCATGAGAAGGGCAATAAGGCAGGGGGTGTCATGTCCATGTGCACATGTTCACGTAGCAGCCAGGCAGCATGGAGAGCAGCTCCTGCAGCTCTCCGCAGGTAAGTCTATGGGGCGGGGAGTGGGACATAGATGATGTATTGGAAAGGTATGGGGAGGCACATGCCCCCCAGATTTGTGTGCTGACAAAGGGCGTGGGACTGCAGTCAGGCCACACCAGCACAGGCAGAAGCT
>NW_017729022.1:17538710-17541327 GCF_001723915.1 Gavialis gangeticus
GCTACACTAGGGGAGTACATCAAGGGCTCGGTGAGCAACTGTTCACGTAGCAGCCAGGCAGCATGGAGAGCAGCTCCTGCAGCTCTCCGCAGGTAAGTCTATGGGGCGGGGAGTGGGACATAGATGATGTATTGGAAAGGTATGGGGAGGCACATGCCCCCCAGATTTGTGTGCTGACAAAGGGCGTGGGACTGCAGTCAGGCCACACCAGCACAGGCAGAAGCTGTCTCCACCACCTGGCAGGTGGGACCCAGTGTGGGAGGGTGGAGAAAGGCAGCAGGACTCATTGCTGCTATCACCACTGGAAGCCCCATGCCAGCCAAGTTGCCAACAACACGAAAAGTAATTGATGGGGGTGCTGCACTGCCCTCAGCTCCTCTGGCTGCCAGCTGCTCATGTGCTGGGCTGTAGCTCTACCCAGTCACCATGGCCCAGCCACTGCCATGCTGCTGCTCTCCTCAGGTCACAGCTCTACTCTTGAGTAAGCCCACCCCAGGCAGGCATCTACATAAGCAGGAATGTAGGAGCAGATTTGCTGCTCTTGGCAGCAGTTTGTTGCTCTCACCCCCTCTAGCCCTGCACTGCCCCCGTGCAGCAGCCAGGGGAAACTCTAGGCTCCCCAGGGGTGCTCGCCCAGGGGCTGGCAGGGAGCATGGGGCCAGGAGACAGCTGTCTCCTGGTGGGGACTGGAAGATTGCGCCCTCCCCCTGGAGACTGCCTGTGAGCTCTGAAATGGAGCAGTTCCCAGCCACCTCCAGGTTTCACATACAGACTTCCTTGCACAGCCCAGGGTCGGCCAGGAACTGTCCCGGTCAGGGCCAGGGCCCAGTCAGCTCCAGGCTGGGTGGGGGAACTCTCCCCATGCAGGGAGCTCCCAGTCTGTTTCCAGCCCCTTTCTGTGATTGTGATCATAGAGCAGGGATTGGGAACAATCTCTCAGCCTGTTCTCCAAACCTGTTCCCATCCCCAGCTCCATGATTGTGATTGTGGAGCTGGGCCTGGGAACAAGCTCCCAGCCCCTGCTCCATGATTGTGATCAGGGAATTGGAGCCCGGCCCAGCAGCAGGTAGCTCCTGGGGGCAGGGAGCAATTTCCTGCTCCCTAGCTGCCTAGCAAATTTACTCCTGGTTGGCTGTGTGCACATGCCATTCTGTGCAGTAACTAATAGTAAGTAAATTTGCTACTTGTATTTACATGTAGCAAATGTACTTGTGATTAGAGCAAATAACTGTGCACTGTCTGCACATATAGATGGTAATGCTTATGGTGCAGTAATTTCCACTAAGCTCAAGTAAAGCATCTCCTGTAAATGTGTCCTCTGGGTCAGGACTCTCCATCAGTGTTTACAAATGGGTCCTGGTACAAAAAAGGTCGAGAACCATTGATCTAGAGAATCCAGTGCCATGTCAAATGCTTTCACACACACAAAAAAGTAACCATGCCTTACCATAATTAAAACAATTGATAGAAATATTAAGCAACCTTGAAATGAAGCAACAATATTTATATTGCTGGCTGAGATAAGAGAAGGGAAATAAGATACTATTATTTCATTTCCTTATGGTTAATTATTGTTGTTGCTATCATACTGTAATTATTCATGTAGCTATGTAGGTGCATATGTGGCACTTTACAGACACATGAAAATGTGAACCCTGCCTCATGGAGTTTAATTTAATTACCAGAGCATTATTCCTAATTCCCAGGACACACTCTGTTGATTACTCCTATTACGCTTTTAATATAGGGAAGATTTTTTTCAGCCAGAGAATGTTCCATCTACAAAAGAACATAAAACACAAGTTGATCCTCCACCTTCCCAACTTCTTTCATACCTGTCTGTTAGGAGGCTACATCTTGTCCAACTTCCTTTTGGCCTCTGTTATTCTGAGACCATTTTTTCCTCTTCAAATCATAGGTATAAACCACAGGCCAGAGCATGTTAATATCCTCTTCTGCATATCTGCAGCATCTCTATGGTGCCCCTGTTGTGCTAGAATGCTGTGTTTGCATGCGGGGAGGAGGGGGAAAGCAGGTGCAATGCAAGGCTGTGGCATGATCAGGGTGCTGTCCCTGGTAAGTAGGGACTGGGGAGAGGGGGATTGTGGGTGTGGGGGGGTAGGACTGTGGATGTGTTGCGAGAGACTGTGGGGGGGGGCTGGTCAGGGGATAGGGGTCTCCTGCAGGGTCTAGAGCCTCCCCCTCACAGCAGCAGTGGCCATCAGGTGCTCAGAGCCCACTGCTGGCAGAGCCCCCCAAGACACAGCATGGCCCCAGCTGTCTCAGACCTGGTGCCACCTGTACAGCTTGTCAAGGGTCTGGCCTGGCTCAGTGCAGGGCTGTGCACCTTCAGACAACACTCGGGCTGCTTTGGTTGTCACCCAGTGCCCAGCACCACCAGCAGGGACAGCTCATGGTGCCGGGCTGGGTTCTGCCTCCATGGAACCGGACCAGCCTGACAGTGCGTGGAGGAAGGACCTGGCCTCAGGTGACAACTCAAGCAGCCCCAGTGCTGCCTGAAGGTGCATATCCCCGCAGCGAGCTGGCCCAGACCCGTGACAAGCTGCACAGGTAGCACTGGGTCTGAGATGGCCAGGGCCATACTGCTCCATGGGGA
>NW_017729022.1:17546327-17546635 GCF_001723915.1 Gavialis gangeticus
CAGGTAGCACTGGGTCTGAGATGGCCAGGGCCATACTGCTCCATGGGGAGCTCTGCCAGCAGTGGGCCCTTAATGACTGATGGCTGCTGCTGCTGTTGCTTCTGCTGCTGCTGCAGGGGTGGCCATGGGAGGGGGGCTGTGGCCCCTGTGGAGTGAGCTTTGGCCAGGGGGGGTGGGGAGCTGTGGCCCTGTGGAGGGGAACTGTAGCCTCTGTGAGGGAGGAAGTGTGGGCCCTGCAGTGGGGTAGTCCATGAGCAGTGTGGAGGGGGGGCTGTGCCCTGCAGGGGGTAGGGGACCCACCCCTCCTG
>NW_017729022.1:17546646-17549904 GCF_001723915.1 Gavialis gangeticus
ACCCCCCAAGCCCCATATCTCCCCCCACAAATCTCATGTCCTCTATGCCCAGCCAGTCACATAGGCAAGCCAGTCACCTCCTGGCAAGAGCTGTAGCTGCAGGAGTAATTGCTACATTCCAGTCCTGCCCCATGCCCATACCAGTGCTGGGACATGTGGCCCCAGCCTGGGGGGGGTCCTGGTCCCAGGAGCCACTTGGGGGTGTGATGGTCTAAAAGGAGGAGTGGAAGTGGCAGCAAGGGTGTGTCAGAGAGAGAGGCAGGGATTGGATGTGGGGGAGCACTCCAGGTAGGAGAGGCTGCCAGAACCAGCCTTAGAGCCCCTCTGCCTCCCTAGAGCAGCCTGTGCAGGGGGAGGCCAGCTTGGGAGGAAAGGTACCAGCTCAGTCCCTGATCCCCAGTTGAAGACTTTCCAGGATGGGGCAGAGAGCAGAACAGCAAGGGCTGGCAGTGCTCAGAGCCACAAAGCAGCAGGTGGGACAGCTGCAGCTGGACTCATGTCCTGGTGCTGGGACAGAGCTGCAGCTGGGATGGAGCTAGTGGGAGCATGCAGGGGCTGCGGGTCAGGAGTGAGGGGACTGGGGTTGGGGGGTTATAGGTTGAGAGTGAGAGGCAAGGGCAGGGGCAGGGCACTAGAATATCAGTGCTACTCAGCACTGCACATCTTGGCAAGCAATGTGGGTAGAGGCAGCTCTGATTTTTCTATGACAAAAATCCCAAAAGTAAATGCCAAAGTGTATAGATATTTAGAATTTATCTTATTATGATGATAGAGGCACTGGTAGGCTTCCAAATTGCTTTAAATTTGTAAAAATACCAGTAAAACATTACCTAACTGATCTCTCTCTATACAGTGGTGTTTCATTTTAATAGAAGAAGAACACTAATTTGGGTATTTTAATGAAAGTATTTTGGTTTCCTATCAGAGAATTTGCAATTTTTAAACAGGGAACACTAGGATCTCTGCTGTTGAGACAAGTGGCAAGACCCAGGCAGAGGAACCTGTCCAGGGCCAGCACCGGGGACCCAGTTGGAGGGCATACGAGGGGGATTACCTCTTGACCATTTGCAACCAAATGGACACGTTTTGAAATTTAAAAGTGGGCCACCACAAGTGGCACATTTTCTGGGTGATAACTGCCCAGATGGCAGAGCAGGAGCATCCTATCTGGGTCCGGCAGGCATGCAGCCATAGGGCTGCAGGTCCAAGGGAACAGGTGCTGTCACAGATGGCAGTAGGTCACAGCCAAGTAGCAGCCCCCACTGCCAGACTGCTGCAGTGGGTAGAGGGTGAAGGGGCCAATCCAGGTTAGGGCTGCTTCAGCAGTCCAGCTGGCACAAGGGGTAGTGTCCCCAGTTACCAACTGGCTGGGCCTCAGGAGCTCTTGAGGGCAAGCAGCTCTGAGCTATTCACCAGGGAAGGTTTTTTATACTGCTGGACCCAGCACAAGGCAGGTTTTTATACTGCTGGGTCTAGCACAGGTGCAGGCTCCAGCTTTTAGCTCCTCGTGGATGAAGATCCAGGAGGAGCTGGGCAGGGTCATTTTGCCCCATGTGACACAACTTGCCGCACACCAAAGTGCATGTCCAGGCACATGCACTGAGGCAAAAATCTCTAAGACAAATTTGTGCTGCTCCTATTTGAGCTGCTGCAAGAGCACGTGCCTGCATATGTGGATATGCCCCAGGAGGTCATCTAGTCCAACCCCCTGCTCAAAGAAGGACTATCTCTAACTATATTATTTCAGCCAAGGCTTTGTCTACCTGGGTCTTAAAAACCTCCAAGGACCACGATTCCACAACCTCACTGCATAACCTGTTCCAGTGCTTTACTACCATCCTAGTAAGACATTTTTCCTAATATCTAACCTAAATTTCCCTTGCTGCAACTTGAGACCATTGCTCTTAGTTCTGTCATCTGCCATTTTTCATTGTCTACCATGACATTCTTATAAGTAAGCTAAAGAAATCTGTCTAGAAAAAACTATCATGAGCTATGCAAAAGTCAAGTTCAAAAAGCATTTTAAGTATGTATTAAGAAGCATTTCCAGAGGTCTCCCCTGAGCCCAGTACTGTTCAGGATCTTTGTTAATGACTTGGGAAATTGAACTAACTGTATACTTAGTAAACACCTTAGAAGACAGGATTAGCGTAAAAAATGATCTTGATAACTTGGAAAAAATGGTCTAAAATAATTTGAATGAAATTCAGTAAGATAATGAACAAAGTCCTGCAAACAGGAATGAACAGTCAAACGGACAAATGAAAAGTGGAAAGTGACTACTGAAGAAAAAGACCTCTCTTTTCTGATTTTCCTTTTTGCCTTTTCTTCTGTTGCACCATTTCAGGGGGTTTTTTGCCTTCAATTATGCTGGGCAGGAAGGGCTTGGGAATGGAAGAGCACCCTATGGGCAGACTTGGTTAAGGGGCGAGTGGCCAAGACAGTCATCCCCCTGAATAGGGGCACTGTTGCATTAAGAATGCCCAATAGGTTGCTGAGGACTCATGTAGACTGAAGGATTTATTATAGACCCATTTTGATTTTGATTCTGAACTTGTGTTGAACTAATGTTATTTGGGAATTAATTTTGGACATTGTGACCTGTTGAACTTTAATCATGGACTGTGCTGATTTCTCGATTAAGACCAAGGCTTTATTTCTTTTATAAGTGAATTAATTAATGAAAGCTTTTGATTTGTAACATCTCTGGGGCAATCTAATTAATTATACTTGTGATGTCCCCTTTATCAAGACATCCATCAAGGAAGGAAAACACCAAACCAAATCTATAACTCAACTACACCATAAGGCTGGCAAGTTGCAGTTGGCATGTGGGTGGGGTGTAGAGATAGAGGAGCCCCAAAAAACACCTACATTGAGGGTGCCTTACAGCAGTCTATGTCATACTAGGAATCTCCCTTATTTTTGTCTTAAGATCAACATGTGGCAGGGGAGTAGGGGGACACTTCCCAAGGGAAACATGCTCATGCTACCAGCATGTTAGCACCATCCCAAGCTGCCTCTCACTTACTGGTTTGGCACAGACGGTTACAAATTATGAGAGTGGTTAAGCACTGCAATAGTTTGTCTGTGGAATTTCTATCACTGGAAATGTTTAAAAATGCAAGTTAGACAAAAAATTATCTGGGATGTTCCTGCCTTGAGCCTGGTGTAGATTAGATGATTTCCTGAGGTCTCTTCCAGCCCTATTTTTTAAGATTCTGATTTTAATCTGAGCCAATTTTTCTTTTAGAAGAA
>NW_017729022.1:17554904-17580865 GCF_001723915.1 Gavialis gangeticus
CTGCAATAGATTGTCTGTGGAATTTCTATCACTGGAAATGTTTAAAAATGCAAGTTAGACAAAAAATTATCTGGGATGTTCCTGCCTTGAGCCTGGTGTAGATTAGATGATTTCCTGAGGTCTCTTCCAGCCCTATTTTTTAAGATTCTGATTTTAATCTGAGCCAATTTTTCTTTTAGAAGAACTTTCTCTCTTACATCAGAAAATATTTTTTGTCATAGTTATATTCTTCCTTTAGACCAATGTACCCAGTTCAGAGAAGTCATTTTTATAAAAGCCTTGAATTTTGCATAACCAACATAACAAAAGAAGTATTTTTGGCAGATTATAAACTTCCTTTGTTTCATCTGAAGTTGGCCAAGCAACTTTCACTAACATAAAGATTACAAAGTGTGTTCATAATTTCATGACTCCTGATCTTGAATTAGCTGGGAAATCCTAAAAATTTTGGAAAACAGAGGTCAGCTTACTAACTAGAGTAACCAAATTGCCTTTTCACAAGATGGTACTTGCTGCTCCACTTCCCACTTTCTGGCAGTTCAGTGGTCTCAGCTGAGATCTCCCACTGAAGATAGGACTAAAAGGTTTATTTGAACACAATGACCATGAATAGTTTTTTAAAACACAACTCTTGGGAAAAACAGTACATATCATCACCCTAACACTAACTGGAGTGCTTTGACAAAATAAATAATTGCATATGAAGCAGGAGGATAAACAGATAAAGAGGGGAAAATTCTCTTTCTAATTCTATTTCAGGATTCAAATTCTTCATGAAAACTGTTTTGTATTTTAAAAAAAGAATATTTCTACTTGTAGAACATTAGTAGAGAAATAGTCCAGTAGTATAAAGTGGCATCTGTTTCTATGTAGTCATTAGTTCTAGATATCCCATTGCTAGGTAGCAAATAGCTACTCTACTGATTTGCCACTCAAATCTCTTGGGTATTGTGTCCATCTGACGTGTTTGTATGTTTGCTGTACAATGTATAGCTTTTACACACAGGATCTTTAACCACTTCTCCCCTGCCTTTTAGAACAAATCTTTTGCATAAGTAAAAATATGAATGTAAAACTGACCTGGGAAGGTCAATGGTCATGGGTTGAAATTTACCCTGTGCACTATACTATCACAAGGCATAGACACCATTTAGGTTTTTTTAAAATAGGTTTAAACTGATGGAAAAATCTCATGCCATCCCTCTGCAGTGGAGTGAGTTTTAACCACTTCACTGTTGGTGATATAGGTTTGAGGATTTTCCTTTCCCTTATGTGCCAGGCCAATGATTAGACCAAAGACAAGATCAAACCCCAGAGTGTACCAAGCACTGAGCTGACCCAGCAATTTAAAAATGTGGTAATGGAACAAAACTTTGCATTATGCAGGCATTTAAAGCTTTTTGCTACCATTTTAGAAGTCTACAGGCCATGATGACGTAGAAGTAATCAACAACAATCTTTGCTTTACTGTTAGAAAGCATATTTCAAAATGCTGCTAAACTGATAGTGCATGGGAAACATATGGTAATATACCATACCATACCTATACCATACTGTAACAGGGAGCCAAGGGCCCTGCTATTGTAGGAGGAAAGTACAGTAGGCAAGGTCTGCAGTGTGGAGCAAACAGCTGAGTGACAGCCAGCTCAAGAAAAGTAAGCAGCCCAAGAGAAGGGAAAGAGAGAAGGTATAAAGTAGATGATAGGTGGCTGAAAGGCAGGTGAAGGGCAGCCGAGCAGATGGCAGTAGATGACAGCAGGCTGAGTAATGGGCTAAATAGAAATCCCTGGGTAAGCGGGAGGTAATGAGATTGGAAGGGTTGTGCCCAGTATACTAAGGAGTTCGGTATGGCCCTGCACTTTGCAGGGACAGGAGATCCTGGCTACACTAGCTGCAGAGTCAGCGAGGTACCCTGGAGGCTGGAGAGTGGTTCTGCAGCAGCCAGAGACTCAAGATGGGGTTGTGTTTGAGTCAGAAACTGGCTGGATGATGTTTTCTGGGATTTTTTAACTAGAGGCTTGGGTTGGGGCTACAGAGGTGGTTTGGAGGCCACAGGGGTGCCTGAGGGGCACCCAGCAGATATAGCCCTGTAAGGATCAGGAATCCAGGGGGGCTAGAAGAGAGAGACAATAGCTTTGCTAGGGTCAGAAACCCTGGGAGGATGGAACAGAGAAAAATAGCATCCGCATCTGGGGTTGGGAACCCGTTGGGCTGGAACAGAGTTTAAGATAGGGCCAGAGGGCCCAGTATATAGATTGACAACTTTGCCAGGGTCAGGGACCTAGTGAGATGGAGTGGTTCTGCTGGAGCCAGGGGCCCAGAAGACTGGGGAAACATAGAGACAGAGGGAGAGGAAGCAACTTTGCCAGGGTTGGGGAACCAGTGAGTTACAGTAATCCTGCAGGGGCCAGGGGCTCAGAGGAATGGGTAAGTGAAAGTGGAATCAGGGACAGAGAACCTAGTATACAAAATAATTTCCCCTCTGTGAGGCATTGGTCAGGCTGCAGTTGAAGTACTGCATCCAGTTTTGGGCACCGCACTTCAAGAGGGGTGTGGATAATTTTGAAAGAGTTCAGAGAAAGGCTACTCACATGGTTGAGGGCCTGCAGATAAGATCCTATGAAGACAGACTAAGGGACCTGAATCTCTTCAGTCTCTGCAAGAGAAGGCTGAGAAGTGATCATGTGGCTGTCTACAAACTCATCATGGGGTGTGTGTGTGTGTGTGGGGGGGTGGTCAGCAGGGAATAGGGGATACTCTGTTTACCAGGGCGCCCCTTGAGGTTACTACAAATAATGGCCACAAACTTAAAGGAGAGTAGTTTTAGATTGGATATCAGGAAGAAATTCTTTATGGAGCAGGGGGGTCAGACTCGATGAACTACAAGGTCCCTTCCAACCCTAGAAATCTATGAAATCTATTAAATCAGAGTAAAATCAGTAATGCATGTGTGCGGCTATGGAAGTGGCTGATGGTCCGTTCCTCTGTGCCCCTTAGGTGAGTTACTGCCCAGCAGCTACGAACTGGCTAGTGGGGCTCAATCAGTTAGTAAGACAGATGCCAATGGGACATAAAGTGGGCTAGTGGTTTCTGGGTCTGTTGCTACAAATAGGACTGGGGGGATGGAGGGGTGGCAAAGCAGGTTAAGCTAGGCCAAGCATGGATTCAGTGGCCACACTCAGGAACTCTGGGGAACAGCCTCCCAACATAAAATATAGTTTCCATCAAGGTGTGGCAAGTGGGACAGAAAGGAGGTTACCCTGGAGAGAGAGTTGGCAGGATTGGTTCAGCTACCTGGGGGTGCCACAGCTCCCCTCAGGGCCATCCTGCTACACATATCTTGCAACATTGGTCTCGAGGTCTCATGAGTCTAAGATGTGCCAAATGTGTACAATCAACAGAGCTTATTGGTGCTTGCACAGCAGCACCCTAATGCAGCTACATTACTTCCTGATAGGGAACAGGCATTTTTTCTCTCAGTAGGTCACTGGCTTACAACATATACGCATTAGGGCGGTGAGAAAATTTGCTGGCAGTTTCATTTTGACTCTGTTTCGACTTGTTTCAAGCTCGAAACAGCAAGATCGAAATGAAACAGAGAGCTTCGAAACAGTCTTGAAACGAAACGAGGCAAGTCAAAACATTTCAAAATTTTTGAAACGTTTCAAATTTTGAAGTTCAAACTGGACTTGCCTGCAGGGAAACAGAAACTAAAGTAAGGAGAGGGAGAGGGAGAGGGAGAGGGAGAGGGAGGGAAAGAATGCTCCCATTATTGACTGTGTGGCTGGCCAGTGACTGTCATTCCTCCCTGAGGTCTCTTCCAATCCCAGTGCTCTGGGGGAGGGATGGAAAAACTGCATAAAAGGCAGTATTGTTTGAACTGCCCTGCTTTCTGCCTTGGTGTCAGTTACTAAGCTGTGTGTTCCAGTTTTGCCTGTCAGCAGCTAGAGGTGCAGGGCCGCAGAATCCAGACTCCCCCTGCACCTATCTCCTGGACAGCTGGCAGGCTTCATGGCTGCAGCAGGGGCTAGGAGGCCTCAATTTTCACCCCCCTGTGCCCCAAGACAGACACAGTCAGTTGCACAAGCACCCATGTCACAAGTTTTGCCTGTCAGCAGCCAGACGTGCAGGACCTCAGAACCCAGAAGCCCCTGCACCTATCTCCTTGACAGCTGTCTGGCTTTGTGGCCTCAGCAGGGGTAGCATGCCTGCAGCTTTCACCCCACTGTGCCTTAACACACACACACAGGGTCACCCATGTCTTGAGTTTTGCTTGTCCGCAGCTTGAGGTACAGTTTCCCCTCAAACCCTGCACCTATCTCCTTGAAACTTGGCAGGCTTCATGCCTTCAGAAGGGGCTACCATTTCTGCAAGTTACATCCAAATCAGGCCAAAAACAACAAAGTTATAAGCTATTTTGAGCTTCCCCATTATAGCCTATAAGTGAAACATCAAACCGCACTGAAGTGTCGAAACATGACGAAAAACATTTGAAACAATATGGAACAGGAGTTTGAAGTTGAAACAAAGTTCGAAACTAAACACTGTTCCACTGAAATGTCAAAATGCAAGTCAAAATGGAACAGTGCCATTTCACACAGCCCTAATATACATAGCCTGCAATTTCTTTATGGAGGTGTTTTTAATAATTCATGTGTTAGATAGCAAAACCAACTATACTTTATATTTGATTTCCTTCATTTTAAAAAGAAAAAAACCCAGAGCTGTTAATAACTGTTATCTTTCTTGCTATATTGTCACTTGGTCTCAAAAATAATTTTAGAATGATAACTTGCCTCCTTTGGTGATGTATTTCGATATATTGGCCCTTTCTCTTCCAAGCTGTTAGAGCAGATTATCCCCAAATGATCTAGAATTTAATCATACATCTCAGATGTCACTGACAGCCTAAATAAGTCATCCTGTTTTCCCATCACTTCAAAGAAAAGGTTTTTATTTTGGTAGTCTTCAAATTATTTTGATTTACTCATTGGCATAGCTCATTTTTCACAGTACTTTATGGTGCTTTATGGGACAACGATATTTACAAAACAATAGATAATGCATGAAACAAATAGGCAACTAATCAAATAGAAGCATAATATACCAATATATGCACTAACTATGTGAGCATGCTGATAACATGAGACTTGCCTTTACAAGTACATGAAAGTACACCCAGATCCTCTCCTTGTTTTCTCAGAGGGGAGACTGCCATTTCTTCTACTGTATCATCCTTCTTCCCAGATTTTATCAGGATCATGTCACGCAGGACACTTAGCACATGTTAAATGCACCTTAAATGTGAGAGTCCATGTATTAAGTGTGCTTGTATCACAGCAAGTTTATGACTTTTCACATGCAAAATAATTCTAGGTTATATTAAGTAACACATGTTAAGCTACTCCAGAGATAATATGAGCAATTTTTAATCATCCAGCATCCAAAGATACACCATTCTTAGAGCCCCCACTTTTGCTTCAAGGGCCACCCAAACTCTAGTGCCCACAGGAGTGATACCAACTCCAAGGCAAGCCCAACCTGTCCCAGGAAGAAGAGGACTATCACCATGAACACCAAGGGTGGGAAGACCAGCTGACAAAACCAGGCAATCTGAGTGCATCACAGCCCAGATTGTAGCTTGGGGGTACTAGCAGGACTAGCAGCAAATCCACACTAGAATCAAAAGCATGAAGTTACAGTATGTTTGGTCAGGGATGTTGAAAAGCTCGGTTACCGTGAGGACTATGGTCCACTGCTGCAAGGAGCTGTCAAGGATCCTCAAAGTAAATCATGCTGTTGCTCCCCACCACACCATGCACTACACTCCCCATGCTAACCTGACTGGTAATCAGCGGAGGCTGTTTGCCAACTTCCAAATCAACAGAGCTGTGTGTTTCTTGATGGACATGAGGTGCAGAAGCCCAGTGCTGGAGCAGGGGGCCAGCTTGGTGCAAAAGTCAATGCATGGGTGACGGGTGCCTCTTGAGTCAGGGGGGGCATGTGCCCTGCTTGGCACCAGTCAGTGACTTGAGGGGAGGTCCCCCGGCAGCTGATCCCACCCACCAAAAGTCCCACGGCCACTTCTATAAGCAGCACAGCTGCTTTTGCTGGTGGCCTCGCTCCCCGGCCGGCACTCACAGGGTGAGTACTTGTGCTCCCACCAGCCCCCCTGCCTGCCAGCTAAATAGGGAGTGCTACCTGGCAGGTGGTTCACCGAGGCTCTCAGGGGGTGCCTGTGCACCTCTGTGCAGCCCCTACACATCACCCCTGGGTAAATTAATGTACTATGGGACATCCTAAAG
This sequence comes from Gavialis gangeticus, assembly GCF_001723915.1. Lineage (NCBI taxonomy): Eukaryota > Metazoa > Chordata > Crocodylia > Gavialidae > Gavialis > Gavialis gangeticus. Next base: position 17,561,210 of record NW_017729022.1, read on the forward strand.
CTTTACCACTTCTGCTTGTCATCCCAGGATCTCAGCATGAACTGCTCCCACCAGTCCAAGCTCACCAGTAGTGGCCAGCAGTGACAAAGTAGGATCTGACACTGGGCCACAGCACCCCAACTTGCACAGCATTATGGTGCTGGGGGTTAAATTAGATGACCTCTGGTGGTCCCTTTTTGTGCCACTTTTCTATGATTCCATGTTCCTCTTGCAAGTTGGGCACTATGATACCCATGGCAGCACCTCACCAGGGCTAGAAGCTCACACTACCAAAGCACAGAATGCCTGTGGATTAAAGCAGTCATGGAAAGGATTTGCTCATTCTACCACTCACCATCTCCAGGAGCTTCCTGGAGATGTGATCCCAGCTGGAACAAGCTAGTCCCAGCTGGGCTGAGTGAGGTATTCAAACCCTTGGAACCACAAGCAGCAGGCCCCACCTGCTCCAGGCCTTAAAAGTCAGGCCTAGCCTGCAGTCTCCTTGTCCCGGGCAAAGTGAAAATTCTTGCTCCTAAACTTCCGTGCTCTTCCTTACTGGTTGTCTGGTTCTGACTCCTAGGCCTGGCTCCAATTTCCAATTCTGATAAGACGCATGGCACTCCCTGATTCTATTTCTTGGCTCTTGATTCTGTTACAGACTTCGGCTCTGGCTTTTGGCTTCTGATCCTGGTTAACCTCAGCTTACCCTGTCTCTGCCTATGGCTTCTGACTTTGGCCTGTTTTGACTTTGGTTATGGTGCCCAATTCCAGTTCTGATGCCAGACCCCTCTGTATCCCCTGCTTCTTGGGGAACTGATCTGGACTGTACCTGTGCTTCAGGTATCTAATCACTGGACAGGTATCCCACATCCTAGTTTCCTAACATCACCTCAGTGAGATGATGGGCTAATTGGCACTTTTGTCTGCACTTGGCTGTTTTTGACCTCTGTCAGAAATATGGGAAAAGTCACTTCAGCATGGCATGCTAGGAGGCCTGCTCACCAGTGCCTTAGCAGCAGAACATGAGCTGTGCAAGTAGGAATTGTAGTAAACTGTACTGGGAGAGTGCTCAGAACCTGTTTTAACTTTAATACTGTGTACAATTCTACAGAATAACGCATACCAAATGTCCCGTGCAACAAGGCTCTCAGCAGTTCTGATGAATTTTGAGTACTGGGCCAGTGGCTGGAGAGACAGAGGAACAGTTTCATCACTGTCCTCAGCTGTCTTATTCAGTTTCTGTAAGGAAATTAGGCTGAGTTGCATGAACTCCCTTCATCCTGTCAGTGGTCTTCACTGAACAGCTGTGGAGAGCCTCAACTAGTGGCAGTAATTTCTTTCAACCCCTCCTTTCCCTGCCCCACCCCCTAAACCAAATAAAAACAGTACAGTACCATGTAATATAACATAAAAATGCACCAGCATTTGTAACTCTAGGAAATTCACACCACAATCAGATAATAGTGACTGCTTCACAATGCTCTGCTCACTTAGCAGCAAATCCAACAAATCTTGTATAATCATTTTAACTGTTGTACTACATTGGCCTCCTAGTTAGAATCATGCCTCTCCATTGTAGGAACTAAACCCACTGTTACACAATTTAGAAAGAAAATAAATCCAAAACAATGCATTGGGTTGTCTGAACATGAAAGGAAAAAAAAATCATATCTCCAACCAAAAAGACCGATTTTTTTTTCCTGCATAGTTCTGAATTTGCGTACATTTTTTCTATACCTGTTATTGAGGAAATAATGAAACTGTGCAGATGGATGAAGAGCTGCCTTTCTGTGCAAGCATCAGTTGCTTCAAGCAGTCAGCCAGATATTTAAATTCCAGGTGCCCCAACTCACTATGATAAATTCTGAAAAAAAATCACTACATAGGGTCACCCGTGAAGAATACAAAGGAAGAATGGAATTTGTTGTCAATTGTTATGCATATGGCTATATTTACTTCTGAAGTCAGTTGTCAGATGCAGTATTTATAGAACTCTGAGGAAGAAAGTAGTCTGGCAAGTTCATTGCTTAGATAATATGGTATAATTTGCATATAGTATATAAATAGGTAAGACAGTAGCGATGAAGTAGGCCCATCGTATATAAGGACTAAATCTGATGAGAGAGGGGATGGATTTTTTGTTATCAGCAACTGAAACAATGATGCAAAATGGTGCATTCTATAAATATTTCTGTTTCTATATTTGGGAGAAAGAAAGATGATACACTCAGGTCATAAAATAATTTTTTAAATACTTTTTATTAAGACAGTTACTAAACTTAGATATATTTTAATTAACAGGACTAGATACCTTGCCTCCAAAAGTTCTAAAAGAACTAACTGTGGACCTCTCTGGATTGTTGGTGATGAATATGTTTTAAAATATTGGAAACATTCCAGAGTTGAATAAAAACCTGTTGTATATTTAAAAAATAAGTGAGATGACCTATGTAATTACAGATATGCACATCCAAGTTCATTCACAAGTAAAATAAATTAACATAAAAAATGAGACTTTAACAACCAACAAAAAGAGTAATATAATTAATATGAACCAAAACAAGTTTAAGGAAATTAAGGTGTGAGTGGTCAAACTAACTTGAAGAAACTAGAAACTTAAAGAAGCTAGAACAATACAAATTAGGCACAGGGTATATTAAATGTGGGACAATGGACACTCTCCAGGGCCTGGTCATAGTACTGGCCTGCCCACCTGTCTAGGGCAGTCTCCCTGGTCTTTTCTGCCATGCCTTGTTGCTAAGATACTAGTTATAAGAATGCGGAAAGCTGCCCATTTAATGCCCCAATGTCTAGGGGTTTACACATGACTCTGACCTTTCTTATCATGGCCCATGCCTGTCAGATGTTACACTGTTGTTACTAACTCTATGCACCCTCTTGGCACAGAGCCCTCCAGCTCCTGTGTCTCTACAGAACTTGGGCACTGAGTTCTCTGGTGCCTGACTTTCTGTGCCTCTCTCCCAGTGCCTTTCTTTGATGTCTAGTTCTCTGCGCCTATCCCTAGTGCCCAGCTCCATGTCTGTCTCTTTGCACCTTCCTCTCTGGTGCCTTGCTCCACACCTCCCTTTCTCTGGGGCCTGGTTCTATGCACCTGTCACTGTGCTCTGCCCAGATCCTGTGCCCTTTTTTCTGAGCACTAATGAGATCTCCAAGCCTCCCCTTATAGCTTCATCCTGGTCCACCTTATTAAACAATAACACAAATACAAGCCCCTCAGCTACAGCATAACAACACTAATGGAGACTGTGTTCTGTCTCTTTAAGAAGGTATAACTTGCACCCTTAGGACAACATATCTCTTAAACCTGGGTCCCTGAAGCCCCTGGATCCTCACTATTCTTGTAGGAAGCAAAAAAAGCAGCACCTAGTCTCAGGTAGGTGCTGCCTACTAGTTTCAGGTAACTCCCTTTGGCAGAGGCTCCTTTCCTTGGCAGTTGCTAGAGAGAAAGTATGTTCCTGCCAGCTCCAGCCTTAGGCTTATATGTCCCCCAGAGCCCTGTCTCCACTGGGTCAACTGACTACCTGTAGGTGCAGGCCAATTATTGTATTAGGCCAGTGCTTAGAATGGGAAGTTATACTGCATCTTCACAATTGTCCCTCCTGGCCTTAAAAATCTATTATACTAATAATGATAATTTGTCTACTAGTAGAGACTATCATTAAGATTGTATGAATTGTTTACTTTGGACCTCTTGCTTTCAGGTTATCAAGGAGTGGAGTCCTAGGGGTGACCGTGATCTCCCCTGGTGCACCCTACCATGCCAAGCTTACTTCAACCACCCTCAAATCTCGCCTGCCACATCTTGATCTTAACCATAACAGGAAGGCTGCCTTTTGATCTCTTGGACACGGTCTTCTCCTGCTGTAACTTGTTTGGTTCTTTTAATGGGGTTCCTGTGCCCACGGCCTTATGGGCAATGTGTGGCTCCAACCACCCCTGTACCACACCCCAAGCCTCACAGATGTACCGGACATTGTTTGGTCTGTCTCGCTTGCTGCACCCTCTCTGGTGCTCAGGCTGTCTGTGGCCCTTGTCTCTCTCTCTGCACTCTCTCCAATGCTCCGGCTCTCCGCGGCCCTTGTCTCTCACCGTGCCCCACAGGCGCTCTGGCTTTCTGCAGCCTTGTCTTGCAACTGTGCCCCACAGGTGCTCTGGCTTTCCATGGCCCTTGTCTCTCTCTCTGCACCCCCTCCAGTGCTCAGGCTCTCCATGGCCCTGTCTCGCAACTGTGCCCCACAAGCACTCGTCAATCACTGCCCCTGTCTGTGGCTCTCTCACCATGCCCTCTGGCGCTTGTCAATCACACTGCCCTCTCACAGTGGGGCTTCTTGCCTCCCCCTTTGGCCGGGGCTTCTCACACTCAGGTGGCCGTAGCCGTACCTGGCCCCATTCTAATGCTGCCCCCTTTGCTCTGGGGCTTCTCGCACCCAGGTGGGTTCAGGTGGCCATAGCTGTGCCTGGCCCCAACTCTCCTCCTCGGGGTCTCGAACCCTCTGCAGGTGGGCTCACGTGTCCATAGCCGTGCCTGGCCCTTTGTTCTAGGGCTGGGGTCTGCACACCCCAAAATGCTGTGCCCTCACAGGTGCCGGGGTCAGTGCACCCCAAATACTGCGCCTTCTCTGGTGCCGGGGTTCCCATGCTACCGTGGGTCCCCTGTGAGGCCTCCTCCAACCCCTAATAGCCTCACCTAAACCACCGGTTGAAATAGTAAACAGAAAGCTCAAGCCCCTAGGCTATAACATCTGGCCATAATCACATTCAAGCCTGTCACAGGGTTTCTCCATCCCTCACCCATAACAACTGGCCATACATTCTGGCCTCTTCCTTTTCCTCACTCTGACAGAATCCCTATCCCTATGGCTGCTGGCAGGGAACTGCCTGCCTGGCCTCAGCCTGGCCCTGCCCCTTCCCATCAGCTGACTCCCACCAGTTACCCTGGCAACCCGCAGCTGGGCTCCCTACTTGTTGCTCCACAAGCAGCCCCTCAGTGCCCTGCTACACACCACCCACCCTTAGGTTCCAATTCACCGAGGCTGATCTTCCTTCTTACGAGGTGTCGCATCCGTCTGGGGCTTCCCTCTCAGCCATTCTTCAGGCACCCGGTAACTCAGATAGAGGAGGCAGAGGTTTTCAGGTGCCTCCTACTCACCTTTTACCCAAGGCGCACCATGTGGGACTTATTGGGAGTTACCCACCACAGATAGTCCCCCCACATTAGCCAACCTTGGTAAGTTGCACCCTTTGCCAGCCAAGCTCCTGCCTGCTCTTTGGGGTTTCTTCTTTCTCTCTCCTCTGACCCATCCCCATTCCCTTCTTACACACCTGGGTCTATTTCTCTGGGCAGATTGTAGGGTTTCTTGTCTCTCTCTGGCTTCGTGAAGGTCCTGGAGCCTTCTCCAAAGCTCCCACTGTCTCCTTAATGCCTTCTGGGCATATTCTTCTTTCCAAAATTCTACCTTTCCCTGGACAGTGAGTCTTCCTATCGGTCCCTTGTAGATCTTAACGTATGCCACTCCTTCAACTCTCTTTTCAATGACCCTTCCCTGGGTTTGAGATTTAAATAGTTCTCCTAGCTGGATATGGACGCAGCTGACAAATTGTACGGGTGGCTTTCCCCTGCATGATTCCTCACTCTTCCTGACCTCTGCAACACAGGTTCTTTCCTTCCTTTGCCTTAGTCTGGGATCTGCCTGTGAGTGAGGCTTCCCCTTTTCTGATCCTGTACCCCTGGGACACAGCTCCTCCAAATTTTGAAACCCCTATTACTGGGCTGAAACCCTCCAAGCCCATTCTTTGCCCAAAGTCAACATAATTTTCCTTTCCTTGCCCTCTCCTTCCTTTTCTTTTAATGAGATATTTTCAAGGACAGATGTAGCAGACAAATATTTTGCAAAACATATTAAAAAATTACACTATTTTAACATGTAAAGAAAATCCGTGGCACCAAATTGAAATATCTTTAATATGAAAAAGTTTCTTTGAGTGAATGATGTTTTTTCATTTGACCAAATTCTATGTACAACTTTTCTACCTCTCTTTATCAATATTTTAAGCAAAGGAAGTCTCTATTTCATATTATTGCTATTAATTATTGATGACTGTTGATGCCTGGGCCCAGTTTAAAACAATGTTAGGGTGCTTTAGTTAAGAATCAAGAAAATCAAGAAATGACAAAGTAAAGAGTACACATCTCTGCTCCTTTGTGAATGCACATTATGAAATAACTTAGTTAATGTACCTATAATGACGTGAGTCTAGTACATGGATTATTTTCTAGAGGTAATATTTAATGAATAAAACAAAGTTATGAAAAACTATTTACTAAGTAATGACACATTTTAATTCCATAAATTGAGCATCTTAATTAGATCATTAGAGTACACACGTGTAATTAGGCAGTAAGGATATTTAATTTTGTGTTGATTACCATGTGCAATTACAAACTAAATCATCTTAGGAAACAGTGGTGAAAAAATTGGCACCCAAGCAAAACAACAGTTTTTAAAGTTTTTAACCCTAGCTTTGATTTTTTTTAACATACCCTAAATGGTCCAGTGAACTAATGCTCTCAGAACAGTGGTTTTCAAACAGATTTTTGGTCATGCACCCCTTTACCTGCACAATCTTGCTGCTCATATCTGTTATACTTGACATGTCTCTGCATGTTCATTCTTTAGGAAGAATATCAACACTGATGTCAATGTGCAGCAATGCCATTCCTCCCTGAACACTGACCAATCAGAAGCTCCGCTACTATTATTAACATGTAGGCATATAATCCCTTGGCAAAGTGCTGTATACATACATCCCTGGGGGGATACACACCCTGCATCTGAAAACCAGTGCTGTAGGATTTCACCTCACTCCTATAACATATAAACAATATTAGATGAATATTTATAAGCATATGGCACAGGGCTGGAACACTGAGCTGGAAGAGTGGAGCACAACATGACTCTTCTCCCTTCCTCCTGCCTACATTGACATCCCAGACCTCAAACAGTTTCATGCCATCATGGATTTTTTCATCCCTGACTGTTGCTTTTGCTTCTCAACCCCCCTCCCCCCCAGTTGTACTCAGGCTGCTTTACAGCATTTTTCCCAGGAAATCTGGCTATGAGTTATAGTTGCTGCCCTTGACTCTGTCACAGCTGCCCTTGAATTGTAAGCCCTAGTTTGGAGGGAGACTGTTCCATACAGAAAAAGGTCAAGGAGGCAAGCTCCTTTTGTTGACTGCTTAATCTTTAAAAATATGCCTAAATGGGCTGCAGGTGAAAATATTAACATGGTTACATAAAAATCTGGCTTACAGACTCTTCCCCATGATCCTTTATAGAAAAGCTATGGCCATCTGTGGCACACATACCACAAGTGGCATGGCAAACCTTTGTGTGTGGCATACGGCAGAGCAGGGAGGGGACAGGCTGCACAGCAGAAAGCAGAGCAGCAGATTGGACAGTGAGCACACAAAAGGGAGTGGAGAGCAGGGCAGCAGATCATGCAGAGGCAGGAGATGAGAGTGGCACTTGTAGAAGGTTCAAGGCTAATTTGGGGTATGCCAAAAAGGTTGACCCTCATTGATTTGGAAGAAAGATAAGGCTAACCTGTAGTTAGGGGTTGCTGACTTACTTGGGAGAACTAATTAGGGTATACTTAGTTCATGTAAGTTCCAGATTTTAGCTATGAAAAGAGCAGACATGTCTATAATTAGGATATAATAGATGTGCAGAGTGAAGGCCTTGATTCTGTCAATAGTGCAAGGAACAGAGAATGGAAAGGATACTCACTGAACACAGGGTTGTGATTTCCTGAGGGCTGCATCTGTGTAGATGGTCTATATACATTTAGGAGTGCAGAAGACAGAAAGATCATGTCTACAGCTACTTGGAAGAAGGATTTCACAATTCTATGAACATATAATCCATTACGGCACATACATTGCCTTGCTCTGTGGCAGATAGTGAATCCTGTCTGTCCCCCATTGTACTACCCATCTTTGGATCACCACACACTGCATACTTCTGCAGGGATCATGTGCTCTGAAATGCATATAGAAAAGGTTCATACTCTAATCACCAGTGATTGGCACTGAGTATTTCCAGTCTCTGATAAGATATTATTTGGATCTGCAAGACATTAACTGGATGAGGGAGAGGTGAGATACCAGAGGACTTGGACCTCTGAGGGGCTAAAAAGCTCTTCCCTATTTGCCCAGCCCATTTTACTTTTAGTGTGAATGCAGGAGTGGGTCTGACTCCGTTACCTCTCCATTTTGCACTGGATGCTTGGTGCATGCTGAAAGCACTCTGAATACTCTCTCAGTGCCAAAGATAAGGTTTCTTCTCACCCCGGTGCATTGTATTTACTAGAGCTGGAGGCTGCACTCCCTGTGCACCCCTTTTACCTTTAAATAGTACTTTAGGGTGATTATAACTTTGCAATGAGAATAAATATGCACTGAATCTGAACAACAGAGAAAGGGGCTTAGGATAGCACTATGGTAATATGGGTTTGCAGTACAGCACAAAATTTACTCTGATATTGAACTGTCCTGTTTAAGATAAACCTCACACACTGTAAACAATGGGTCAGAATACGGAGTATTTCAGCATCCTCCTGTGAATCCCTAATTGGTGGCAAATGATGGAATTTATCCTAAGCGAGTGCTAGTGCTTTTTAAGGGTTACTGCATGAGCAGACACCTGCTAATGCATATATATATTAGTGGCACGGAGTCATAAAAGCTAAAAGCCCCAGTTATTATGGATTCCTGTTCCAACTGATGGCTGTAGTTTAATTTAATTTAACTGTGATTAAATAACAAAAATCAATCAAGCAAACAATACCTATGTAAAAATGTGTCAGGGCTGCTGGACACACATCTGAGTGGCCAGAGGCTGCACACAACACCAGGCATGAACCTCAGGCTGCCCATTACAGAGACCGCATGCCACACAGGCAGTAAAAGCTTCCTTATCTTCACTGCCACAGCAGCCCCCACTCCTAGTGCTGCCCTGCCCCAGAAACCCTGGCCTCCCCACCAACAATGGGACGCAGTGGTAGCCAGGTGGGAGCCTGCAGGCTGCACATTAACTCTTCACAGGCAGATGCAGCTAGCAGCCTGGCTGTTGGACAGCTATTATATGCAGATTATCTTTTAAACTGTCTTTTAAGCTGTTGTATGTTAGATTCTCTTTTAAACTGACGCCACTAGCTTACATGCCCAGTAGAGACTCTCTTGCAAAGACTTTGCCTTTTGAATTAGAAACAGTATACTTACCACTGGTGTTAAGTGCAGTTGAACCAGCAATGTTGATTCACAGATCAGTTAACCTGCCTCCATGCTAACAACCCTGCTTACACTGCGATGCCTTCACTGCTTCTGGTTTAGGAGTAACTTAGTAGCACTGCAGGTTGCTATTGGAAAGGACAGAAACTTGGTGGTCTACACATGGCTCTAGCATCGCAATGGGACTTTAAATGGACTTTAATTATCACAACACTGACTTTTAGTCTCCATTATCCTACCAAAGTGGCATAAGGAGTCTTGGTTTATCTGAGAACCTATACCATAACATATAGACTGTATATTCTCGCATATAGCCGGAACACTGATGTAACCCGCATCAATGTATAACCCACGGAAAATTGTATTTTTGGAAAATAGTCCATGTATAGACCATACCCATATATTCCCCACACCTGATAATGTCAGTGCTGGGGATGATTTTAAACCTATTAAGCCTGAGAGGTGCTGGCCCTGGACGTGGGCGCTCGCTGCTGGCGTGCGGGGACTGGGCTCTCACCACCCACCTGCAGCCACCCCCCGAGACATGGCTGCAAGCACAGCCACCCCGTCGAAGCTCAGGCAGTGGGCAGCCCCCTCTGGGCCCTGCTGTGCAGCTGCGGAGGAGCACAGTTGGGTGCGGAGCTCCCACATGTGGTGGGAGGAAGGCAGTGCAGGCTTTGCTGGGCACAGCTGCCGGAGCTGGAGCTGGAGCAGGCTAAAAGTGGTGCTAACTGCTGCTGGAGAGGGGAGGGATGAGAAGCTGTGAGCGGGGGGGGGGGGGCAACCCCTCTCCCTGCTGCCCCTGCCGCCAGCCACACTCAAGCCAATCCTGCCGGGGCTCGCTGCCGCTGTGACATCAGCCTGCGGCTGGGGACTGGTGGGCACAGCGCAGTTTTAATTTTCATTAAAGACTGTTCTAAAGGCTCTGCATAGCCCGCACCCTTATATAGCCTGCACCCATCCGTCATGTTCGTAAAAACTTATATAGCCTGCGGACTATATGCGAGAAAATATGGTAATTGCTTGACAGCCCCATATGGCCAATTCAATTGCTTTTTGTAAGTTTATTACAGGGTTGTCAAACCCATCTAGCCCCGTGCACCAGATCAGGGTCACTGGGCCAGTTTGTGGGCTAGATCAGGGCTGGCCCCCTATGCCATGTGCCAGGTGTGTGGCCCTGTGTATAACCTGTCTGCCACATGTAGCATACGCTGGTCCTGCTCCGGGGCTTAAGCTGCATGCGGCACATGGGTTGGACCCAGCACATAGTATAAGGGATCAGGCCAGACCATAGGCCGCATGCAACACACTCTTGGCTGACCCTGTGTACTGGCTCCAGCATGGCCTGATCTAGACTGGCCCTAGAGCCAGCATGCTGAGATGGTCTGGGACAGGCACCATATGCAGCACACACCCTGGACTGACCCTCTGTGCTGGGTGCAGCAGACACAGTGCCAGGTCCAGACCAAACATTGCCTGCAGCAAGGATGGGGGAGGGGGATGTTGGGGGTGATGCGTGCCCCATAAAGCATGTGGGGTTGATCCAGAAACCCACAAGCTAGGTCATATTGCTCCACAGGCTGGAACTGACCCATAGGCCAGCCATATGTTTGACACCTCTGTTTGTTAGAAACAGCTATTGCAGGGACTACTGGCACTCTTAGTTGAGTTACTAGGTACCAACTGCAACTAATATTTGAAAGAACTGATAAAAAGGCATCTTGACATTCTAATTATACAGTAATGTCACAAGGACTGGAGTCATAGTTACATAAGTATTTCAGAAGGAAGGGCAGCTTTTTGCAGGCTAACTCATTCAGAAAGCATGATTTTTCATAGGCTATAGCCTACTTTGTCATATCCAATGATGTATATCACTGAAGTTTCAGTTAATAAGGCTATTTTTTAATTTTTATAAGAAATTTTGCAAATTGCCCATTGAATCAACTTTGTATTCACAGGGTGTGTCTACACATGATTTACACCATCTTAAATTTACTGCACAATAAATTACTGCTCAGTAATTGGGAATAGGTTGGCATCTACATGTACAGGTGTTAAACCACATTAACTGTGAGTGGACTGATCTGGGACTAAAGTTAATCCCAAATCAGTCCACACACACATGCGCTTGCGCGCGCGCACACACAGAGTGTTACTGTGGAGTAAGGCATCTACACATGCAATACTGTGCAGTAACTAATTGGGTGTAAATTTAATACCTGCATGATGCAGATATCAAATTTATGCTTAAGTCAGTGGAAGTAAAAATATTTACTGTGCAGTACAGGCATGCACATGTAGACATGTTCATGTACTGCGTAGTAAATGTGCACATGTAGATACACCCACTTTGTTTTTCAAAAAATGTGAAACTAGAATCTTAAAAAATCTACCTTTTGCTTCTTCTAGTTTTCCCAGCTCTAATCTTTTTAAATGAGAAGTTTTAAATTGTATCAAACACAACTGAAAAACAAATATTAATGGGCCTGGAATTAAAATGTCATCCTAAAAGAAAGCTAAGAATAACACTCTTAGCCCTGTATCTGAATCTAAGGAAAGTTGCTGTTTTGTTTTGTTGTGTCATTTTTGGGAGGATAAGCAAGAAAAAACATAATTTTCTTGATTGATTGCCTATCATTTATGAGTGGTTTTTAAAACATGGCAAAATATTTAGGAAGAACACACCTATAGGCATTTCACTTCAATCAGATTGCAAATAAGAATATCTGTGGATTCAAGAAAAGAATTCTCTCCTAAGGGCAGGTCAGAAATAATAATAATAATAATAATAATAATAAATCCTGTTTGTAAATAGTAGGATATTTAAATCCAAGAAGCAAAATAAGTTGGTTTAAAGTTGAAAACTACTAAAACTCTGATTTAAAAAAAAAATTAATTAAAAAAAATCACTCAGCAAAAGTTGAAAATGAAGAAAAGAGAGGCAAAAATGGTTGTCACTCTTCGCCCTGTGCCAAAAACCGGGCACTTTTTTAAATGAAGCATATACTGTAACTGCACATTTTTGTTTCTGGAAAATAATCTATTGTATGAAGAAAATGAACCTCTTAAAAATCAAAGAAATGTAATACTGACTGATTCAGTGCTCTCAATTAGGAGGTACAGTCTTAAAGATATGCTAAAATGCATAACTCAGATTCTATCTTCTGCAGTTATTAAAAATTCCATTTCTTCCCTCAAGGAGTATATGTAGGAGCTCTAGGACTAGTGTACTGGCCAAATGAGAACTTTAGTCACTACTTTTCACCAACCTAAAATTGTACGTAACTTTCACCTAGTATTTTTCAATAATTTTCCTAATTGCTACACAGTCCTTATATACAATAATAAATCACTGCTTTTGCATAGCACAGAGCTAACTTCATTTGAGCAAAAATTGAAATGGTTGTTTGAAAGTTGTTATAAATTATATTGGATGAAAACTGTACAGTCTAAGTGTGAGATATTCATATTTGGTATAAAAATATAACAGCACTTACTTTGAAGGTTTCTGTAATCATTCTCAGGGGCACAGAAACATACCCTTACCTTTGATACTGTAACAATCTTTTTGAATTACCCAAAAATCTTTTTATACACCTCTTCTGAAAATACTTCCATTTTTAAATGACCCCAACCTATTTTCTGTCCCACCTCCTGTTGTCCTGGTGCCAGTATGGTGTGCAATACTTTAACCTCCCCCCACCAAATAAGATGAAAGGGGTTATTTTGAAGTACTGAACTCTATTTCCAGCTGAAGTCATGTTAGGTCATACCTTTTAATTCAGAAAATCATAACAAGAGATATTTCTTTTCATTCACTACTGTACCTTATAAGAAACATACTATATTTGCAAGGGGGCAAGTTTGTTCTCTTGGTGTTTATATAAATTAGTGTATATTGATTTGATCTTGAAATATTCTTGGTACTTCTGGGAATAATCCTGTGAAATGCAGAGCATTACACATAATAGACGTGCAGTTAAGTCAATGGGAATGGAAACTACCTTATAAAACTGGAAACTGGCCCCATAAATGTAGAGGACAATTCGAGTTTAACTGCTATTAAAAAAATGAATAAATAAATAAAAAAGCAAAAACTCTTTAGAAATACATATTTTTTTCTTACACTCAAATTAGTGAAAGTAACTATCTGAGTATCAGAAAAAAAGAAATGTCTTCTCTTCTATATCCCTATACTACTAACATGACTCAACGTGTTAAAAAATAATAAATGTAGTTACCTTTAGTAAGTCATTTCACAAGAGCACGGATCTGAATTTTTAGATGCTTACTGTGTGTTTTACTTAGCTCAGCCAAAGCTGCTTTAAAGTCCTGTGCTATGATGGAATGATAATTGGGTGTTGATGAAAAACATCAATCATCGTTGTATTGTGATTCAAGTTATATTTGTTTTAAAGTTAAACTATAAGATGTTGTGAAATAAACCATATGGGTTTGGTGATTGCATTTTAAAAGCTTCATCCCTTTACTTACAGGCCAAGTGTGAATCATCCCCTAAATCAATAGAGCTTATTGAAAACTCCAGGATTACCTGAAAAGGTTTTGAAGGGTTTGTCAGTAAAGAAAAAAAATCCGAATCATTTCTAAGATATATTCTTTTCTGTTCCCTATCCTCTCTTAATGCTTCTGAATCCCAAGAATAGACACTTCTTCCACTTACCTGCTAGGACAGGCCAACCTGATTTTTGAAGTACATTTAGCAAAGTAGTTCAGTGGATGTGTTCTGTTATTTGCAATTGAAATGACTCATTTGTGATGACATGAAAATGAGGACAAACTTGCCCAAAGATGCAATGATATCTTTGCTACATATTATACTAGCTATTGCAGACTTCTGGAAAGAGTTTAATTTTGTTAAATACTAGCATTTTAGTATATAAAATTAAGATACAGAACTAAAACTAATAGTTCATTTTTGAAGCATTATAATCAGAGAATCCTCAGTCATTGGGGACTAATGGGGTTAAACATGTCCCAGAGGTGTGGAGTGGCAGATGAACTTCAGGCTACCCTTCCACCTTGTTACTAGAGGATGGCTGGTGACACTTCAGGGGCTCTGGGCTCTGGGAGATGCAGTATACTCAGCTGCTACTAGGTTTCATTTGACCCTAAGGTAACTAGAGGTTGAAAGGATTGAAAATACTGTTCTCTCTCATCCTGGGGACAGGCAGCGGAAGGAGAAAATAAAGACCAAGAAGTGTAGGCTTCTGTGACTCTATATCAGTTCAAGTCCACAAAGGCAGATATAGCATTCCCAGCACTGTGGCAGCAATGTTCCCATCCTGGCCACCCCATGGACTCCCACCTAATATCCCCTTCTGACTTCTCAGGGTCCTATCCTGTTATCTTGCCTGCCACACTTTGATGTTATGGTTAGACAGAGAGGCTACCCCTAGAGGGCATAGTGGGGTTAGAATGTAGGGTCCTTGTCTGGGCTTAGGCACTCTAGCTTTGGGCCATAGATTCATAGATTTTAAGGCTGGAAGGGACCTTGGAAGATCATTGGGTCCGGCCCCCTGCATCAAGCAGGACAGACAACTGGGGTCAGGTGACCCCAGCAAGGTGACCATCCAGTCTCCTCATAAAGATTTCCATGGTAGGCAATTGTACCACCTTTGGAGGGAGCTTATTCCACAGCCTGGACACCCTAGTTGTGAAACAGCTTTTCCTAATGTTGAGCCAGAAATGGTCTTCCAGGAGTTTGTGACCATTACTCTTAGTTTTCCCCCAAGAGTGCCCTGGTAAACAGTTGTTCACTGAGCCCTTAATATACAACTCTGATGTAGTAGTAAGCTGCTACCACCCCTCTCAGTCTTCTCTTTTTCAGGCTGAAGAGTCCCAGATCCCTCAGACTTTCCTCATATGGCTTGCTGCACAAGTCTCTGATCATATGGGTGACCCTTCTCTGGACTCTCTCAAGCTTTACCACGTCCTTGTTAAAGTGTGGTGTCCAGAACTGGATGCAGTAGTCTCACTATGGTCTTACCAATGCCAAGTAGAGTGGGAGAATCACTTCTTTGGTTTTGAGGAGATACATCGATTGATGCATGTCAGGGTATTGTTAGCCCTGTTGGCTACAGCGTTGCAGTGCTGGCTCATGTTCATACTGTGGTCTTTTATTACCCCCAGGTCCCTTTAATTCATAGTGCTGATCAGGTTGGTGTTGCTAAGCCTGTAGGTGTACAGGGGATTGTTCATCCCCAGGTGGAGCACTTTACATTTCTCAACATTGAACTTCATCTGATTCCAGTCCGTCCAACTTGCCATCCTGTTTAGGTCCACCTGTATCTGTACAAGCATGACCATGCTTCTCCATAATTTGGTGTCATCCATGAGCTTGGCAGGCAAGCTCTATGCCCTCACATCCAAATCATTGATGAAGATGTTGAATAGCATTGGACCAAGTACTGACCCCTGTGGGACACCACTGGCCACTTCCCACCAAGAAGACACAGATCTGTTTATTAGAACTCTCTGGGTCCTACTCCACAGCCAGTTTCCTACCCACCTGACTCTTGCAGTTAAGCCCACAGTCTTCCAATTTTCTCATGAGAACATCATGGAATACCAGATCAAAAGCATTTTGGAAGGCTAGGTATATAAAGTCCACCTCCACTCTCTTATCCAGGTGGTGAGTCACCTGATTGTAAAAGGAGATGAGGTTGGTAAGACAAGACTGGCCCACTTTGCTCTGGTTGGGTTCCTCTTGCTCGGGTCCATGATACTCAAACCCTAGGCTCCCAGTCCCCAGCTCCAATTTTGTCCCTCATGGGCTCTGGGCTCCCTGGCCTTGCAGGGTTACCCTTGCAGGGTTCTGGGCTTGTGCCAGTCCTTGCTGTCTAGTATCACAGTCCTGACAAAAGAGGAGCAGCACACCTTCTAAGTCATTGGGACCCTGCCTCCCATGTGACCCACTGGGTCCCAGATCCTTGGTACTTTATGTGGTGTGCCCCTGCAGTTCTCTGTGGTCTCTTATCTGTCCCTTACAGCCATGTCTAGTCCTCTGGTACAGATGCAAATCAAAAACATGAGTGTCCACTCCAAGATCAAAGACACCCCGTCTGGAGTTAATCATGCACTGTGGTAATATGACAACAGAGGCTTAAAGTACTTATCTGTTGGTTCTTGGCCCAGTTCCCCTGAAGCCTGAGGTCCTTTCTTTGTGAGTATCCTGCCTTGGTTTCTCTCCGGAGCTCTGCCTCCTGCAGTCCCTATGGCAGTCAGCCCCCTCTGGCTCAAACTTTGGGTTTATATGCTTCTCCCTGAGTCACCTGATCCTCTACTTTTGCCCTAAGCCTGTCAATCACTACCTGCACCTGGAACGGGCAGCCATTTTATTCAATGGCCCTTTGCATTATTAGTTTGTCCAAGAGCTTGGGGTCAGCTAGCTGACCCTTGGTTCCCTTTCCCCATCAGTAATGAGGTAGGGGCCCTGTTACAGCAGAATGTAAGATTATTTCCACATAGTTTCATAGTTGGTAGGGTCAGAAGGGACCTGAGCAGATCATCAAGTCCAAGCCCCTGCCATGGGCAGGAAAGAATGCTGGGGTCAAATGACCCTGGCTAGGTGATTTATCTAGCCTCCTTTTGAAGACCCTCAGGGTAGGAGCAAGGACCACTTCCCTTGGAAGTTGGTTCCAGATCCTAGCTGCCCTGACTGAAGTAGTGCTTCCTGATGTCTAGCCTGAACATACTCTCAGTCAACTTGCTTCGGGGAACAGGGACTCTCTTGTTTCCTGCTGGTCCCCCATGGTAAGTTTATAAATGGCCACCAGATAGATCCCCTCTCAGCCTTCTCCTGTGGAGGCTGAACAGGTTCAGGTCCCACAGCCTCTCCTCGTAGGGCCTGGCTTGCTACCCCTTGACCATGTGAGTGGCCCTCCTTTGGACCCTCTCAATACTGTCCACATCCCTCCTGAAGGGCGGTGCCCAGAACTGGACACAGTACTCCAACTGCAGCCTGACCAATGTTGCATAGAGGGGGAGGATCACCTCCTTGGACCTGGTCATGATACATCTGTGGATACATGACAAAGTGCGGTTAGCCTATCTGACCGCATCCTCACATTGGTGGCCCATGTTCATCGTGGAATCAATAATGATTCCAAGATCCTTTTCTGCCTCTGTGCTGATGAGAAGGGTATATGTGAAAATAAAAGGAGGCATGTCAAGTGCCTCATCCAGCACAGAGTGACCAAAAATTTATTTGGAGTCTTGGAAGCAAGATTTATGAGGAAAGGCTGAAAGAGCCGGGTTAATTAGTCTGAAGAAGAGAAGACTAAGCAAGGATTTAATAACATTTTTCAAATACTTGAAGAAGAGAGGGTGTAGATGGGCTTTTCTTTGTGGCCACAGGAGACAGGACTAGGAATAACAGCTTCAAGCAATAGCAGAAGAACTGTAGGTTGGAGAGCAGGAAGACCTTTCTGACTATGAAGCATTGGAACAGGCTACCTAGAGAAGTTGTGGAATCTCCTTTCAAAGAAATTTTCAAAAGCAGGTTAGACAAATACTTGGCTAGAATGGTGTAGTTGGAGACAATCCTGCCTTGAGCAGAGGGCTGGACTAAATGACCTTGTGAGATCCTTTCCAGCTCTGATTTCCTATGATACTAAATGGCAGAAGAATCAGAATTGAAGGACAGGTCCCCCTGAGCTGTGGAGAAGTTCAGTAAAGAGAGGTGGGGGAGACTGATTTCTGTGTGCTGGAAAGTGACATTTCTGACCTAACGAAGAGGAGTTGGAAAGATGAAGGGGTTCTGGGAGGCTCAAGGTCGGGATGGAGGTAGGATTGCTAGGGTAGCTAGGTAGGATTGAGTCAGGAAAAAAAAAAAGGAAAGGGGAGATGCAGGAATCATAACTTTTTCCCCCAACCAGTCCATACATTTCTGTTCCAGCTCTTTTCACTTTTAAGATGTGGTGCAGATTTCTTTCTGTAGCCAAGTAAAATATTTTGGGTATCACATTGCCATCAAGTGGGTGTATCTATGCAAGTCATTTATGGTGGAGATGACTAATTAACTCTGCAGCAAAACGTCACAGTCTACATGTGCAACCCTATTAGGTCACAGTAGACTAATTAATGCTGCCACAGGGTAGAACTGAATACAAATACTACTGTGAGGTGGCCTTGTTTTGTGCACTACAGCATATGTGTAGACAGTGACAGGTGCGCACAGGAGCAAAAAAACTCTGAAGAAATAAGCTTTGGAATTTATTCATATGCATTAGTTGCGTGTGTAGACGCACCCGGTGATGATAATTCTTAACATTATTTCATCTAAAGATCTTATATCAGACTTTTTTTTTAATGCCAAATTAGTTAATCAAGCTTCACAACTGCTATAAATTTTGCTTGCAGGGAGCAGCTGATTTCAGCTTAAGCCATCTTGAGGGAAGATGAAATTACTTGTCAAAGAAGGGTCTGTAAACCAACAACTGGGCAAGTTTAATTAACCCTTTTTGTTTTGCCAACATTGACCAACAACAAAAATCCATCCTCACTCCTGAGTGAAATCTGCACTCTATTAATGTTAAATGGAGTTTGACTTTGATGCCAAGGGTATCCAGGATTTCACTTCCCATGTTTTTTACTTTTTTGTCATTGGGATACATACAATTAAGTTATTGGTAGCATTTTTGTAAATAGTATGTATCATGAGAAACTAAACCAATTTTATAGAGTTTATATCTCTTGGCTACCTATCCTATCTGAACACATTTTGAGACTGTTCATTTTGAGCTGCGCTAACAGAGCGCGCAAACAGGCGTGGGCTAGGGGGACTGCCCCCAAGCCAGGGAGCACCCCTGGGGTAAACCCTCGGGTATCGGACTCCAGAGGCACCGGGCACCCCAGCCAGGGAGCGCAGGGGGGCAGGACCGCCAGCAGGCACTTCCGGTGGGTCCGGAAGGCCTGATTGGTGGATAGGACAGCGGTGGGTAATTCAAACTGCGGCCTTTAAAAGCTGCAGTTTGATGCAGCTTCCGGCACTTGGGAGCTAGAAGCAGCGGGGAGAAGGAGGACACAGGCACACGTGTATTTTGTACACACGTGTGCCCCCTTACCAGACCTGGAGCGGAGCGATGCAGAGGCGAGAGCAACGGAGGTGAGCAGAGCGGCAGCGGGGGCAGAAGCAGCTGATCCCCATAAGGTAAGTGGGGCGGAGAGACCGGCGCAGCTGAGCCGGATCTGGAGGGGAAGCCCCCCGGATCCCTCTTTGCTGAGCCGGTAGGAAGCTGCGCTCCCAAGCCGCGTGAACACAGCGCGCAAACAGGCACGGTCTGTTAGAGTGCGCCGGCGTTTGTGCCGGAGGGTGAGCAGGAGGGGTCCAGAGGCTGACTCCT
>NW_017729022.1:17580876-17587932 GCF_001723915.1 Gavialis gangeticus
TTCCGACCCTAGAAACTATGAAACTATGAAACTATAAACCCAAATCATGCTCTCTTTGAAGAGGAAAGTGTAAAGCATTGTCAATTGCAGTCTTATAAAAATTATGAGTTAGGTCTCAAAATGTCACGGCACCAACTTAAGATCATTGAACATTTTTTTCCTTGCATTTTTTTTGGCAAACTTGAAAGCTAAAACCTTACTTAAATTAAAAGAAATGAGAGGTCCTGAGAACATTCAGTTTCCAGGTTCATGATTCCAGGAGCTGGGCCCTTGAAGCTATTAAGTAGCACAAAATTTGTGATTAAATCTTAAGTGTTGGAACACTTAACCTACAACACCATCAAAATTGTTTACATAGGAAATTCAGATCTTAGTTGTGGATGAAATGAGGTAGAGCTAGCTAAAGTTAAGTAAAAGGTATCTAAATAAGAGTCAGATTGTCAAAAATGCTTAATATTCAGAAACTCTTAATGAGCAGAGACTAAGGGTGCAACCAGATGAGCACAGTTGTGCAGTATCTGGTGCCATAAACATGTCTGCACCACCACATACTGCACAGTCTGGTGTTCTCTGCACTTCAAGGGTGCACTGCCTGAGTATGCATTTCTTGTTTTTTTTCCCTTTGGGTTTTTTGACCCCTGGATACCAGTGGTGCAGCTAACAGCCAGGCTCTGCCTTGCAGGAGTGCCGTGGTTGTAGTCCCGGAAAAATGAATGCCACGTGCCACCAGAGGCTGGGGGGGGCCCAGCAACTGCACACAGGCAGTGATGGTGGTGTTGGTGGTGGGGGTATGGTGGCAGTGAGCAGGGAGCTCCTGCAGGCAGCTGCAGAGGTGTTGGGGGAGAGGGTGAGCCAAGCGGGAAGCTCCCGCAGGCAGCCACAGCAGTGTTGGCAGCAGGGGGAGGGTGTAGCGAGCACTGACGATCCACAGATGCCACCATCAGTGTCAACAGCAGGCAACAGTGATCGGAGACCACCCACAGATGCTGCCAGAGGTGTCAGTGGTGAGGGGAGAGGGGATGGTGAGTGGCGACTGTCCTCAGGAACTGCTGGCAGTGTTGGTGGTGCTTTTTGCAGGAGTGCACTGCCAAACTAAAGGGGTGCATGTGCACCCATGTGCACTGTCTATGTGTTGCTAATGCCCTGGAGGCCCTCAGAACCCCAGATAAGGCCTCTCCGATGTGTGGGGGTGGGCTTCAGTTTATCCACCCCAACCTTTCAGCACCATCTGGGGAGCCCTAAGAATGAGTTTCCTCTGCTGCCTTTCCCCCTACTCAGGGGCAATGCGTAGGGGGTGCACACAGGTTTACGTGCACCCCCTGAGTGTGGCGGTACACCTTCTGCAAAAAGGCACTGCCAACACTGTTGGCAGCACCTGAAGGTGGTCACCACTCATCACCCTGCCACCAACACCACCGGCAGCATCTGCGGGCAGTCCATGATCGCTGCTGGCCAATGCTGATGTTGCCAGCAGCGCCTGTGGGTGGTTGCTGACCCCTGGTCAGTGCTAGCCCCTCCTCCCCCTCCTGCCATCAACAGTGCTGGTGGCATTTGTGGGAACTCCCCTGCTTACCGCTGCCAGGCTCCCATCACCGCCAGCACAGCTGTGACCCCCAGCTGCCGGAGGGCACGCACTGTTCATGCCCCCACCCATTCTGAAAACAGCAAAGCCCTGGACATTGCTCTGGGAACCTGGCTGCAGGATCCCAGACCCAGCTAGATTCCCATCGCCCCTGGAACCAACAGAGAACTTCTGTTTGGTCTGGGTAACGTAACTCAAAATGCTTTGGAAAAATTGTTCTGAGTTACACCTGGGAGCTGCTCTTCTGTTTGCACCTTAGGAAACAGTCAGCTGGTTGGATATTTCCCATATTCTGGTCTCTTATTTTGGTGTTTTAATAGAAACTGAACTCTGCTTGAAAATCTAAATGTTGATTCTTTAGATAATTGTCTCTCTAAAATTTCCTAGGCATAGTCTGGTAAAAATAATTCTTATTCTCATATACCCAGACATTCATTCACTCCTGAAAGCAAACCTGAAACTTTAACTGCAAAATACTTTCTTGAGTATTTCCTGAAGAAATAAATGAATAGCTTCTAAGCCTAAACATGTTACATCTTAGTAGTTCTGTTCTTATAAATCTGGAATGAAACATTGCATTCATTTAAATTACATTGTCCTGATGAACAGATTGTAGCTAGATTTTTGTATATAGTATGTAGCTTGTTTTGTCAAGTGGTACGTTAAGTTAGGCTAGCTTAGACATGCTTATTATGATCTCATTCATATCAAAGAGAAACACATATAGACCCAATCAAGCTCTCACCAATTGTGGTTTGTTGCAGTGACATTACAGAGCATGAGTGACCTAAAGGAGAGCTTACTGAAGATTTACTATATTCATACTATATATAGTTTTTATAGCACAAAATAGGCCAGCATAACAGTATGCAGATTAGTCATCTTTACTAAATATAAAGAATAATTATAAAGAATTTTGAACAGAAATTCAGTCAAATAGCTGCTTCTAAAAAAATTACTGTAAGACCCGTACACTGACCCTTTAATATAAACCTATGAATTTGCTAGAAGGTTTCTAAAATTCAATGCAATGATAGAATACCCATATACTTATTTAATTTACCTTTTTTCAACTTTTTTTTTGCATAGAAGATGATATTGTATTACAGTTTTCAAGAAAACTGGGCCAAAATAGAGGGGAAAATTTTTCATTAAAGAAACATTCCTTCTAGGTAGTCAGGAAAGGCTGTGCATGAAGTGTTTGACTTCTGACTATCAGTGAGCACAATCAAAATTCACCTGGGTATTTAAACCCAGTTTGTATTGGGTATTAATTGGGTATTAAAACTGTTGGTATTAAAATGACACCCATGCAGATCTACCTTGAACTGGATCCTGCCACTTTGAAATTGGTCTATGTGCACTTCTGTTTTGTTACAGGTTTAGACTGGCTTCCAATTTTTTATACCAGTTTAAATGTCCCTAGCCAAAATGACATATTGAATGGAACCTTCAGCTTACCTTACATTGGATGAAACTGTACCAATGTCTTTAGTTAAATCTACTTCAACCTGCAAATGAAACTCCTATCATCTAGTCTCTCCCTCCATCCTCTTGAACTAATTCTGCCTCTTTCACCAACACCTGTGTTCATTCCCACAATTCCTGGGCTCCCCCTTTTTTCCATGGATGTCTTTAATAGAATCTATTGGGTTGTCTGACTGTTTGCAGCTTTACAATTTCCAGGAAGGACTGCATACAATATTTGTCAGCCTTCTCCTTAGCTTTTAAATGTAACTCATAGGCTATAATAAAACTACTATGCATAGGACTACCTTTAGCATTATATGAGTATAACAGACTGTCAGGAAAGAACTGTATCAGTCAAGGTGTTCATGTAGCGTATTAAATACCCTCACTATAAAGGGGAACAGTCTATACAAGGGAACTTAAATGCAGCTCATATACTATAGGACAAGAATGCAACATTATGATATTTAGTCACTCTGCCTGCATAATACAGACCAGAATCTTTCACCAGGGAATTTACAACATCAAGCCTGTAACTTCTGGTTGAGCTATAGCAATTTTTTAAGAAAGACTTCAACTCCTGATTTGAAGACTGTGTAAAATCAGAATCCAGGCATCCACTCACTGATAAGATTGTTAAAAAGTTACACCTTATTGAATTAGCTCCTAATGTGATTTAATTGCCTTGGAACAGCAGGAAATCCCAAATCAACATCTCTCTGTAAAAAGCTCTCCAGGATATATACAATGTCTTCCATTTGAACTTACCTTGTTGCTAATGAACCTTTTTCTATTAGCATATGCTTTCACACTAAACTTCTTAAGCTTTCCCATTTGATAGCCTTTAAGGGTAAAGATGTTCAGCTACTTAAGTATCTCAAAACTTGGACTAAAACCACTATCTAAATAAACAACAGATGCTCAAGCACACCTTGGGGTGAACATATCAGTCAGAATCATCACTGTACATCACTGTAATGTATAGTGATGTATCATCATTATACATTATTTTCATCTGTTGCTGTGGTGTATTCTCATGATATTGGCAATGCGTTGGATTATAATAGGGGACTTCTACATTCTTATCAAATTTATCCAGTTCCTTTTTTAAAAAGGATTTAACACCCCCTCCTCCCACCCTCATTTTCATGTGAATAAAACTCCTCTAAAATAAGAAAGAAAAATAGCAAAGACAGTGTATGGAATGCATATAGTTATAATTTTAGAGTCTTTTTTTTTCTACAGATTTCCTAGAAATAACGATGATCTCAAACTAACCCACCCAAAAGTCTGAGTGAATTGAAATCCATGTTTTTGTTCAGTCTATTTTAAAAATGAGTCTTGGCAGTGAAATTCAGATACAGATGTGGGTTTGGAATCTGACATAGCTTTCTGCTACACCTTTCTTCCCCCATTACAGTCTCCATCGTTTGTATCACACAAAAGTTTTGGATATTTGATTATGCAGTCTCTTTTGGCACATATCTCTATTCACAAGTCTGCAATGCATGAAGCTAAACTATATAAGGGAAAGTCTGGGCTTGCTGGCTTGTGAACAATTATTTTGTGTATCAATTACAGAAACACCTGTGCTACATGCTGTAGTTTGTACTGATCCACTTTGTAGCTTTAAAAAACAACCCACCCAGTATTTAATAACCTTTAACATTTCTCATTTCTTCTCATGTGGCATAGTTTAATAATTCCACATTTTGCTGCAATACAAAAGCATATGCATGCACATACTTATAGGATTAAATAAAAAAAACCTAGAGACCGTGGGCACATCTATATGAGACCAATTAACATGCCTTAGCTCAAGTTTTTGCACAGTACATGCATGCATCTACACATGCACACACTTACTGCACAGTAAGTTAAGCCAAACTCAATTAAATTTGATACATGCAAATGTAGGTATCAAATTTAGTCATAATTAATTAATGCTCAGTAGACATAACTTTAGTGCTGGGCCTGCTGGCCTAAGCCAGCCTGAGCCTAGCTCCAGGACATCTGGATGGCAGCCTTATCTGCTCCAGGGCTGGGCTGCTCTCTGACAGCCCCTGGCTATTGGGTATAAAAGCCATCAGCCATTTTGTGCCTTGGGACACACACAACAGGGTTCCTGAGGGAGCCTGTGCATTATCCAAGAGCTGCCCGCAGCCCTCTTGTGCCCCCCTGAACAGGCCACAGGCTGCCTCTACCTAGTCTGTTCCTTCTGCAGAGCTGCTGCTAGGCTACAGCTTTCTGCATCCCTTGCCCAGCACTGATATCCCCCACCAGGCTGCTGGCTGTCTGTCTCTGGCAGCAGGGCCAGTAGCTGCTCCCTGCTGCTGCTCACCCCCAACAGTGTCTCTCTGCAGGTGCTGTGGTGAAATGTCTCTGCCACACAGCTCCCAGTCCCTGGCCATGCTCATCTGCTGAGCACTGCTGGGCACTGTTAAGGGCTGGTCACACAGCAATAGCTGTGTGGGGGCCCAGAGAGTCAGTGTGTGATGACCATGTCATCCTTGTCATGTGCCCCATCAAGCCCTGGCCTTCCCCATGTGTGCATGCCTATGCCGACCATCCGGGCCCCCAAGTAATCCCGGCAAGAGGTCAGCAATCTCGTGGCACTCTGGGATCATGCCCACATTTATGAGGCCCTGTCAGGTAGCATGCATGAGTGAGGGCACTCCTGGTCAGTACAGCAGTGGTACATTAAGGTCAAGGTCTTGCGGGCACAGTGCATGTCCGTGACTGACTACAATCATCAGTTCCATTGTGCCTGTACGACAATGGCCTTTTGTGGGAGCTGACCTATATTTTGGCACACTGAGACTGAGGCTGCACCTCTGCAAAGGCACCAGCAGAGATAGCCTGTCCAAGCCCTTGCCCTACCTTAACACCCCCTTCCAGTGACACGTGTCCCTCGGGCCTTCATTGTCCCACCCTGTCCTTCTCTCAGGCTGCTGCATCCATTGGTAGCTCAGGAAGCCCTGGCCAGTGCCCCGCCCCCCCCGTGCTCTGGCCCACCCAAAGTCCCCTGGATCCTCCCTTATAGCATGCAGGGAGGCAGAACACAGTTCAGAATTTTATTCAGCAGCCCATATCCCCACAGCCTCTCACATGCTGAGGAAGGTGTCAGTGCTGACAGTGATGTCCTCCTTGGCAGAGGGAGGGCAGGGAAGTGTTGTAGCAAAACCCCCAGTTTTTCTTTGTTTTTATATATATATATATATATGATAGATACGCATTCGCTTCCTTCCCCAATTACTTCTGGCTTTTCTTTCTCTTCCTCTCTATTCCCTATAAACAAGCATAAGCAAGCTCAGATTTAGGACAAGCTTTAACATTTTTATTTTAGTAGCAAGTTTTTGGTTTTGGATATCCACTGTTTTATATTGTATTATTATTAAGTTTGTATTGATTTTTATTGTTTCATATGGATATTGTATGGTTTAGGCCTGTGTTTGTAAGTGAACCAAAGTCATGTCAAGTTTCCATTTTATATGTCAAGCCTCCATCTTGTGTCCTCTGCCCTGGCATCTCATATTGCAACTGTATGAGTCACGTACCTCTCCCATGTAAACTGGTTCCCAGATGAATGAGAATGATTGGGAATGACTGAAATACAATGGTAGCAGGCCTCTACTGAATGGCCTGTAATGACTGGGCCATCACCTTGCATTGATTCATCCAGGAACCCAGGAACAGAGACAAGAACCCAGCATTTGAAAGACAAAAAACCCTGCAGAACCAGCAACCCTACCATTGTACCCCACCATTACAGACATCCAAAACCGCACATCCCTTCATGGAGCACACATGCTCAGTATGCCAGGCATTGACCCTTGCCTGGGCATGCCTCCTGTCACTAGGATCACGCAAGGTCTGCCCCTATAAAAAGAGGCAGTGAAGACAGACCCAGTGGGACGCCTTCTCCATCTGGACCAGCACCATGCCACACCACCTATCCACCCAGAGGCCCTGCTGGCGACCCCCCTCTGGACAACACCTACTGG
>NW_017729022.1:17588333-17605177 GCF_001723915.1 Gavialis gangeticus
CTCTCTCTCTCTCACCTGAACCTTCCCCCAGGTATCCCAAGCACACACATACACACTGTACCATCCAAGTTAGGAACTTGCCTATGTGTAGGTGGATGTATGTGTATGTGTGAACTGGTGTGTGTGTGTGTATAATATATATACACACACACACACCAGTTCACACATACACAAATATATATATCTAGCATTGTGTGCATGATATGCGAATTAGTGATCTCTAACTTTTGGGGTGTATAGTGTATGTGCTTGAATTGGTGATAGGTATGCATGTGCCTAGGCTGGTTGTATATGTATGTGCCTGAGCTGGTAGTATGTGTGTGTATGCACCTAATTGATTTGTGTGTTTGTATATGTGCAATTGTGTCACACCCTTCTGTCTAACAGCGCAATATTGAGATCCTGAGAGTTGGCCTGACCCCTCAGGGAAACAGTGTAACACTGCCTGGGCTTGCTCCCTGCACCATAATAACTCAGAATCACAAAACAGGAGTGCAGGTGTGCCCAGAGCACCAGGAGGATCATCATCAGCATGGCGTAGTGGCTTGGGCACCCATCCACCAGCACAAATAGCTCATCACACATCATCTGGGGTGTACACTGCAGGGGGCATGCTTGGGCTGCAGCAACAGTGTGGTGGGGAGAGTGGCCCTGGGGTGCCTCCCCAGAGAATCCCCCAGTGGGGAAGTCAGGGCCAGCTCCTCACCCCAGTTGTCAAAGAGCCCCATGTGCCCCAAGCATGGTTGCTGTGGGCAAAGTGGTTGCCTCCAGGGAAAGAGATGGGGGAGTGGGGTCTGGAGTCATAGCAGCAGATGCTGCCAGGAGCCTGGCCTGTCCTGCCCTGGGAAAGAGGTGGGGGAGGCAGGCTGCCTGCAGTCAGCACCTACTGGGCTACTGGCTCTAGGGAAGCAAGCAGGGATGGGAGGATTTGCTGGCGGCTGCCTGGGCCCAGACCTGCCCACCTGTTTTACCATGGTCCTTGGGCACCTGTGCATGACTGATCCCTGATCTAAGGCCAGGCTGTGCACAGCCTCTGATGCAGAGCATATTAACTCTCACAAAAAGTTTCTATCTCTTGCCTTTGCAGAGTCAGCATCTGGATGCAGGGGAGAGCCCAAAAGCCCCAGTGGGGATGTGAGTTATGGGTCACTGCCACTCACTGCTGGAGCCACCTGGATGCACCAGCTGTGCCAGTGGTGCACCAGGGACTTGGCCATCCTTCTCTAATGACTGACAGCTGTGGCAGAGGAGCAGACAGTGCTGGAATAGATGTGGGAAGTGTGGGAGCAGGCCCAGTGAGTGGAGGATGTCGCCCAGGCAGAGGTGTGAGACTGAGTGCAGCAGGACTACTGGGCCCAAATGGAAGCCCTGGAGTGGGAGTTCCTGGAGCTGTTCTGGTAGCAGGGAAGACACTGATTGCCAGGCCATGGTGGCTCCATGGTGGCCTCCTCGCCCTGGTGGTTGCATCCATGTCCCCCACTGCCATGGACTGCCCATGTCTGTGGCCCCACAGGGCCCCTGGGTCCCACCCACCACCCCACAACAGCCCCCCCCAAGTCCTGGGAAGAGTTCCTTGTGTGCCTCCTGTCCACCAGACCCCCTGGCTTGTCCCCCATCTTGGACCTGTCATCACCTGCCTGGCCTCAGACCCACCACTCTCCCCCACACTGTGTGGTAGAAGACCCAACCCCACATGAGGTTGCCACCTGCTGGGGTTACTGTGGCCTCCAGACCTGCAGGGGAACATCCAAGTGTTGTGGGGCTGGGCACCTGCTCTGGGGCTCTGCTACCTAGGCCCCCACTCTGGGATTGAAGATCCACAGCTCCCCACTCTGAGTTTGAAGACCCAAAATATTGTAAATAGCTTCCCACCTGTATGTAAGTTCCCATCTGTAAGTGGGTTTATTGTTGATGGGTGGGGATGGTGGTGAAGGGGCACTGTTGGTTGAGGGGGAGGGGGTTCTCTTTGTTGATGGAGGAGGGATGGGTGTAGGTGTTGTGAGGGTAATGTAATATTTTTGTTTCAACCATGGGCATGTCCTGAAAGTGGAGCTGGGGGTGGGCAGGGGTAGGGGGTGTGGAGGTGGTGGGGCAGGCAGGATGAAGCAGGGACTGCATGACAAGGGGGCCAGGCAGGTCCTCCTGCAGCCAGTGCCCTGGTCCCCTCTGGTGGGTGCATAGCTTTCCTGGGGTCTGGGTCAGGGAGGAGGCAGCTTTGGGGGCCAATAGGATCAGCACCATGACCAGCAGGAGTGTAGGGCACTGGTCATCACTGGCAGGGGCTGGGCTGGAGCAGCTGGGTGCTTGGTGTTGAGGGCAGGGGTGGGGGCAGGGGAAGGGGCAGGGGCTGGAGCAGCCATGGCATGGGGAGGCAGGGAGGGCAAGGAGGGAGCTGGCACATGCTCCCCCTCTTCTTGGCTCATGGCTCTTGGACAGGGAAGGGGCTGGCCAGGGAACACAGTTACCAAGATGGCTGCCAAGTGCTGGC
Organism: Gavialis gangeticus; assembly: GCF_001723915.1. NCBI lineage: Eukaryota > Metazoa > Chordata > Crocodylia > Gavialidae > Gavialis > Gavialis gangeticus. The sequence goes on from NW_017729022.1 coordinate 17,590,822, forward strand.
AGAGGGCTCTGGCTTCAACATGGCTGCCAAGTGCTGGAGCATGTGGCTGGAGGCTGGAGCTCCCCTCAGTGGCCACAGGGCCATACGTCAAGGTTGCAGGGACTTGACACTAACTTTAGTGCCAAGTGCACTAGATTTAATGCTTAGTCTCTGCACATGTAGACACCTGCCAAAAATTGCTTAATGCACTTTAGATTAATGCGCATTAAATTTAGTCACGCTTAAGTGCATATGTAGATGTACCCTGTGAGAGAGTAAATCATGTCTCTTCCTTTTTCTTTTGATATTTAATACATTTAAAGGGGGACAATATTTTTTTAAGAAAGCTAGTAATATGCTAACTGTACATAACATGGGTGCAGGGGCTAGAGATCAACCATACTAACATAAGGTCAGTAATATGATATGATAAAGAGCATGCAAAAATAGCCAGAAATTTAGGTAAGAGTGCAAGTGTGAATGAGTGAACAAAAACTAAATGACACTAAAAGTAGGTTTTCATAGCAACTATGTTCTTTAAAAATGTCTGTTCTCATATTTCTTACTGAATCAGAGGAATTGTTCTTGATTTATATAATTGCTGCTGAGAAGATGTGTCCAATTTGTTGGGTTAAATACAAATTTAGTTCCAGATATTTTAAACCCTAATGCTTGTGACTGTTTTCCCTTAGGAACATGAGCTGAGAAATTGAAAGGTGGAAACAATTTGTAAAATTCTGATTTGGATCTAGATATTGAAAAACAGAGTAAGGCACAGTTTATGCCTCTGTACCATGATACCACAAAGGTATTTAATTTAATGGGACCAATGCTGCTCAACATTTTTATCAATGATCTTGATGATGATAAACTCTCTGCTGCTAAATTTTTAATGACCTAACAATTGCTAGATAGTAGATAATGAGATGCTGAGGTTTCTATTGCATTGTACTCTGAATCCCTCCCATGGATCACAACCTTGACATGGTAGAGAGGCTTCTGTGCTGTGATTAATCTTATGAAAGATGCCATCTGGAGCTTTTTACTCTTGGTAGGGTCACCCATGGCAGCAAGGTTGAATGTGAGGTTTCCAGTCTAATGGTGATCCAAAAATGAAAACAAACTCCTCAATGGTGGAGCAGGAGGATGAAACAAGACTACTTCACAATTGCTGTAAAGGCAGATGAAGGAAGCAGAAGAACAGAAACCTCCAGTCTTCTAGATTTTCCTTGCCATCAGATTAAGCTTTTCTGCCCACAAAGTATTGTGTGGTTGTTGATGTGTAATGACATCCCCTTGTCAAAGACAACATGCACAGGCACCTTCCTTCCTTCCAACAAACTCTGAATTGCTTAATTAAAATTATTACAATATAACAAAATATGTTTTAATACAGAGACTTACAATATGAGAACAAAGAATATACGTTATGCCAACAAGTTAAGAAAGGTTTTGGAAAGTAATGACTCAGAAAGGGCCTCAGAGGTTATCACAGGTAAATCACCTTAATGCAAACTCTTGAAATGCTATCATGACAAAAGAGCTACTCTTTAAGAAGGATGTAGAAACTTTGGAGAGAGTTCAGGGAAGAGCCACAAAAATGATTCCAGGGCCAGAAATCAAACCTTACACTGTGATTATACCTATACATTAAAAAGGATTCTGTGTGTGTGTGTGAGAGTATGTAAATCTCTTAGACAAAGTACAAGATCCAATGGCTGGAAGATAAGATAGATGCATTCAACCTTGCAGTGGTAATTTTCTTGCAGTGAAACATTAGACTACTTGACCTATGGATATGGGGACTCATTCTCATTTGGACTCCTTAAAGAACATGATATTATCTGGCTTCTGAGAGAGATTCTGTCTACTGAGAGGAGGACAACTTGGTCATGCCAGTCCCATCTGGCCTTTCAGTTTGTGCTGCTGGAAATCTGAATTCTCCTATTCATTACAATTGGGGCTCACAGTAGAGGTGAGATCTTCTATTAGCCCAACAGGATTTTTGAAAAAAAAATTCTTTAATTGCAAGCTTTCAGGGACAAACACCCTTCATCAGGCATCAGAAAAAAAGATTTTAAAAGTCCTCCTGGGTAGAAATTAAAGTTCATATTTCATAGGATTTTACAGAGCAGTCAAAAGATGGAATACTCACTCCTCTGGGCAGACAGTGCTTAGCTGATAGGTGTCTCCCAGCTCTCTTGTGAGGCTTTGTGGTGATGGAAATCACGTTGAGCAAAAGCAGGAGCAGTATCTCAGGTTACAGGTGGTCAAAATTGCTTCCTGCTTGGGAAATTATGAAGATTTCAATAAAAAAAAATTGGTTAAAATTTGATATCTTCCATACTTCAGGTATCCAGGTTGTAGCTGTATTGGTGTAGAGGAAAAAGCAATCAGGGCTCAAAGTAGAGGTGATATATTTGAAATCCTATGAAATATGAACTTTCATTTCTACCCAGGAGGACTTTTACAATCTCTTCTCTGATGCCTGATGAAGGTTATTTGTGCCTGAAAACTTGCAATTAACTATTTTTTTTTTTTGCAAAAATCTTTTTGGTCTAATTAAATATATCTTCTCTACTATGAGCCCCAATTGCTTTTTCCTCTACACTAATACAGCTACAACCTGGATAGCTATCCATTACATTCTTTCATGAGTCATAAAGAGAACAGAGGCTCTGCATTGCCCTTGAAATACTCACAACACTTCTTTGCACTATGACAATGAAGATAATCAAATCTGATGTTTCGGAAATTGAGCTAATGATTAGCTAGAGCATAGAAAGAAGCTTCTTCCACAATTTAGTAAATATATCTGGGTTGTTTTCCCTCCTCCTGCCTTCTTTCGAAGCATTATGGAATGGCCACAGCTGGAAATAGGCACAAGACAGGGTGAACAAGTGCTCTGAGGTAGTACAGAGAATAATCTTTATTAGCTGCTTGGCTGGTGTTGCTGTTCATAGAGCCAAACAAACTAACAGATCTGGAATCAATTTTTTTTCCTACCAACTCAGATTTGTCTGGCATATTGTTGTCTTCCACTGTATTATGAAGACTGCATAACATGATTATCTGAGCAAATCAGACCTGCATTGTCAGGGGCTTTAGTCATTGGTGGTAGTTTGGACTCTCCCATTCCCTACCTGTGGAGCACAGTGGTTTAATCTCTTGGGCTAGGGACATACATTACACATATAAACTGGCTTAAGTGATCAGAAACTGGTTTAAACCTGTAACAGAACAGATGTTTGATGCACATAACTAGCTTGAAAATGGCTGAAACCCCCTTGCGCCAAACCTGGTTGAATGTAATCGCAGACTTAACTGATTTGGCTCAAACAAGTTTATGCAATGTCTGTCCCAGCCCCCTTGCTGGTTTAAGATAAATGACATACCCCCAGCATCCTAGCATGCTCTCTGGGCTGGGCAGGGCTCTTTGCTTAACATCAGGGCTGGCCCCTCCCCTCTGCTCCCTGGCTGCAGTTCCAGCTGGGTCTGCAGGCTGTTCCCCCCCTCCCCTCACCACTCCCTGCTAAACTGGAATCCCCCCCTCCTCCCGTCTACCTTGCTGAGGCGGTGTCTGTGTATTAGCTAACAGACCACATGCTGGTTACAGTCGGTGCTGAATCAACAGGTAGAATCAATAGGTAGCTGGTATTGTCCCTCTGTTGTTTTCTTATGGGGTAATAAACATTGAGTGAGGGGATGATAAACACTGTTATCAATTCCCTGCTGGGCTAATCAGAGTGTCTTGCCAAGTCTGGCCACACCTCCCCCACCCTCCAGCTCAGTGCCATGTAAGACTGCTCTAGCGCCCGCTGTCTTCTAGCCTGAGCCACTGCAGGCATGTGCCTGCATGTCTGGGATGTCTATGCAGTTACAAACCAGTTCAGCCTATCCAGGTTAGACTAATCTGCAAAGATTGAATCAATTCAGGCTCAGGATTTTTGAATGTCTGTCCCTAGCCTTGAAGACTGAAATGATTTAGTTTAACTCAATTATTTGGGCTTGGTATAAGGTACATGGGTGAAATGTAATAATCATGATATGCAGGATATCAGGCTGGATGATCTAATGATCCCTTCTGGCCCTAAACTTTGTGAAACTATGAAACATAAGCCACATGCTTAATAGCTCTCTTAGGAATTGCTTTATCTTGTGGTTTTGTAGCAATTGTTTTTTAGTCTTTTCTATGCAAGGAAGGAGCAAAGCTTAATATATTGTACCTCATAGTATTATAAATGTAAATACTATTATAAAATGTTTCAGATCTTACTCATTGTCTAGGACCCAGCCTCCATCTACTTTCAGCTTCAGACATCCTGCTTTCTCGTTATATTATAACAGATGCATAGCATGATGTTTTACCATGCCGTGCTAGAGTATTTACACAATATGTTTTCCTCGTTGATTTTTTTTATAGTCTCCCTTTCATATTCCATTTGGTTATTAGCTGGTCTTGATTTTACAAATATTATTTCTTTTGTTAAACCCGCATAAGAATAAAACATTAAGAGTGAATACAGAGAAGAGGGGAGAGATTTAAACTAACATCTCAAGACTTGTCTGAGCTGCCAGCCATCTTCCAGTTCAGACACAAGCATTTCAGCATTCAAGGCTGATTAGAAGTATAATTTTATGCACTTGAATGTGTTTTTCTTTATTTCATTAAATATTGTTCTCTTTAAACTATACACAAATAAAACTAGAACATATTAAAATCCCACAACTATTATATAATTAAGACAACCTTTAAAATGTACCATTACATAAAAATATAAGAACCTGATAAAGATTTTGCGCCTAAAGGTAATACAGCATTTGCTGCATGGTTCTCTGCTAGAAAACCCACAATACATTGCTAAAGAGTATATTACATGAATGACTCTTTCCAAGTGAAATGCCAATTGTGCAGTGTTTAATCCATACTCAAACAGGCTTCCCCAATTGACTTCAATAGGAGTTTTGCCTGCAAAAAGTGAGAACCAATACTTCATGCACAGCATTTCATACCAATTCACATATGCATACATATCCCATGATAATAACATAAATATTTTCCCAAAGGATTTATAACTGCTACCTGTGCTTTAGGAGCCTTTAGAACCAAATATGCTGCAGCTGCCCATTGCCACAAAGAATCTTACTTAAATGTGCCTTCTTGAATGATTATTTATTTTCGTTTAAACCATTTTCTTAAGCAAACTCTTTGCAAAAAATGGACGTGTAAGTAAAACCAGATTCTTGCTTTGTGTCATTTTACTAAATAACAGGAATTTAACCAATTTTTTAAACAGGAAAAATAAATAATAATGTAAACAATATTTATTTTCCATTACATCCCGGTACATTTTTAAATGGATTTTAAACCATAAAAAGTAGGGTTTACAATAGCCGGGCAACCTATTTAGTGTTACTAACTATACTGAAATAACGGCTACATTAATTTTGACACTTGTCTTTACTTGAAACTCAGCCCATTTCAGTAAGAAATAGGAAATATCAGCAAGGGGAGCTTTATGTGGCATGTAATAATGGTGATATTTGGCTGAGCAAAGCCCTTTAAGTTACTGCAGCTGCTTCTCATATTATTTTTACATACTTAGTTTCTTTCCTCAATTAAACGCCCCCCTTATTAATCAACAAACCTTGTTTATTTATGAAAAGAACACTTTAGCTCTATAAGACAATTACCAGACACTTCTCCTTGTTCCTTTTTACTAATCTTCACACTACTTTGGCTTTAAATAGTCTGCATATTTTACCCTACTGAAGTGCTGTAAAAAGGTCTTGGTGTACAAGAGACTAAAGTCCATTTTGCTAAACACAGAGGTAATCTGTAATATTATACTAAAATATGCAACCAAATACATCCATTTACTAACATTTACCTTAGGTATAGATTAAATGATCCTAAAAAGAACCTAACATAGTGTGATTTACAAACTGGCAGAGAAGAATGTGTAAGGAGGTGCAATTAACTTTAATTTATACATTTGTATACCCTGTTAATTATTTTTCCTGTTATCACTCTCTCCTCCAGCTCATTAGTATATAAATTATACCAACATACCCTCAGTTACAAGTACCTGATGACATGCATTTTACATCCTCTTACATTTGGTTCACAGTTTGGCCCACTCTCTCTGGGTATGGACAGACAAGTATTGGAACCATTTCAAAAGGGGAATATGTTAAACTGGCAGCAGCTGGTACGATTTATTTGTCACATGTGAACAGGCTGGAAATAATACAAGTGTAGCACAACCACTTCAACTTAAACATGGGATGAAGTAGGTTGAAGTTGGGGAGATTTTGTTACCTTTGTTTTATTCCCCATTTTCCCACACATAAGAATTAGAATGTAACAGCTGTCTCCCCTTTCACACTGCTCCAGATGTACATTTGGACACATGTACCTCTGTGACTTTGAGGCTAATGACATTACAGACAAAACTCCATAACAAGCCATCACAGGAATCATTCCACTTTCTCTCTCTCTCTCTCTCTCTCTCTCTCCCCTCCCTTCCCCCTTCCCCCACCAAGTCCTACCATAGGTCAGTATGGTACAAATTCATCTTGCACCATAATTACAACTACATGAGACTTTTGTCAGTTCAGAACCCATACAAGATAATGAAACCAAGCTCTCCTTCAAATGTGCTTCTGAACAATTCTCCTAACTGAGACTCCCAGTGTTGCATTCTTCTGATACTTTCTCAGTAGGACTATGCTAGAGTACCCAGGGTTGAGAGAGACATTTTAATTTATATTTTACTGACATTCTGAGTAGGCACAAAGATCCTTCTGAATTAGCTCTTTTAAAAAATACAAATTACTATATTCAGAGGGAAATTTAAAGAGAAAATAAAATACCTAAGTAATAACTTAGTGTATGCAGAATATAACTGCTTCATGACTGATTGAATGATATATTACTCCTTTCATTGTGAGCCACAGAACAGGTAGAGGCATGGTAGACTAATTTGGTTTATATATTCAGCTGTAAGGCGAGACACTGCATCATTCTTTTCAGAAAGCAGTGACTCTAGGCATGTGGAACTCGTAGTCATGACAACAATAAACCAGCTCTGAATCTGCGCTTTAACTAAGAAACTCTGCCTTGTCTCCATCACTTCCTGCTCATGAGCTGACTTTGCTTGCTCTCCTGGGTGGGGGTTGGGTTGTCATGAATGATCTATTGAAAAGAATTTCAGTATATAGTGCCTTGTCTACAATGAGCTTTTTCTTAGAATTTCCCACCATTGCAGTAACACTGGTTGTAGCTCTACTGAGCACAGCAATGATCTGAGTTCTAGTATAGAAAATCTGCAGGCAGCAGCAGCACTTTAGTCACTGTTGTCTAGCCTTACTTGGAGGAGAGTTGAATGACATTGGTGAAACCACCAACATTTCATCTGCAATAGATCCACAACTCTTGCTACCAAGAGTGAAGCTGTAGAAGTACTAGTGACATGGTGAAAAATGTTAAGGAAAAAGTCAAAATAGATCTGATTTTCAGGAGTGGTGAATGCCCATGAGTCCAACTGAAGTCAAGGGGATTTACAAATTCTCAGAACTATCAAAGTAACTTGATAGAAACATCTATTAGCTTGAATGACTTATAAAAAAGAATCAAAAACTGCTGATATACTGCATGGTATTTATATATCCAACATAACATGACGTCACAGGTGGAAAAAGATATTCTCAAATGGGTGGGGGAAGAGGCCAGAGGGAGGGGGGACGTCTGTAGATACTTTATGTAAAAGAGCCATATGCTTGCTCAGAGATCCAGTATGAAACTGGAGATAGGCCTGTTGAAAGTTTCTAGGTTAGGGTCAGAGAAGAGACCAACAAGGGTGATGTCATGGTGGGTGTATGCTATAGACCACCAGACCAGGAGGAAGTGGTGGATGTGGCTTTCTTCAAACAGCTAGCAGAAAGTTCCCAATCACAGGCCCTGGTTCTCATGGAGGACTTCAATCACCCTGACATCTGCTGGGAGGGCAATACAGCAGTGCACAGGCAATCCAGGGAGCTTTTGGAGAGTGTTGGGGACAACTTCCTAGTTCAAGTGCTGGAAAGGCCAACCAGGGGCCATGTTCTTCTTGACCTGCTGCTCACAAACAGGGAATAATTGGTGGGGAATGTAGTAGTGAATGGCAACTTGGGCAGCAATGATCACAAGATGATTGAGTTCAGGATCCTGAGGAAAGGAAAGATGGAGAGCAGGAGAATAAGGACCCTAGATTTCAGAAAAGCAGAATTTGACTCACTCAGGGAATGCATGGGCAGGATTTGCTGGGAAGCCAGTCTGAGGGAGAGAAGAGTCCAGGACAGAAGACTTACTGAGAGTGCAGGAACAAACCATCCTGATGCACAGAAAGAATCATAGAATCATAGAAAGTTAGGTTTGGAAGGGACCTCCAGAGCTAGTCCAACCCCCTGCTCAAAGCAGGACCAGTCCCAACTAGATCATCCCAGCCAAGGCTTTGTCTAGCTAAGGTTTGAAAACCCCCAAGGATGGAGCTTCCACCACCTCTATGGGTAGCCTGTTCCAGTGTTTTACTACCTTCCTAGTGAGAAAATTCCTCCTAATATCTAACCTAAATTTCCCTTGCTGCAACTTCAGATCATTGCTCCTTGTTCGTCATCTGCCACCACTGAAAACAGTCTAGCTCCATCCTCTTTTGAACTCCTCTTCAGGTAGTTGAAGATTGCTATTAAGTCTCCTCTCAGTCTCCTCTTCTACAGACTAAATAAGCCCAGTTCCCTCAGTCTTTCCTCATAGGTTATTTCCCCCAGTCTCCTCACCATTTTTGTCACCCTCAGCTGGAGTCTCTCCAATATGTCCACATCCTTTTTGTAGTGGGGGGCCCCAAAACTGAACAGAGTACTCCAGATATGGCCTCACCAGTGCTGAATAGATTAGAATAATCACTTCCCCTGACCTACTGGCAACACACCTACCAACACAACCCAGTATGCCATTAGCCTTCTTGGCAACAAGGGCACACAGCTAGCCCATATTCAGCATATTGTCCACTGAAACCCCAAGGTCCTTTTCTGCAGAGCTGCTGCCCACCCAGTTAGCCCCCAGCCTGTACTGGTGCATGGGATTGTTCCATCTTAAGTGTAGGACTTTGCACTTGTCCTTGTTGAACCTCATGGGATTCCTTTTGGCCCAATCCTCTAATTTGTCTAGGTCACTCTGAATCCTAGCCTTACCCTCCAGCATATCTACTACTCCCTCCAGCTTGGTGTCATCTCCAGAATTGCTGAGGGTGCACTCTATGCCATTTTCCAGGTCATTGATGAAGACATTGACGAAAACTGGCCCCAGGACCACCCTTCAGGGCATTCCACTTTATATTGGCTGCCAGCTAGACACTGAGCCATTTATTACTATGCAATCAGCCACAGGGGGACCCCAGGTGTGCCCCCAGACCCAGGAAGCACCAATCACTGAGCCAGGGGTGCGTGGGGGGAGGGGGCACAGTGCACTCTCCAGAGGACTTTGAAGTGGACTAGAAATGCTTTTGGTCCACTTCTGGGTCTGCTGCCAAGTGCACTGGGGAGCCCCCCATGCTCCTGTGGGATGCTTCATCCATCCCAGCATCTCAGCATTCACAAGCCGCCTGGCACCATGAGGTATGTAGAAAAAAACATTTAAAGCTGTGTCTATGTCTGAATCTTTCTGAAGCTCTTTGAATTGTTTTGGAGGGTTCCAATTCAATTTGAAGAGATGAGAGGGTCTCTTGATCCAATATGGATTCAGAGATTCAGCCACCAAATCAGGCCAAATCTCCACCAAATTGAATCAGGGACCAAAGCTTTGCACAGCCCTACTTTGTGTGGCATTACATTCTGCATTGTTGAGTGCATGAGTTAGAGAAAGAGGCTTCCCTTTGTATATACACCTGATGTCTGTCTCCTTTTTGTCTTAAGGGATATTTGTCTTGTAGGAGGCACAACTTGTTTAATTTGCATGATTTTAGTTGTGTTGTGCCTTAGTATCTTAGTGAGGGGAGGCTAAATGGAAAAATGAGGTTTTGTTTAGGTATAAATATAGTAAAGCTAGTGGAATGTATGTCTGCTGTAGGACTGTATCCTAAAGTTTAGCTTTTGAAGGTTCTCTTTTTACATAACTCATGAACTTGTCCTGGTTTCAAGACACTTAGCTGAGGTAATAGTTACAATGGGAGAAGCCAAATCCATGGAAGGCTTCAAAAATAAGAAGAGAGGTCTTGAACTTGATTCTGTATCAGTGGAGAGAAATACAAAAAGAGCGGAGTATGAGGGTGAAACATTCAGAGCAGCCTCAGTTTCTAAATGAAGAAGCTTCTATACTTTGTATGACTTATTATTTCTGCAGAGTATGTGGCTTCTATACTTCATCATAATCAGTTTACAAATGCATGAATCACCATGGTTATTATGGTATTCAGTAAAGCATAGTCTTCTAGCTACTTGTAGATGGAGGTGAGTAATTACTGAGTATCCACTGGACTGAAGAGTCCTAAAGGACAATAAAGGTGCGCCTGATTTATTACTGTGAACTTAGATGACCTCATTAATAGAAGATATAATAGACACAAGTTCTTCAGAATAAATAATAAGGCATGTAATTATAAATTATTTACATATCATTGTGTTATTCCATGTGATATTTTGGGTCAGCAAGTACTGACTGAGCTGCTTTTGGTTTGATTCATCTCCCATTGTGGTCAATGGAAGCTTTGCACTGATGGCAATGGCAGCATGATCAGGGCTCAAAATCTAAAGCGACTAAAGAGCCCAAATATTCTGAGATGGTCCTGAATTTCAGGACTATGTCTCAATGTATCCAAAACGAGTTCCTGAAATGGCAATTTTGTTCCAAACTGGTTGATTCCTCATACAACACCAAGTGTACCATGGGCTACTTCTTAAAAACAGAAGCAGCATATAGCCATATTCTTTTGGCACTGTGCCCAGACAAACTGCATGTCTGCCGAAGGCACTAGGGCACACTCTTCTAAGCAGAACCTGAAGTTTAGAGTACTTTTATTTTGAAAGGTCTGTAAGATTTAGCCCCCTCAAAGTTGGTTGCTTATCAAGACTTCAGTGGTACTCTTCTACTCATTACTCTTTTGCTTGCCAGTTGCTTGTGCTTCTCATCATTTAGAAGAATATCAATTTTTACCAGTTCTTACGTATTATATGCTAAAGCATGAAAATTAATTTCAGTGGCTTCCATTTTTCATGCTAACAACATTCAGTATTAATAAAAACACATGTAAAGCTTTAAGGGCATTTTTACACATGCTTTAGGAGGCATGGGAGGGGGTTCTTTAATTAGGAAATTGCACTAATTCAGAACACCCGATCATCATGTGTATCAGCACCCCCATGCTAAAAAATGGCAATGGGGTGCTTTGAACTAAAGCTTGTTTGAGATTTAGTTCAAAGTGCCCTGTTGTCATTTTTCAGCATGGAGATGCTGATACACGTGATGCTAGAATCTTTTGGAGCTGCTTAATTTTCACGCTCCAGCAGACTCAATTAATCCAGTGCTCCAGCAGACTCATTAATTAATGGGTCTGCTCTGAAGCACTGGATTTCCAGCACATCAGAGTAGGCTCCCTGCACATGTATAGGAGCCATATGATACTAAACTCCCTAACTATTTTAATATACAGATCATTTCTTTGTATATACAAGTTTTAAAATAACATAACTTGCATAACTTACTTTGGAGCAATGCGTAATGCATAACTTTCTTTGGAACAATGCATTTGTTTTGAAGACTTAAAAACATCTGCCATTTCTATAGTCATTTTCGTGTTGTTACTCAGCTATATCATTTTGATTAGGTAATAAACTCTATATGGTGTTTAATGGACCTTGATACTCTGTAAGAAATAAATGCATTTTGTTTGTAATTGAAACAAAGATGGGGCTGTACTTGAGTCTGGTAATAGTAGTTTTTCTGGAAATATTGCAGGCTTTCAGCTGTAAACAGGAACTTGTAAAGTACCAACATTTTACTTACTCAGCACAAATGCATATTTTGAATTCTCCCTTTCGTCCCCAAAAAGCTACCTCTGCAGGTTACCATTCCCATTGCAAAGGCTTAATACTTCACAAAATGAATAAAGGAAAGATTTCTAAAGAGACTAAATTATTTCTTCTATGACAGTATTACATGAAAGGTGATTTTTCTTCAGGGGAGAAGCAGGAGTTTCATAGTGTCATAGTTGTTAGGGACTGGAAGCTGAACTTGTCCTGTACCCTTAAGAATTGCAACAAGCTGCCTTTTATAGCTGTCTTTATAGCCTGTAAAAGGTAACGTTTTTGGCAATCTGATATTTTATCTTACTGCCTACACTGTCAGTCTGGTGGCCCACACACTGTATGTGGCCCACAAGGGGTGAATTTGCAACCCCTGAGCCTGCACCTAACTACTGATCTAAATTTTATTTTGTTTGCATTACCAGTCAGGAGCTCTGGGCTTCCATTCCAGCCTCTACTTCCCAACCTCCCTTCCCCACTCCTCCAGCGTGGCCTATATGGGGTATGACCCTGGTGTAATTTACCGTGGCATTCGTCCAAGTGTTTCACCCTCTCAGGCCAAACAGGCACTCCTATCCCCTTGTGGGCTGACAACCTACCCACTGGCATGAGTTCTTAAGGTCCCTAGGGAGTCTCTCCTGCCATGACTTGGTTGGAATAGTTATTAATGGGAGGAAGTTGTTAGATCCTGCCTCCCATGGTTCCCTCGCAGATCTTACACACTGGTTTTTGGTCTTGGGGCTCCACCTCCCCCACACCCCACCTAACACCAACCAAATGTTACATCTTGGCTGGGGCTACCTTTCAGTCAGAAGTCATGGCTGGGCATTATCCCCTGCTTATCCTCAGTCCAAGTTAGAATATGCACTCAGTCCTGTTTGGAAGGTTTACTGTCCCTCTTGAGGTCTCACGGTTGGCCTGGTTTGCCTACTCTTATACCCTGGGCATATTTTACTTCAGATCTATTCTCCCAGGAGTTACTCACAGCTTTCAACATCTTTCTGTCTCTTTTCTCCCCACAGGCTAACCACTGTTTCAGTCTCTGTCTGCATCATCCATGGCTGCTGGTGAGGTGAGTATTCTGGCTCCTTTGAGCCAGCCTTAGTCAGGCACCCAAATTCCCTAGGTTGTCACCACTCAGCCCTGCTGGGCATTCAGTCTCTCCCTGTCACTCCAGGCTCTTGGGAGGATCCACCTCTGGGCCTCCCTGGATGTTGGCCAGCAGGGCTTTTACCTCTCCTACTGAGTACCAGCCAGCGAATTGCTGGCAGCACGTGTTAACAAAGCATGCCCATGCTGGCACCAGGAGGCGCTTTTGATCTTTGGCGGTGTTTTGCTGTTGCTTCTTTTCTTGATGCTCCTGCTCCAGCAGTAAGTTTACTCTTATGGCAGTGTTCCCACCACACCCAGTCACTGAGAAGTTGGACAGGCCTGGCCAAACTAGTATGAGACAGTGAGGTGGGATAGCCATGAGTGGAAGGTGCTTAATATCTCCTCTAGATATTACTTTATTTGACAAAACACACACACACTTTTACTCTTCTTAAATTAAAATATTCACTGAGTACATTTTCAAAAGGGGGAAGGGAGTTAAACATCTAGGGCCAAATCCAATTTGGTCTTGAAACATCCCTAAATGCAACTTAGACAGAATTTATTTGTCCAAGTTGCAAAGAGCAATCAAAATTTAGCTCTCCTCCAGAAGCTACAAAACTTAATAGGAATCTACATTCAGGGAGTGCATCCATTTTGGACTGCAAAGCTCACTAGCCCCTAATACTTGGGCTTCTCAACGTGGTCAGACACAATGAAGTTTGATCACTTAAGCACCAGACTCCTGCTTTGGCACTTAGGTCTCTAGAGGGACCCTTACCTGCTTCTAACACAGCTGACTTGCATTGACACCATTACATTCAGGTGCTGGAGGAGGAGGAAATGACCTTTTGACTAGAAGTCTAATAGAGCATTTTCTCAGGAAGAACACCTGGTCTCTAGGCTGTCTACAGCCTCAGGGGATTGGAATCCATATCTTCTGTTTATCATAGTTTCATAGTTTCATAGTTTCTAGGGTCAGAAGGGACCTGAGTAATTCATCTAGTCTGACCCCCTGCCATGGCAGGAAGGAGTACTGGGGTCAAATGACCCCAGCAAGGTGTACATCTAACCTACTCTTAAAGACCCCCAGGGTAGGAGCCAGCACCACTTCTCTTGGAAGTTGGTTCCAGATCCTAGCCGCCCTGACCGAGAAGTAGCGCCTCCTGATATCTCGCCTAAATCTACCCTCTGCTAGCTTGTGACCTTTATTCCTGGTCACTCCTGG
>NW_017729022.1:17605192-17606664 GCF_001723915.1 Gavialis gangeticus
GCCCACCCTTGTAACCTGTCTAGGTCTGATTGTAGCCTATTTCTCCCTTCTAGCATGCCCACATCCCCCCACATCTTAGTGTCATCAGTAAATTTGAACAGGGTGCTTTTTACCCCCTTGTCCAACTCACTGATGAAGATGTTGAACAGTGCAGGTCCGCGTATCGAGCCCTGCAGAACCCCACTGCCCACATCCCTCCAGGCCGAAAATGACCAATCCACCACCACTCTCTGTGTGCGGGCCTCCAGCCAGTTGGTGACCCAATTGACTGTGTGGGTGTCAACACCACAGTCCCCCAGTTTCTTAATGAGAAAAGGGTGAGAGACAGTGTCAAAGGCCTTCCGAAAGTCCAGGAAGACTATGTCCACTGCTACCCCTGCATCTAATGATTTGGTGATCTGATCATAGAAGGCCACCAGGTTGTTCTGACAGGACCTGCCTCTAATGAACCTGTGTTGGTTGCCCCTAAGCATGACCTCCCCTCCTGGCCCCTCGTGGATATGTGCCAGAATAATTTTCTCAAAGAACTTGCCCAGGATCGAGGTAAGACTAACTGGCCTATAGTTTCCCGGGTCCTCCTTTCTCATGAGAGTACTTAAATTACTATGCTATTGAACAGGCTACCTGTGGATATGAGGTACCCTACTCCCTTTCTGGGTCACTGTGTAGGCAAGAATAGGTGAGTCATGGAGCAAGAAGAAAACAAGCAAGCAAGAGCATGGTCCTGTAGCCTAGTTACAATGGCTGTCCCTGAGCTAATTCCTATTTCACTGTTACATGCCTAAGTAATACCTATGTAGCCACAGAACTACATTTTTGGGCACTTCTGCACAGGATGGCCCAGGTATGTGTATCCAGAACATTTTCAGAACTCCTGTTGAAGCTGTCCTACTGTGCATTCAAGAGGGAAAGAGATGTAGAGCCAGGGGGTGAAGAGCAAACCAAAAATAGGATGACTCAATGACAGAGGAAGGGATCCTAGCCAATAGAGCAGAAATTAAACCAGTGCTCTTTATTCAATGAATATTAAGTACAAGGTACAGAAAAGTCATTAGGAGTTGCAGTCAGAACCTATGTCCCAAGCTAGCCTTTCTGTACTTTGCTTTCTGTCTTCAGTGGGAGAATTTCCAGAGGAGGGCTGGAGAACCCTCTGGACAATGCTCAACAATGGCCTGGTGTTTAGAGCCCTTTGTTAAGAAGCAGTTCATGCAGGTCCGCTCCCCTGTGAGTGCAAGGGCATAGAACTGAGGTCTTTCACCCCCTGGCCAGGTATTGGACTAAGTAAGAAATTCCTTCTCCATCAAACAGCTGCCAGTTATAGTTTTCCTGTGACTTACTTGGCTCAGGTTGCTCAGGTGCCTGTGCAGCCTTCTGACCCTGTCCAAAAGGGAGGATTAGGGTGAGCATAGCAACTTGGATTCTAAACTGGACACAAGTGCCAAAACTTGCAGTTACACCCCCCCCCCCGATGT
>NW_017729022.1:17606780-17608311 GCF_001723915.1 Gavialis gangeticus
ACCCCCCCCCCGATGTGCCACTTGGGCCCATAAAGTTGAAATAGAATTTAACCTTTAATTATCTTTTGTATCATATAAATCTTTCACTGAGTTTAACTGCTTTTGCATACTCCCCAAGAAGCAAGATTGGTGAGGTGAGGTAATATCGTTTATTGGACAGATTTTATAGTTAGAAGAGATATTAAACAAAACCTCAGGCACAGCCTTTCAGGACTGGGGAAGAAAAAGATATAGCCTAAAGCTAAAACAAAGCTAAAACTACCCTACTGGCATTGCATATTCTATCTGAAGAGTAGTAGCTGATGTCATGCACACTGTGGTCTGCTTGGTGAAGTAAGTATGCTTTAGGGGATTTTCTTTAATATACATATATGCATACACATGCATATGTGTATACATAATATGCATGTACTTCTTCTTTAGTATACATTATTTTGTAAAGGATTTCAAAATGCTTAATCTAGTTCTTCTACTTACAAAGGAGTGATTGTGGTTTCAGCATCTTTGTCAGAGCTGGGGACAGGTTATGTGGTCTTGTCCTCCTTTCTTTGTTTTTTTTTTCTTTTTTCATGCCATTAAATCTACTGGCATTGAAGTCATCTAATTGATTTTCTATATTCAGATGTAACTACTGTTAAGCAACACCAGCTCTGCTCTTTGGATTACTTGTAAGTGTTTATGAAGCTGGACTTACCATGTTCATTGCAGGCTTCTTTGATTGCCTGGAGTGCCCATGGCATACTGTGTCATGCTGCCCAATTCCAGAGTTCTGTGCCACTCACACCAATGCTAACAGCTGTTCATTGTGGATGTGGAGGGGTGCAGTAGGAAGAAGACGGATGATTCTACATGTTTCTTGTACTCTTCTTCTAAAGCAATCATTGCTTGCTGTTTGAGATAGGTCTGTCTGTTATGTCACGAGAAAAGTGGGCCCACCCTCAATCAGGGAGGCCAGTAGGAGCATAGCAATTTATTACCAGGGGCAACTAAAGAAACAACAACTTGTTGGGTCACAGGTTTATAATAAGTGTTTCAAGGAGGGGACACTGGCTGTGTACAGAGATTCAGGGTGGATAGGGGGAGGTTAGGTCATGTTAAAATTAGGCACCCGATCTATGGGAAGTCAGGACGGAGGGGCTAGTTGGAGGAATTGGGGAGATTGGGGGGCAAGAATTCTCCAGGGAGAGACTGAGGGGAGGATCTGGGGGGGATTTAGGGGAGCAGGAAGGGCACACGCAGTGATCAAGGAGGCAGACAGGGTCTGCTTGGGGGACATTCAGGGGATTGGAGGGGCAGGTGGGATCTGGAGATCCAGGAGGGTTTGACACTGATAAAATTGGCATTAGGAGTGCTTGTGGGCTGAGGGATTTGGTGGGCTGGGGAGGTGTCTATCTGGGGGTGGAGGGAGGGGTTGGGGGCTAAAAATAGCTTAGTGCCAGAGAAAAGGGGGGAAAAGCACAGCTTGAGAGCTATAGCCAGTGTCTGGGCCCTCCCAGCCCTAGGGCTGTGCTGGGAACTATACAGGAGTTCA
>NW_017729022.1:17613311-17624281 GCF_001723915.1 Gavialis gangeticus
GTCGGTCATACTCCTTCTGAAATATGGGTTTTTCTTTGTTCATCAAAACCTACCCAAGGGCTCTGGCAAGGGATGATATAGCAATTGTGTGTCTGTGTGAGTGTGTTGGGCTGGGGAGGTGTCTATCTGGGGGTGGAGGGAGGGGTTGGGGGCTAAAAATAGCTTAGTGCCAGAGAAAAGGGGGGAAAAGCACAGCTTGAGAGCTATAGCCAGTGTCTGGGCCCTCCCAGCCCTAGGGCTGTGCTGGGAACTATACAGGAGTTCAATTAGATCTGTCACTGGGGCTGATCTAAGTTAACGTATCTCAGAGCTACACTTAACTTAGATTGGGTCACCCATTTTTAAATTAATCTAACTATCCTGAACTTCCGTACAGTTTGCAAGTAGATTCACCTAACTAGTGTAAGGTCTGCATTGGGACAAACTAAGTTAGATTGGGTGGCCATTTTTAATGTGATCTAACCTCCCCCTAACCTCCCTGAATATCTGTATGCAGCCACTGACCACAGCCAGTGCCCACTGCACCTTGTACAAGTCCAAGGAGCCAGTGGACATTACCCTGTGAAACTCTGCCTGGTGACATGAGTGGAAGAGTGATAGGAAGACTGCCCCATAGTTTCCCAGGTTCTCTCCAGCCAGAATCTCTTTCCTGGTCTTACAGATGGTGGGTTTGTCTATAGTCAGGAGGAGGCAGTGGCATACCGTGGGTTCCCAGTTCCCCCCCATCCATGGCTGATCACCAAGCAGGGGAGAGGGGGAGGTCCCCTGGTGGCTGATTGCTAAGTGAGGAGGGGTGGGCATCTCCCAGTGGCCAATTGAAGAGCCCAGAAGTGCCAGCAGCAGTACTAGAAGTGCCAGTGGGGGACTGAGTACCCTCTTGGAGGGCCCAGCCAGCACCGTCCCCGCCCCAGGCCAGTGCCCAGGGGCATGGCCCTCCACACCCATGCATTGGTATGTCACTGGGAGGAGGTTAACCAGGAGATCCTGGGACTTATTGGGGCCATGGATAGGGAGTGCATAAAAGATGGTGGGAGAAGTGCAGCCAGAACCCTAGGAAGAGGTCTCTGAGGAGGCAGTAGAGGGGCTGTTTGAGATAGGAATTTGGGCTAGAAGGACCTTTGGCTTGACCCATTATAGGAATTTTTATGCCACCTGAACAGCCTGGGCATATGTGCAAAGGACTGAAAATGCAAGCTATGTTCTCAGTGCTATCAGAGATTTTTCAGCCTTGAAACACTATCAAAATGACTGCATTTTAAATCTTAAGTCTCCTTAGCCTCCTTTTTTCCTTCTCTGTCACCATTTGTGCTGAGCAAATCTGACATTATTTTCCCGGGTCATTTCTTTGTGTCATGAGTTGTGTCATCACTAACATACTGTTTATTATAGGAGGTCCAAATGCATTTTCCATTTTTTGATAGAGATGGACTTTACCATTCCCTAAATGTCTCTCCCAGGATGATTTAACCCAGAACCGTACAACTGGTGGCCTGCAGGCTTTATGCAGCTCAGAAGTGGTCACCCTAAGGCCTGCAGGCTCCAGTCTAGCCACTACTCCCACTTCTGAATTGCTCCTGCTGCTGAGGCAGCTGGGGACTCTGGACACTCCTCCTCTCATCTGGTTTTTGCTTTTTTCACCTGCCCCAGGGGCAAGAAGGACTCAGAAAGGGAAGCCAAGCTATACATGCTACATATGTGGTGGTGGAAAGAGGCTAGATTGCTGCGTATGTGACACATACAGTGAAAGAGAGAAGGAGCTGGGCTGTGTTTGTGGTGGGGGGGGGCTGAGGGGGCCAGGCTGCCTACCCTGCCAGGAAGGCACAACAGGGGTGGAGGAGCTTGACTGTCCAGACACTTGGAGGGCCCACGTGTAGCTCGTATAATATGCAACCCTCAGCTATTCAGAATTTGGACAGACTTGGCTTAACCGATGCTGCCTAGTATCACCACACAGGGACTCATAAGTCTAGGAAGTAATGGAAAAGACTTCCCACAACATTATAGATATCATCCTTATGATCACTAGAGACCAAAGTGGGACTCCTGGGAGCCACTCCTGGCCTGGCATTTCAGGAACTACAAAATATCATGAAGTGAATGAAGTGGGTTAAATCTCCTTCAAAATGGACTGTATCCCTAGAATAGACTGTATCCCTGGAATGGACTGTATCCTTGAAAAACAACGGTTCAACTGAACGAACTCCATTTGCTTCAGTCATTGACAGATGTGGTACCCCTGATGAATACCAGATGAGAGACAGAAGTCAAATAACAGATTGCAGAGAAGCAGGAAGCAGCAGGTTCTGAATGAAGGCCATCAAGTCCCTCTGTCAAGAATTTGTCTCTACTTCTTGGAAGAGAGCCCAAGTTGCTGATCCTCTCTTTGAAGAAAGGAGGCATTGTGGAAATGAGGACCTTCTGGAGAGACAGATTCTAGCATCAGTGATGAGGAAAGGATTTGTAATGCTTGACTTGGGGTGCTGGGCAATTCCATAAGTTGTGGTAGAAGTCAGTCACCCTGTACAGGGAAAATAAGAGCTCTTTTTCTGTGGTCTGGTGTACCATATAGTACATGTACAGTACACCACTGCAAGGCCTATTCCTTGTGGGCCTATTTCTTATTTTTTCATGTGGGTATTTATCAAGAGTACCACATCTACCAATGACTGAGGGAACAGAAGTGTCACACACAAAAATGTACATATAGGGTTGTCAAATTATTACAAATCTTGTTTTTTTGGAGGGTCTGTGACATGAGCCACAGCTCATCATTTGAGCTAGGACAGAGGAATGAAAAGAAGTGAAAAGATGTCTTTAAATTAACAACAATGAAAAGAGTGGGAGTCATTAAAAAAGCTTTGTGTGTAAAAGCACAATTAAAGATAAAAAGCATATTAAATTAGATGTCTGCTTAGTAGGAGATAATATAATTATTTGGTCTGAAAATACAAGATTATTAAATGAACACTTCTGTAGACTAAATCTGTCACTGAGAAGTTACAAGACTCAAATTTGTTTATGAGCAGAATAGAAACGAGGTTTTCCTATGCATGGTGTATCCGAGTACCCTTTAATCCAGTGGTTCTCAACCTTTTTTGTACTGGAACCCATTTGCAGACATTGATGGCCAGTCCTGACCCACTAAATAGTTTAATTTGAAAACAGCCCCCTGGCCCTGCCAGTAGCCCTCACTCCCGACCCCAACTCCTGGGGATGTGAGAGAGGCATGGGGAGCTTCAAGCAGCCCTTGCAGGCTGGAACTCTGCCAGCCTGCCAGGGGAAACCCATGGTTTCCCACATTTTTCTCCTTTAAGGAGAAAATCTGGGGTTTTCCATATTTTTCTGTGATTGTTTGTGACCCTTTCATATATTTTTGTGAACCACTTTTGGGATGTGACCCATGGGTTGAGAAACATTGCTTTAATCAAATTCAGAATAAAATGTTTGCAAAACTATGAGAAATACAAAATTCTTTATAATTTTGTGAACGCAGGATGTCAGAATTGATTAAATATTGTCCCTCATGACTGCACTGGACAATTTTCTAAGTATAAATCGTGTCTTACCAAATATAATTTATGAAGGTGTCTTTAAATAAAACCCAGGAGGAAGTATTTTTTTTTGGTGTGGTTAGAATTTTACAGTATGTTACATGTTTGTGCAGAATTGGTACTGTTTGCAAATGTTGCTGATAAAGAGCAATTCTTGAGAAATGGAACATTGAAATAATAAATCTCACTCTTAATTTGTAACAGAAGCCTGTGCTTATCAGCTATGATATAACAGCAACATTTCTGATGAACCACAAAATACCTGCAGTTAAACTGATCTTTTAATATAAAAACCATAATCCTTTATATTTCTATAGTTCCTTCCCCTAAGGGTCTAAAAATGCTCTACAACAATTAATTAAGCTTCATAGCATTTCTTTGACATAGGTATTTGTGGGTAAGCTGAGGATTGGAGTGGTTAAGTGATTTGTCAAAATCACAAGGCGCCTGATCTTGCTTTGCTTTCCTGACAAAAATGGTGTGTTTTTACCACAGGGTAAGTAAAGCAAGTTAACTATCCCACAGCAGGAGGGGAGAAACCCCTCCTCTCCCCTGCCACACACACACACCACACAGTGGAGACAGGGCACTTAATTTTGCTCTAAGATTAACTAGGTGAGGTCAACCATAGGTAAGATATAGTGCCTGAGCTTGCTTAGAAAACTGATAGTAAGACCTAGAATTGTCTGCTTCCATGCATTAGTTTTTTTGCTGAAATACTGACCCCCCCATTCCCCATTAGGGGTGTGCGAAGTGGGCCCTATTTAATTCAGATTCATTCCGAATCAGGGACAGTGATTCAATTCATTGATTTGGATCACTGTCCTTGATTCGATTCAGCCAAATCTGAATCTGAAGATTCGATGCTGATTCAGAGAATCCGTGATTCAGACAGACACAGCTTTAAATGTTTTTTCTACATATCTCGAGGTACCAGGAGCTGCTCGTGGACTCTGCAATGCTGGGGCAGATGGAGTGTCCCACAGGAGCACGGGGGGGCCCCCACTTGCTTGGCAACAAACCCAGAAGTGCACCGGCAGTATTTCCCATCTGCTTCCGGGTCTGCTGGGGAATGCGCGGGGGTGGGGGGACATGCCCTCCTGGCTCAGTGATCAGCCATGGGGGGACCCAAGGTGGCCTCCCAGACCCTGGAGGCACCAGTCGCCAAGCCAGGAGGGTTCAGGGGAGCCCCCTGGTGTGCTCTCTGGCAGACCCAGAAGTGGACTGGAAGTGCTTCTGATCCACTTCTGGTCTGTTGCCAAGTGAGCCGGGGAGCCACCCTCGCTTCTGTGGGACACTACTTGTGCCCCAACATCACAGGGTCTCTTGATTCGACTCAGATTTGGAGATTCAGCCACTGAATCAGCCCAAATCTCTGCTGAATTGAATCAGGGGCTGAAGCTTTGCACAGCCCTACCCCCCATACCTTTTTTGTAAATGAAGACAAAATCTGAGAGAGAACTCCTATTATGAACAATATTGACTAGCCTTCAGATAAATCAGAGGCAAAGTGAGGACCTGAATCCAGTAGCCCTCCTGCTAGTACACTGCTCTAAGCACCAACAGCATTCTTTTTTTCTATGTCTATGGATGCTGAAGATTCTGGTTACAAACATTGGCCATTTGTACTTGGGCTTATAATTGGTCAGAAAAATACAGGTTAGCTTTTAAAGCATTCCATGCCCTTTTAGAAAATGCCCATATAAAAATATAACAAGATATTAATTGTGTATCAAATTTAAACGTCCCAGTGTTGCTGTTTAGCACCAGCACTTCATTCCTTAGTGTGTTTAGGGTTTCTTTTCCCCCTGAAGTCTTACTTTCAAAGAATTAATCAGAATGCAGTGTAGTTTTCTGTAATTCAGACACATGCTGTACAGATTTGTACACAAACGATGTTATATCTTTGTGACTATTTATTCACAGTTACATTTAAAGGGCTCTACAATCTATTAATTGCTTTTATTTATATAGATGTAAAGATTCCTTGCAACCTGCCGTCTCTCCAGTTCCCTTTTATGACGCTGCTGTGTTTCTATTATTACAGCTGTTGTAGACTACTGTGGCTTTTTCCATTGACTTTATCTTTATTCACATTCTTATTTAGTTTGATCTAGTAGCTGAGGGTTAGATACAAAAGTGATGAGAGTTTGGTTTAGCCTTGGCCTTTATTATCAGATACCCACAAGGAAATAAAGCTTTGATCTACTTCCTTGGAAAGCTAATCCAAGTGATTATGTGACGTTGTGTGCAGTGGTAGCTACAGGGATATACATCTTTAATCTCTTGGTGTTGAATACATAATCCAGTAAAGATTCTTGGCAAGAAGATTTAAGGAAGAACAAAATAATTAAACTGTTCACAGTCATTATTTTCAGGAATGCAGGCTGGTAGCTTTACAGTTGCTGAGTCTGATGTTTGTTTTGTTTGAAAAGGGATATTTTTCTTAAAATATTAAATTTGTATCATTCCAAAGTGATGTACTGTAAAATGGATTATTTTCATTGTCACTAATCATTAAACATCAGCCATGTCCCGCTTCCACACTGAGGAAATCTAGATTTTTTTTCTATGACTAGTGTGAGCATTTATCATGGAGAAGTCTAACAGATCTTTCATTGAATCCAGACGTAAGCCAAAATTCTCTCCTAAACCCAATTTGAAGATTTTGGGGCAAGGGTAGAAGCCACACCTGCTGTGAATGGTTATAGCTTCATTAAAGTTAATGGAGTTGAACCCATTTATCCAAATATAAATTTGGCTCGCTGACATTGAATTTTCTTTTCTATATAGGAAACTCACATATTGAGATCCACGGGAGATCAGATTATACAAGGAAACTACAACGGGGAGTTTAAAAAAAGAATTTTGCCCTTAATTACATGTATTTCCTGGTTATGAACTAGTTTATGCTCTTTGGACACCCAAAACTATGATTAAAGTATCTGGAAATTTTGGGGCCACAAGATGAGGCCTATTAAGTAAATGTCAATTGCTACACATACTTCAATTTCCCTTTGGGGATGGGAGTAGAGGGTGAAGGGGAATTTATATATTATTGTAGGGAACCAAATCAAGACTCCTGCCTATATTTTGTGCTGAAATTTCAAAAAGAATTATTAAAGTCTACTCCTGGCCCTCTGTATAGGGCCTGAATTGTGTCATAATGAATAACACTCTGCTCCCTAATGACCTGAAATGTACATCTTGTCTTTCCTCTGCTTTTCTGAGAGATTCCTGGAAAAAATTCCTTTTAGACTGTCGGGTGTTCCCTTTTATTTTTTGTTGTAACCCTGATTTAGTTATCTGTGGAAAGTCTGATTGCCACAAGGCCCTAGTTTCTCTAGTACTCCATTTCCTTGCTGCATGGGTTTTGTAAGGTCCATTATGCTTCCCCAAAGACTTGTGTATATATAGCGAGAGACTTGGAATAATTATTCTGAGATAATTGTGGCAATCATCTTCCTGATGTTATGACTTTTCTTCATTGGACATGGCAGGGAAATATAGATAGAGGGATGGTAGAGAAAAAGGAAATAATAAGATGAATTGGTAAACATGACAGCTAGTGTCCTCAGAGCTTCCTACTTGTTAAGCTTTTTTGTAGGAGTTATGACAAAGAAAACTTTAAGGAAGAATTTGAAGGACAATGAATTATGGTGTTTATGGGGAGGTTCTCCAAAGCATGACAAGATGTCTGTCTGAAATTTAACAATGGGTGATGAAGATGAAGTCTAGCATCATTGGGAAACAGGAGGCAGGCATTCACAGCTTGCTAGTGAGAGATGAGTACAGGGGCAGGTCATAAAAGGGCCTTGAAAGTGAAGAGCAACGGCTAATATTTTATGGACTGAGTAAATGGAATCAGTGGAGCTGACTGGAAATTTTTCACACAAATTTTTTTGACAGAAAATGCCAATTAGTTGATACTGAAATTGTTAACAGAAATGTAATGTTCTTAACAAAACTTTCTACGGGAAGGTTCCTCAGATCAGAGTGAGAGACCAATTCACACCAGAACAGCATGAGCTTAAGAAACTGAATTATTCTGTGTTGTGTGAACATTTTAATATCAAGTTAAAATGATGTTTAGTGGTGTCAAATATATTAAAATAACCATAAAAGGTTTTAACTTAACAAGATTAAAGATTACCTTTAACTGCAAATATATTATAACAGATTTCTGGCCGTTGAGGAATGTCACGGTTGTCACTATGCTGTGAACCAATTTACAGCAATTGCAGTGATAAAATTCACAGCAAGAGCAGTGATAAAATTATTATCCTTCTGGCCTAAGAACAAGTCCCAGCCATTAGAACTAAATGAGAGTCTCTCTTATACATTAACACTATATGGTCTGTGATAGAAGAGAGAAACTCTTAAATCTTTCCAGCATATACTGTATTTCAAAACTAGTCAGTGCTTTATATTTTTCACAATCTTAGAAGGTATGTCCTATTAAACAGACTCATAAAAGGAAAAAAATGCATGAATATGCATCAAAACTATTATGTTTCATTCACTGTGAATCATTAAATTCTCCTATATTTAAGAAAAAGAATCTAGGTACTGAAAGTGCGGGAAGCCTGACTTGTAAATCATACACAAAATAATTTAAGGCAATAGTGGGACATTCAATTAAACTGGAAGGTAGCAAATATAAAAGTCGGAACAGGAAGTGGTTTCTAAACAATGCATAATTAGCAGATAGAACATCAAGCTGCAAGTTCTGTTAAGCAACATTCAGTTATATAACTTAGAGTCATTATAGATAAAACTCAAAAACAATGTAAACTCATTGTAGAAATTTAAGCTACCCTCTGACTGTTGGGAGTTAAGATAAAACTTCCCTGTAGACAAGGCATCCCATAACTAACTATTACAATGCCATGTTCAGCATTCTTATGCCTTCCGTTGAACCATCTGGTACTCTTTGATATTGATTTGTGGGAAAAACATGATTTTTTGGTTCAGTGGTCAAAATGATTTTTTTTTAATTATTTGAGGTCAACCTGAAATGAAAATTTGAATCATTTATTATGTCATACTCTACCCCTTTATAATATATTTAGATATATCAAGATTTAAAACATCGTTTTGAAATGAAAAGTTAAATTGTTTTATTTAGAAAGTGTCAAAGTGTAACTCTTCCAGGAAAGACCCTGCTGGTCCTGTAGGAAAAAGGACCAGCAGCCTCACAAGTTCCAGCATGGGTGACTGGTGCCTCCTGAGACTGGGGAGCGCACAGGTTGTGGGAGGCAGTGTCGGCAGTGTCAGTGGCAGGGTGGCGAGCAGTGACTGCCCGCAGAAGCTGGTGGTGGCGGTAGGGGGGATGAGCAGCAACCGACCGCAGAAGCCAGCGTTCACAGCAGCGAATCTCAGAGGGGCACATGCCCTGCCCCCTGTGTCCCCCTTACCAGTTGCCTATGTGTTCCAGTGCTGAAACACTAGAAATAGCATAGGAGATTTAAGCTGGGTCTATGTGAACTGGAGTGTACATTGGATCCAGCTTCTGGAAAACCCAGAGAAATTACTTTCTGCCTTTCCATTCTCAACCAAAGCAGCTTCAGAGCAGAGTACCACTGAGAAAAGGAAGAAAGTTAAGACTAGACCTGGCTGGAAAGCAGTAATTAATTTTCCTTGATAAATACTATTTTTCTTTTAGAATTAGACATTTTCCATTTTTTAATGAAAAAATAAAAAAAACCTATTTTTTCATTGCTAAAGAGAAAATAAAAAGTTAAAAAATTCTGTAATAATTTTCAGTCAGGGTAAAGCCAACATTTGCTGTAAAAAAGTTGTTATGAAAATTTTGACCAGCTCTAATTTAAGAGTCACCAACTACAGAATATGCATTGGCACTAATGAGCCAATGTCCATAAGACCTGCTATCAGCAGTATAACTGGCTACGTGAGCAGAGCGTGATTACTGCCATAAAAACAAATGAACAACCTGTTGGTTCTGTATTCCTCTGTATATTTTAATTTACAAATTTGAACAATTTTAACTTGGGAAAGCTTTTTTTGGGGGTATAACATGAGGCCTGAATTTAAACAGTTATCACAGTATAACTCTTCTACTCCACGTGGACACTCTTATTCTGGTATATGAGGGCTGTTTAAACAGGTTAGTCTGTGTTGCTTTTTGAGAAAGGGTTAAAGCTAAACCAAAAAAGAACACTCATATACCAGAAAAAGAGGGTCCATACAGTGGTGGGATTATACCGACGTATAACTATATCTGTTTGAATTATACTAGTATAACTATATCGCCAATAATTTATACTGTTGGGAAGAAAAAAAAAATGAATACCTTTCCTATGCAGAGAAGTCCCTTGTTTTATTCCTTTATATTCATTGTATCCTTGTTTCTAGGCACAGAAATCCAGGTAGAAACTTTGCTGTAAGCTATAATGAACATGGCAAGGAAACAAAAGCTGAAACAAAGTGCTGAAAATGACCTTATTTCTTGAAGACTGGAAAAAAAATGCTGCCCATTAAGGACTACATTCTTGCAAAAACCCAAGGTTGTAATGATTTGCAGAGGCGTTAATAATTAATTTAATTCAATGTAAATAGGATAATTACTATTCCTTTTTAATGTTTTAAGAATATAAGGGATGAATACGTTTAAGAGGTCTTCTTTTATTTCATATGGCATCAGATATCAACTTCTAAATCTATGAGCCACTGTTTGGTATAACCCACTGGCTGCTCTGTGTGCAGATTCCAACTACCCCCATCTGGGTACTTCTAATGATTGCAGCTTTCAGTTAGGTGCTGTGCTGATTGCTAGACACCTCACACACACAGGAGGCCATCCAAGATGTTATCATAGAATCAGTGAGTTGAAAGGGACCTAGACAGATCATCGAGTCCGACCCCCTGCCATGGGCAGGAATGAGCACTGGGGGTGGGAGGGGTCATCAGGTGCCTATCCAGTCTCCTCTTGAAGATCTCCAGGGAAGGTGAGAGCACCACCTCTCTGGGAAGCCTATTCCAGGCTCTGGCCACCCTTACAGTGAAGTAGTTCTTCCTAATATCTAACCTAAACCTATCCTCCATCAGCTTGTGGCCATTGGTCCTGGTGACTCCAAGGGGGACCCTGATGAACAGATTTTGCCCAAGTCCCTGCTGGTGGCCCCTGATAAGGTTGTAGGCAGCCACAAGATCCCCCCTCAGTCTCCTCTTGTGGAGACTGAAGAGATTCAGGTCCCTCAGCCTCTCCTTATAGGGCTGGCCACGGAGGCCCCCAACCATACGAGTGGCCCTCCTCTGGACCCTCTCCAGGTTCCCCACATCCCTCTTGAAGTGCGGCACCCAGAACTGGACACAATACTCTGGCTGCGGCCTGACCAGCGCCGCATAGAGGGGGAGCAAGACCTCTGTGGACCTGTTAGTGATGCCCCTGTTGATGCA
>NW_017729022.1:17629281-17657372 GCF_001723915.1 Gavialis gangeticus
ACCGCATTGGTCCTTTTCCAGTCCTTAGGGACTTGGCCCGAGCACCAGGAGTCCTCAAACAGCTGTGCCAATGTCTCTGCAGTGACACCAGCCAATTCCCTCCGCACCCATGAATGAAGGTCATCCATGCCCACCGACTTGGATACATCTAAGCCCTCCAGCTAATCTTTAACTAGGTCTGAACTAACAGTCGGGGGACTCATCCTTCCTGGGCGTCTACGCTATCACCCGAGAGCACCCCATTGTCAGCAGACAGGAACACGGAGGCAAAGAACTTGTTAAAGAGTTCTGCCTTCTCTCACGCATCCATCACCAACTGCCCTGCCCTGCCCTGCCCTGCCTTGTAGGGGTCCAATGTTACCCCGAGACTTCTCCTTGCTACCTATATTCTTGAAGAAGGACTTTTTGTTAGCTGTAATCCCAGAAGCTAATCTAAGCTCCAGTGCTGCTTTAACTTTCCTCACCAAATCCCTACAAGCTCAGGTCAGGGAGGTGTACTCCTCCTTTGTCCCTGCCCCCTGCTTCCACTGCCAGTACGCATTTTTCTTTGCCTTCAGACCAGCCTGGATATTCACGCTCAGCCATGAAGTTTTCTTGGACTCTTTTCCCACCTTCCTGCGCCGAAGAATTGCATCCTGCTGCACCCCAAGGATAGTCTCCTTGAGGAAGGACCACCTTTCCTGGACCCCCCATAATAGCTACCGCCTGGGCTCCGAGTGCCTCCCTGACTACTGCCCTGAGCACATCGAAGTTGGCTTTCCTAAAGTCAAGCATTTGCGCTGTACTAGTTACCCTCCCCACCTTTCTCTGAATAGCAAACTGGATCATTTCATGATCACTGTCCCCTAGCCTCCCTTGTACTAGCACATCCCCCACCAGGTCATCCCCAGAGGCTAACAGTAGATCCAGTATGGCGTTTTCCTTAGTGGGGACAAGTACTTGATGTTCATCATGTGAAGTGTTTTTTTGAAGCATCCATATCCAGATCTCAGTCTGTTCAGTTTGATCCACATTTCTCTGTTGAATAAATGCCCAGTGGGGGATCTGTTTGGTGTTGGTATAAAACACTGTAGGAATAGGCCCAACCTTTCCCAGTGGTCAGTTCACTCTGTTGCTGCTGAGGCTACATACACGTGACATGAGTTTTGCTTTCAGAAATTTGGGGTGCAGTTTCTTTTCTCAGTGTCTTTTCCAGGTTTGTCATATCTGTTTCTTGGGCTACTATGATGACATCATTAGGGTACATGTATCCCTTAGATGTGTGCAGGAAGTCCAATTTAACAGGTAACAAATATTTACTACTTTTCTTGAATCTGGCCATTGAATTAGTTTCAGTAAGAATCCAGCCATTGAGTTAGTTTCAACAAAATACTTAGATGCCTTCAAATTAAGTGTTTCAAAGTATAGGTTTTTGACACTTACCTTTCCCCTCCCTACCCCCACGTGGAATCCAAAGCACAGAGGTAGGCTCCCTGTGCAGTATATTGTGAAAGTTAGGAACCCTCATAAAGGCAATCCAAATTGACTGGGCAGTCACCAGGGGCTTATCCATAGGAAACATTAAGGACAGGGCTTAGGCCCTGAGTCAGGGCTGCAAAGGACTAGCTGCCCACCCTGGTGAAGTGGCAGCTGATGAAGAAGGTTGTTTCCCACAAAAATATATGTCTCTCTGAACCAGTTTGTCTCTAAAGTGCCCCCCTATTCTACCTTTTATCCATCCTAATAAAGCTTGGCCACTATGCAGCTAATTTACAGGGTCAGTAAGTGAGAACCCAAAAGAAAGGTGAATGCCATGTTAGTAGGTTCAAAAGGTAGCTTTCAGGCACTCTGGTCTGGACTGTTTATGAATTGTATATTCAAAGGTCATTGTATAAAATATAGAAATAATGGTAGGAGCAGGAACTAGAACTCATAATTCCCCTCTTCCAAATGTGTGTGCTAATTAGTTATGCTTTTTTGCTGGCCTCTAAATCCTGCAGTCCTATCTACACAGTTGTTCTAGTAATAAGGATTCTATAAAAGGCAAGAGAGAGCTCATCCTCCAAAAACATTTAATATTAAACAGCCCCAATTGCTTTTTGTGACAGAGAATCCTGAGCACACCTATGGAAGAGGTCCCTCAAGGGCTTCCATTTAGTTCCTGTATCCTGTTGAGGCTTAGATGAGAGATAGGTACCTATGTGCTCAAACCAGCCATTTCTAGCCATGTACAGGGAACTTCCAAGCCAAACAAGAAGGCATTTAGGTTGGATCCAGACATGCAGGTACATGTGGTTTGTGGTGCCCCAAACCTCTTTGTGCAAACTCGCACATATTACACATTAAACTGTGCACAGTTCTGCTAATTTGCAGCACTGGGGAAAATTTGCTACATGGATTTACTCTCCAGAGCCTCCATGCTCACTGGCTGGCTGGGGCATAACATGCCTCAAGACAGTGGAGTAGGCAATCCTGGGCTGGCTGTTCCTCTGTCTCTGTGTGCCTGCTGGCTAGCCCCGTACTGAGACAATCTGTGCTCCAGCCAGCCCCTGCTACAGCACATGGAGCAGAGTAAAAGCACATGAGCAGGGACACAGATTTGTGCTGCTACTATTTGTCCAGCTGCAAATACACATCCCTGCTCATGTGCATGAAGCTTTAGAGAGGTTTAGAGGATATCAGGGTAAGGTAGCAGCAGATCAGGAGCTATTTTGGATCATATTTTTGGATTTAGGAGCCTAAAGTCCACCACATTCTGTTCTTTCAACTAAGGACTTTCTTTGATCTGATCATCTATCTCAACTGGAACTCTGTAATTTTGCTGACACTGTCTTCATAGAATCATAGAGAAGTAGGGCTGGAAGGGATCTCCAGAGGTCATTAGTTCAATCCCCTGCCTGATGCTGGATCATCCCTATCCAAACCATCCCATACAAATCATAATCAACACTCTACATAAGATTACTGTCTTACGTAGTCTTGCTGTTGACTTGACAAGTGTCAGATCAATGCTCAGGATCTCAATATCACGCTGTTAGGCAGGAAGGCCTGACAAAATTATACATGCACACACAAACTGCACATATGACACTATGGGTCCACACACATACCCATATATACACACACAAACATGTACTTCAGTGGCTTTGTGTGCTAACACTAGGGTAACACACAAAATTTGGGGGTAATTTGGGTGCTTGGTGACTAGGGGGCACTTGGGGCCCTGGCAGAGGAGGCAGTGGAGACAGGACCGGGAGAGCTGGCCATGGAGCCGAGGAAAGCAAAAGCAGTGGAGATGGAGGTAGGAATCTGGGGGCGGGGAGAAGAGCTGGCAGAGAAGTCGGATAGGCAGTGGGGAAAGCCAGGGTAGGAAGCTGGGAGGTGGAGGCAGATAAGAGCCAGGGAAAGAAAGTTGAAATCCAGGAGGTGGAGGTGATGGAGGAAAGCTGGGAGGTCAGGAGAGGTGGAGGTGATGGAGCAGCGGTGATCCAGGGGAGCAGGAAGCTGTCAGAGAAGCTGGGACATAGAGGGAGAGCTGCAATGGGGGTCCAAGGTGGCAGAAAGATAGGATAGGGAGCAGAGGGACAGAGGACAGAGGAATTGGAGTTAGACATGAGGTTGGGTCAGAGGAAGGGGAAAAGAGAGTGGGGATTAATTGGAGAGCCTGCAGCAAGACAAAGGCCAGCTCGGGGTCCAAAAATATCAGTTTTATTAGACAAGCAACACAATATACAGACCATGAAATTACTGGTTCCCACACACACTCACACACAAACTCCTACATGCACTCACACAATGGTAGCAGGAGGAAAAAAGGCTTAATAGAGGAATTGGAGTCAAGGTGGATAGAAATAGAACTCACGTCCCTTGCTTGGAGGAAAGATGGGGGTGATAGCTACCTATCCCAGGCTGAGAGTTGATTCTTGATGACCAGTCAGGGTCTTCTCTAGCAAGGTGTTGTCCAGAGGGGGTCACTGGCAGGGCCTCTGGGTGGATAAGTGGTGTGGCATAGTGCTGGTCCAGATGGAGAGGGCATCCCAAGGAGGTCACACATTACCACCGCTTTTATAGGGTTGGTCTACCTGTGACTCCAATGGGTAGGACATGCCCAGGCAAGGGCCAGTCCTGTTCAGATGAGGTCATGCAGTTCCAGGTATCCTCATTGTCTGGTAGGAAACACTGGTGGAGTTTCTGGTCTCTATTCTGTTCTTTGTTTCTAAGACCAAAAATTTGGACTCTTGTCATACTGTGATAAAGCATGAGCAGTGCCTTATCACATATTTCTCAGATGATTAACTCCACAAAATGTTCTTCTGAGCTGCCTCAGTTTGCAGGTGAATGACCATCTGTCAGGCAGCCAAGTCCCAAATTTGTTATGGTTTTGTGGACCAAAGAAAGCCAAACTGAAGTCAGTGCATCCAATCAAAGTCAAGGATGGATTGTGCTGTTCATGAAAAACTGGTTTACTATGTCCCTCCCTTTCCTAATTTCACTTAACCAGCAGGTGGCCAAGATTCTTCACAAGGTGCTGTTTCTCGGGAGTCTATCTGTAGAACATATTGTAGTGAGCTAATCAAGTAGAAATTAAAAGTGTTTGAATCACAGAGACATGGTCAAGACCTGTGAGAATAAGTATCTATGCAAACACAGGTATTTTACAAAGATGCTTTTCAGTTGTGATGTCACTAGAGATACACGGACCAGCAAATGTTCCAGTTGCACTCCTAAATTTCTGCTGCTCCCACAAAGAGACAAAAGCCCCATTCAAAGATCTAAGCAGGGAGGTGATTAAATAAACTAAGAAAGAATTTGGCCTCATCCTTTGCAAGCAGAGCCATGCACACAAACACAATTATGTTGTATTAATGACTGCAGCAAGGATGCCATGAGTTTGTTATATTTCTTGTGGGATGAAAAGTTGGCTGTTTAACAAAATAGCAGGACTCTGTTTCAATAAACCCCTTGCTAGAGCTTGGGCTCTGACCACACCCTTTAAAGCTAGGACCACACATGAACATACAGTTATGCTGCATGAATCTGACAAGACAAAGTTATACCACCCAGCCAAGAAATCTTACCATCAATCAGTTTTTACAGTCATGCTGCCTGACGCGACTGCATGAAACTTACTTCCTATCTGAACGATTTTTTTGTACTGTCATATTGGGAGGCAAAAAAGGAAAAAGCATTATAGAGGAAAGGAGGAAAAAAAAGTGACCTGCAGCCCCATGTCAGTTCTCAGCATCTGGGGTAAAACACAGAAAAAATACTGACAGGTATCCAGGTGGTAGCCGTATTGGTCTAGAGGCAAAAGGAATCAAAACTCGTGGAAGAGGTGATATCTTTTATTGGACCAACTAGATATTTGTAAACTAATTATTTTATTTATTTGCAAGTATTCAGGCACACACACCCTTCATCAGGTATAGGAAAGAGCACAGATTGTAAAATTTCTCCTAGGTAGAAATGAAAATTCATATTTCACAGGAGAGCTGAAGGTGTGGTAAAGTCTCCTGTTTGGAATAGTTCATTTTGTCCAGGTTAGGCATAGAGGAAGGTTGAAAAAGTCTTTTTACCTCAAAGTTGTCTGGTGGCAAGCAGGATGTAGAAGTATATTTCCTTCAGGTTATGATGCTTCATATTCAAGTGGAAAGATGAAAAGCTCTTCTGGGCAGGGATTTCTTTTGTGGTGAGGTATCTATGTGTCTCTGAGCTCTGTGAGGTGCAAATTCCCTCCAACAATGGCAGGAACCTGGTGTTAGCATATCAGGTGGCAAAATGCTTCCTTTTTGTAAAAATCAGCATTTCTGCTGGTAAAATGCTTCCTTCTTGCAAAAATATGAGCTTTTCATTTTTAAAAAATGGATATAATTTGATATTTTCCATGTGTCAGGCATCCAGGTTGTAGCTGTATGGGTCTAGATGCAAAAGGAATCAAAACTCATGGAAGAGATGATATCTTTTACTGACTATTTTAGAATTTGATCTATAGCCAAAAGGACTTAGGCACATAAAAGGCAGATTTTAAGCACCCATGTTCAAAATTGTGATTCAAAGAAGCTTCTTTAGTGACTACATTATCCTGGAAGCAGCTATCTCACTAAGTACCCGGCCTCACTAGATCTGAAAGCTC
This sequence comes from Gavialis gangeticus, assembly GCF_001723915.1. Taxonomy (NCBI): domain Eukaryota; kingdom Metazoa; phylum Chordata; order Crocodylia; family Gavialidae; genus Gavialis; species Gavialis gangeticus. Next base: position 17,635,394 of record NW_017729022.1, read on the forward strand.
CCTAGGCACTTGGAGCTCTGCATTCTGTACATGCCCAGATCTTTAGAAGCTATGCATCTTGCTTCTACCTAAACCTGGTGGGATCCAGAAACTTGTGACACCTAGGACCATATGCAAATTGACCTGATAGATACTTTACCTCCTGCAGTATAGTTGAGCAGGCAGCTGCTCCAGCCAGTTTGGGACTCACTCTACACACAGCACAGATCCCAGAGAGACCAGAAGGGGTGCTACCTGCAGCACAGGCTAGCTAGAGTGGCAGCTGAGGCTAGACTGTGCCACACGTGGTGCCCTCTCTGGGGTGAGTGCCACACATGACACCTACTCCAGCTGGTCTGGGATCTGCAGGCACCATTTGCAGTGCAAGCCCTGGACTAGCTGGAGTACCATGTGCAGCGCAGTCCCAGTGTTGCTGGGGTATACCACATGCAGTGCAGTCTGGCCAGGCCATACAAAATGGCCACTCTGGGATTCATGCCATGTGCAATGTGGGTTCCAGATCAACTAGAGCAACCAGCATACTGAGGGAGGGGGAGCTGGAGAAAAATGGGAATCAGGAAGGAAGGGGGTCTGTGGGCCAGATCTGGCCTGTGCACTGCCCCACATCACTCATCCTACCCATGAGGCCAGATAAGTTTGACACTCCTGATATAAAGCAAACTATTCTTCATCCAATTCTACATACAGGCAATGATGGTATTCACCTTTTGAAAATAGACTAGTGCAGTGGTTCTTAACCCTTTTTGTACCAGGACCAATCTGTAAACATCGATGGCCAGGCCTGACCCAATGCCCCTCACTCCCTACCCACTCCGCCCTGCCTCCAAGTCCCAGCCCCTCCAATTTGTGGTGTGGGGGGCCCCCAAGCAGCCCCTTGCAGGATGGAACTTTAGCAGCCTGAGAGGGGAAAGCTGCAGTTCTCATGGGGTTTTTTTTTTTATTTTAAAGGAGAATCCATATTTAAAGTTTGTTTACGGCCCTTTCGTATATTCTTGTGACCCACTTTTGGGTCATGACCCATGGGTTGAGAAACTCTGGACTAGTGGATTGAATGCTGTCTAATGAAACACAGTTGCAGGGTCTCCTCAGCCTCAGGGTATTCAGATCCACATTTCTCAGAAGAGTGTCTTAACTATCAGGCAGAGGTGAGGTGAGGGTGGGGTGAGGGCAGTCTCTTTGCCCTCTATAGAAGAGGTGGGGTGAGGGCAGTCTCTTTGCCTCCTGTTGAAGCCTGATCACTGGGTGACCAAGAGCACAAGAGTAATAGGGCCAAAAGAAGAGCAAGCATGAAGGTGCGTGACTGACTCCTGTAGCCCAATGAGAAAAGTATTCCCTGGGAAGGGAAGAAAAGAAGAGCCTTACATTCTGGTCCCTGCTGCCAGAGGTGTTTTGGGATTGTTTCTGAGCATTGTCAACAGCCCAAGTCTAGGAACCTACTAGGACCTTTTCAGGCCATGCTGAGGCTCCTAATGAATCTAAAGCAGGAGAGGTTTTTGCAGCTGCTGGAGTGAGGTCAGTCAGAATGGTTTTTTTTAATGAATTAGGTCGAACTGATATGCCTAAATCTTGTTTAGCTGCCTGCAAGGTCAGTTTGAATCTGGCCTAAATCTCCTCCACACCTGCAACACAAAACACAGCAATCATGGCTTTTTTCATTCAAAAGTGATGTGATGGTGATTAGCTTTTTAATAACAGCTTAATGTTGGAGCAGGCTTGATTAATCAAGCATGCTGGAGTGTGGTAATTACTGCGTTGCAGCAGACTCCAGCATCGTGTATGTCAGTGTCCCTGTGCTGAAAAATAGCAGAGGGGCACTTTAACTAAAACTGGTTCGATGAGCTTCAGTTAAAGCACTCTCACTGCTATTTTTCAGTGTAGGGATGCTGATCCATGTGACACTCTGAGCGTTTTAATTGGAGTGGCTCTCAGAGTCGCTCTAATTAAAGTGCTCCTTCCCCCACTCCCAAAGCATGTCTATAAATGCCCCTACTGCTCAAAGCACTTCCTAAAGAAGTGAAATATCTGGATCCTAGGTTCTTCTTAGCCTGAAGGGACCCAAACCCACAGCTACCACATCTCAGGACAGTGAGGTGTGGTGGTAAAATACCATCTGGGTGATGTCATTCTCCATCCTTTTTCTTAAAGCTGGACCTGAGAAAACAGAGAGAAAAAGATCATGACCCTGTAGTCGGGCAGTTAGAGCAATAAACTGGACAAGTGGAATTCTGGTTTCCAGTTACTGCTTTCAGTACTATTTGGGAGGAAGGGCAGGGGCGGGGAGGTTGTTTATGGGTCTGTTTTTGTTTTGTTTGTTTGTTTTTATTGCATGAGTATTTTATTTATTGCATTGCAATGGATGAAAATTGCACAGAGAACTCTAACCAGTAGACTACAGCAGAGTTGTCCCTAGGGAGGTACAGGGCCCAGGGCAAATCAGCCTGTATGGGGCCCTCTTAACAGTACACAGGGCCCATGGGACTCCTACAAAGGCAGGTTATGATCTGGGGCAACGTTTCCCAACCTTTCCTGTCCCACGGGTAAATGAACATTGCAGCACACCGGATGCGGGGGACGGGGTGGCGGCCAGAATTTCCAGCTGGAACACACTTAAAGAAATTCTTAGCGTGACGGGGGGAGGGAGGCGGGAAAAACCTCAAACATGGTATCCACCACCAAATATGGGAGGGGCTGTGGCCTTTCCTCCTGGCTCTGCAGGGCCCCCCAAAGCACAGGGCCCAGGGCAGTTGCTTTGACTCACCACCCTCCCCCAAGGGACAGCTCCGGACTACAAAGTCCCCTGTATGTTCCCTCCTGATTGCTGTCCTCCTTGCCCAATGACACAGCTTTCCTACTTCACTCCACAGAAGGAGTGGAGCCAATCCAGTGCTCCCAAGGACAGCTGATAACCAGATGCTTAGCAGACTTTCTGAGGCAGTGGGAAATGTGGTGAGGAAAGCATACAACTCAAGTCTTCCATAAGCTGATAGTTTACAGATACATTCTTTTGCTTAGCACTCCCCATTGGACAAGTTTAGCTGGCCACCTACTCAGTTTTCTAGACAGGCCTCTTGAGGTGCCTAGCTCCCCATTCATGTTCTCTGTATGGGCTAGGGACAGAAATTACACATAAACTAGTACAAGTGATTGGAAACTGGTTCAAATCTGTAACACAACAGAAGTTCAGTGCACATAAACTGCTTTCAAAATGGCCAAAACTGATTTAAGAAAAACTTGGACAGATGTAGTATCTGACTTAACTGATTTAAGTTAAATTGGTTTATTGAACTTCTGTCACAGATCCCCTCTAGATTCAAGTTAACTCACAGCCCCCTCAGCATCCCAGGATACTTTATACCGCCTTTGCAAACCCCACCTTGCAGGGTAGGCAGACTAGCCTTTGCCCAAGCTGTCTGCTCCAGCCAAGCAGGAGTGGTTTTATCTGTTGCTTATCAGTTCACTCTGTGCAAATTAGACTAACTTGCGAAGACTGAATCGATTCAGCCTTGGGCTTTTTGACTGTCTCCACTGTCTAACTACACCAAGTCTTTCCAGACCAAGGAGAAGGATATCTCCCCTGCCAGGTAAGGAAAACCACCTGGGCCAAAAATCACCTTGGCCAAAAACCACCTCATGGTGGCATCTCCCTGCCAGGTAAGTATCTGGAAGGTAGGATACTTGCTGGTAGTAGTACCACCAGACTTTTAGGACTGAGCTGTTCAGGCAGCTAATTTTATGTTTTGGATTCTAGTCCAGGAGCCAGTAGCCTATTGTTTAGGCATCAAAATGCCTAACCTGTAGGCACTTAAGTTCTTTACAATACAAGAACTAAGGGTCACAAAATGAAATTAGTAGGTAATAAGTTTTAAACTAACAAAAGGAAGTTCTATTTCACACAGTGTGTAAATGAAGTGTGGAACTCATTGCCACCAGATGTTGTAGAAGCTGATCGTTTAGCTAGATTCCAAAAAGAGATTGGACAAATTCTTGAAGGAAAAGGGCATCGGTAGCTATTGAGCACAGGAGTTAGGGATAAAGCCTCTGAATCAGAATTTCCCAGACCTAGATCTTAAATGGTGGAAGTTGCAAGTGAGAGAGAAACAGTAGTAAAAACTATGGTCATATCCAGGTCATTCTCCCTTTTAGCTTCCACTCTCTGTTACTGTGTGATACAGGATACTGGGCAAGATGGACCTATGGTCTGATCCAGTAAATGACAATTCTTAGTTCTTATGTTCTTTATCGGATGTGGCTCTTTGCTGGCACAGAGAGTCAGGCCATCGTGTCCAGCCACAGAGCAGCTACAGATATTGTAGAGAGGGTGTAGGATAAAAGTAACCAGGAACATAAAAGTACGGTAAATATGGTAAGCTGTTCTGGTATAAATAATAGTTTAGCCATCTTTGCCTGTCTGCACTACGGCTTGTGCTTGTATTTTTCAAGGAAAAGCTCCAGTATAGAAAAGTCCATACCTGTCACAATACAAGTGACATCCCTTTGCTAAGGTTGAAATAGTAGGCAGAAAGACAGCTATCTAGTCATAATGCACTGAGTGGTTTTCTTTTATTTATTTTTCAATCAAACTTTTCAAAAGACAGAAAATGGGCTTTCAAATTAACACATTTTTGCAAGACATGTTTGTTTTACAAGATGGTTTCTCCCATCCTTTAAAAAAGCTCATTTGAGAAGAAAGGGAAACATCTCTGTGTGTCTCAGAGTAAACATTCCCTGCTGGGATCTTGGCATGCACTAAGCCCACCCTTTCGAAAAGAAATCAGATTCTGAAGCAAGCTAGCTAGGTAAAGAAAAAAGCAGCTGTTAAAACATTTGGGCTCTTCTCCGACTCCAGTACTACATATGCAACCATTTCAGTCATTTGGCTCCTATGCTGGTAGCCTCAGACCCTCTGCAAGGACATAAAACGAGGATAACATGGAACATTCCCAGACCGTGCTTCCTCACTGCCATCCTCCTCATCACCACCCTCCTCTCCACATTCCTGGAGGATAGTCAGAAGATTTATTGTATAATTTTTTTGGCGGCTGTTAACCAAGTGTGCAGCTACAGCTTGGTTTAATTAAGAAATCAGAGCAATTCCTTTATGTAGGTCACATCAGTTTTTGATTCTGAATCTCATAAAGTTCTAACCTTTCTGAAAAGTCAGCAATGTGTATATGGCTTTAAAAAATACTTTCTTAAATGCTTTGTAGTGTTGTTTATGCCAGCAAATGCCATTGCCCCTCTACTAGACAACTTGTCAGGGAGACCTTTGTCTGAATGTCTGGATGTGGCATTTGGTGAAATCTATCTTCTTTCACTGAACTAAATGCTTTCAAATAAGATTCATAACTGCAATTTGGGTTCCCAGTTGCTTGAAGCATGGCCATGCTGGAAAGTGAACAAGTGATTGTCTGAGTTTTATTTCTGTCTCACTCTCCACTGTTCATATTTACTGGAATGATACTAAACTTGAACAGTCTGAACGAGTCAGAGAACAGGGATGTACTGTTTCACAGCTGTACAATTATTTATGAAGTATGCAAATTGCTACACTCATACTAAAGGAGGGTCTCATTTGTATAATATTTGCATGGTTATTTCTCAGTAGCCAGACAATATACGCATCCAGAAATTTTGGCTATAGCTCTGAGAACTCCATGTGCACACACTAAAAATAAACATGGATGCTTGAGTTCCTCAGTCTTCCCCACTCTCAGACTCCATTTACCCTGCTGCACACCTCTCAGTCTTAAACTCTTATTTGCCTCGCTCCTGTGGAAAGCAAATTGTCTGCTATGAACAACATTTTGAATCAAATATATTCATTTTTAAAGCTTCCTTCCTTTTTCTAATATTGTAAGAGAAGAATTGATAGGGGCTTGAGTAATGGCCTTCACACCACAATTTAAAGAGGGAATTTAAAACAGTTATTTTTAAGGATTTCAGGGTCTCAGTCCTTATCTTCAAGGTGCTGCATTAAAAAAAAACTACCAAACCCACTTGTCTGGAGAGTGTTGCTGATAATTTGCTCCTTTGATACAGTAATCTCTGCCGACAGGGTAATGCTTATTTATGTGAGAGACAGGACTCTTGATGGTGCAATATACTCCCCCAGGATCTAAAGACTATAACAGACCTCTGCTCTGCATGTAAGAAACAGTCCTTTTACCTTCCTTCTCTAGTATAAATGTATATAGCTGCATGTATTTAAAACAAAACAAACAACAGCATCCCCCATCCCCATCCTACCAACACAAGGCATTGTAACCCATTGCACTTCTCACCCTGGAAAGATGTTGAAAGAACAAAATGACACAAGAGAGGAGTTAGTCACATCACTTAATGTTGACGAAAGGCTCTCAGATACAACTGTTATGAATGTGGCATACAAATCTCATAAAGCACAGCACAGCCTAGAAAAAAGATAAGGAAAAATGGGCAGAAGAGCGATGAGGTCAGAGAAAATGAGGAAAAGATGGTGCAAGGGAAAAAATCTTAAAAGAGTTACTCTGGGTTTACACCTTTGTCATTACGAGCAAAATTTGGACATTGGTGTTCTAACAGCACATAGCAAAAAGAACAGATTGCTTTACAAGATTTCGTATTGCACTGGCTGTACAGTCTGGTGGGTAAAACAGCTATTCTTATACAGCCACATCTAGAAGACAAATCACTGGAGGAAAGTTAGAGAGAAAGAAAAGACAAGAGAAACAAACCTCCATCTTCTCAGTTCAGCTCAAATACAAAATACATTTATCTTTGGGCGTATGTAGATGATACAGGGGCCCTAAAATGAAGTGGGTTTTTAAAAACACTGCTTCAATTTAGGGCCCTTTAAACCCCCGTGTCGTGCACACACCTGAACTTACCTGCCTCTCTGGTGGCAAGGAGGGGAGGGCAAGCTGCCGGTGGGTGGAGCAGTACCTGGGCTGGGAGAAGATGGGGGCTGGTGCCTTCCTCCGTGGCAGCAGTGGCCCCCTCCACCTCAGGTGGCACTCATCTACAAGCACCCGGCTTGGGCAGTCCTGGGGGGCACTGTGGCCATGGAGGGAAGCATCAGGCTCTCATGCAGCTCAGGCAGGCAGATAGGCTCCAGGGAAAAAACAACAAAAAAAGATGAGGCTCACCGCTTTTCTTGGGTGGAGCCTGCCTTCCCGGGCTGCTGCCAGACTGCCCGCAGGGCTTTCTGTAGAGCTCCTGAGCTGCACGGAGCCCGGTGCTGTAGGGCAGCAAACTTAACCCAACCTGGATGATTCTATTTCCACAAACAGCTGCCTGGCAAGTACAGCTCAACTGGACACTCTCATTAGGAGTGTCAGCAATGCAAAAATGAAAAAATATGTGAAAGTGCCCCAATCTGCAGTTCCAGGTCTACATACCCACCTTGTAGGCATGTAAACCAAAATGTGATAGTGTCCAATTTGATTCTGTCCTTTGAATTGGCACTTAGCTAATACCCCAAAAGTAGCAGTATGGAAGAAAGTGTTCTTAGAATTCTTTTGATGAGACAAGTAAAAGCGAATCCCAGCCTGCTCACAAAGTGCCAAGGCCTATGATCAGGCATGCCTATCTGGGCCAAGAACCTGAACTGCTACACCTGCCCCTTATCCCTGCTTAATGCAACTGCCCTAGTTTTATGCAGCCAGATTGGATACTGAAAGTACCACTCACCCCTTATAAGCACACCTGCAGCCTCAGGCTGCTGGTATGTTTTGACACAGCCTCAGTCTGTTCTATCAAGCCTCATGTTCAAAGGTCTCCCTGGTTGTCCTGATTTATGACCCCGGCTTTGGCTCTCCTGATTGTGCGGGGCAGCGGTTCGTTGTCTCCCTGTACTGCAACCCCTGCCCTCTTTCTTCAGGGTAGTTCCCCAATGACCCACACAGTGTTGCTCACCATCGTCTGCACATGTCTGGCCCGCCTGCGATGACTTTGATGATCACCTGGTTCAGTGTTTATAGTCCAGCATGTGCCAGTCCGAAGATGAGACTCCAGGGTCTTTAGGGGGGTCCCACATAGCCGAGGGCTCCGCCGCCTCTACACCCTCGCCCGTTCCACCAGAATGGAGGGGCTGCCTGCCAAGCAGTCCCTCGCGGGTTTGTCAACACCGGCTTCGCAAACGAAAAAGATAGACAGTAACACAAAGCTAACACCTAGGGCTCCTCACCAGCTGGCAAGCTGTCAGGTTACTTTGCTGGCCCCCAGGGTGTTTCCCCATCTGCTGTGGGCATTAGCGCCCTCTTCCAGGTTCTTCTCGAGCCCTTTGGAACCCTCCCGGGCTCCCTGGAGACCCTTGACCTTCTTAGTTATTGGTGGGACACATTCACTCTTTCTGAGTGCCCCTCTATTATAGTAAATAAGGGTCCCGGCTCCTGCCAGGTTGAACCACTCTTCAGCCGCGTAAACGGCCTAAGGGATGGCAGTGCCGCTGGCTCCCGGCTGCTGGACCCCGCAGGGTTTTCCCTTACCCCAGAAGATCCTGCTGTGCTGCTGAGCCGTCTTCACGCGTCCCGGAGTGTTCCTGCCAGCCTCAATGCTGCCGCCGCTTGCTTCCGGTCCCTCCTCCTCCTCAGCCATCGGCACTTCCTTTATAGTGGCCCAAACTGATTCGAGACCCTCCTCCCGGGCACACCTGTGGAGGGTAAGTGATCCTGTCCAGGTATTTTGCACCGCGTGGTGTAATGCGGGTCTATTAGTGCCGGGGTGTGGGGTTTTAGGGCTCACCAGCCCCCTTCCTCCCCCACACTGATCTTGTATCTTCTTTGAAATTCAGCACTGACTCCACTCTCTTTGGTTTGCCTAGCATTTTAACTCGGCTTGGCTTCCATGACCCTGATTTTGGATTCTCCCTGGAACATGGCACTGGCTCTCTAACCCCTGGCTCCTGAACTTGGTTTATGTCTTGGACTACATCTCTTGGATCACCTCTCTTGGCTTCCCTGGGCTGGGTCCCATGGTCCCTGCCCTGCCAACCCAGGCCCTGACCCAACAATCGGGTAATCTGTGCCCTTATCCTGCTAAACCCTTAGTTGTCCCTTAAGGCCCATCCGCGGGCCCAGTTGCCTATGTACTAGGTGAACCATCACATAAGGTCCATGGTACTCCTCACAAGGTAGTACTATTATCTCTATGATGTGGTAGCCAAACTTCAGTTTACAGAACTATATTTTGTTAACCTTTATTCTCCTGTATTACTCTTACCAGATACTGTCTTATCTTTTTTCCCCTTTGTTCTCCAGCGTTCATATGTCCTATTAAAGATCTAATACATTCCATGAATAGATGCTTACAGAGCTTTCTATTATTTGCATTGTATGAAACAGAATCATGCAAATGAATAATTGAATTATTATAATTACTTATAAAATTAAATATGTAATGTGTGAGTGTGTATATGTATATATGCGTGCGCGCGCGTGCGCGCACACACACACACACACACTGATTATAGCATATCCCTGTAATGTTTTACAATTATTTTGTTGTGAAATGTGAAAATTCATGCATTTGGGGAAAAAATGCCACCCATTTGATTTTTCATCTGGATTCAGTGAGAACAGGAATAAAGCCAGTTTATTTTTCTGGTAAATTTTCGCTCTATGACTAGTTTATAATTTTATTACAGGATGGATTTTTTTTCCCCATTTTTGCCACAAAAATCTGTATTTCCTGGCAAAAATAGCAGGATTTCACTCTGGAACAATTTCCTAAATACTTGCAAAAATATATATCAAGCAAAAATCGAGTAGCTTCACATTTGGACCAGCAAAGTGCCTCAGACAAGCAGGCTGTCTAGTGAATTGTGCAGTAGGCTGAGATCCAGGAATACTTGAGTCCTAATCCTGGCTCTTCCATCAGCTCAATATGGGTGGTCCTGGGTAAGTCTCAACCTCTGTCTCACATTGTACATATGTAAAAAGGGGCTAATAATATTTACCTAATTCATAGAGGTGTTGTGTTAATGTTTATGCAGGACTTAGAATCTAAAGAGCTGCCTAGGTGATAGAGTTGTATTAAGTAAAGCAAACATATTTTAATATTAGAATTATATTAAAATTGGGAGGAAAAAAAGCTTTAGTCACCTGTGTGGTTTTATGAAAAATGTTACTTTTGTAGATGTATTTTTATTTATAACGTTTTGTATGAATTAAATAAAAGAGATTCCATTAGGAAAATAGGGCAGGAACAAGTTTAGAGGCAGGTTTGCACGTTGGCTGACTTTCTTAACAATTCACAGCAGGGGTGGCCAAACTGTGGCACATGTATTACAAGTCCCATGGGGCCTCTGTGTATGGCATGACTGACCAGAGAGGAGACAGATAATATAGTGACATATAGGGCAGAAAGCAGGATAGAAGAATAGGCAGGGAAGGGGATTATTGTGGCACTTGGAAATAATTTGTAGCATGCCCATCCAAAAGAGTAGCCCTCACTGGTTTACAGAAGTGTTTTGTTTAACACTATTTAGACTGTAGATTGTGCATTTGTGGAGGTGGCTAACTTCGAGATCTAGAGGAATGACAACTGGGACACCCTGGGTGACAGTGATTGCAGCTGCCCTTCTTGCACCCCCTGGTCACCACCCCCCACCCCCCATTACATTATTGTCCAGATTCATTACTGCATTTCAGTAAATGTTAGACTATGAAAGCTCAGTGCAAGTTCCATTTTATTTTCCATATCTCATGTTCTTTGTAGTAACAGTCTAGCTTCATTAAATGTAACTTCTATACAGGATGATTTTGTTGCATGCAATTTATCCAAGATTAAAATACTGGTCAAGCATGCCGTTCAGCTTAGGCTTTTCCTGGCTTTTGCTACCATAACTCAGGTACAGAAAAGTCCCCAGAAAAAAGTGCCTCCACCCTTGTTGGAGATTTTGCAGCTAGAATAGGATGGTTTTGCCCCAGTTGCCTAAGTTTAGCCCAGGTGCTTAACAGGTGCGTGGGTACAATATATGGTTCTATGGTATCTGCTGAGGTGGCTCCCACAGGCCTGGGTAATTATTTTACAGCTAATCATTTCTTTGATTAAAAATGCAGCTTCTGGGGAAGCTGAAACTATTAACAAATTTGGGTTGAAACTGCTGAATTGTCTTGGATGGAATGAAATTGACAAGATATTTCAGAAATATTGAGACATTGTTTTGACATTTCATTTTGTGCTGTTCAGTGTACAGATACTGCTTTAAAATAATGTGCAGACCATGGATTTGAATAAGGGTGCCCCAACTGGAGCTAGGAGTCAACTCAAATTCTCTCAGGCAGAGGAGGGAACTGAACCCAGATCTCCCACATCCTGGCTTGGTGCCCTTAACTCCAGGCTTTGGGGTAACATATGAAGTACCTTTCCCAGTAGCTTTGTGAAGTGAGCCCGTCATTTATTTGGCTTTTCTGGGATCAAAATAAAGCTTTCTGTTCTGAAATAACATTTTGTTTGACCACGACCAGTTGTTGTCCTTCCCTCCCCCTTCAACCTCATTTTGGCATGACAAACTGCCGGCATGGGATTAAGTAAGCTCCACCTGTGGTAACTTTATAATGGCTTCCCCCAGCCACGCTTTACAATGGCCTCCCTCTGGGAGCAATCCATGGAAAGGGTAATAGTGCATCAGTTCTCCTTTGAGGGCTAATTCTGTCTTAACCACAGATGTCCCCGTTGATGCTCATGTCACTATCTGAGTTTAATGGAACCGCAAGTGTATAGAAAGCCTCACCTTCTAATAGTGTTTTTATTTCTCTGTCTTTGATAATAGAGATTACTCAAATCAAAAGCAAAAAACAGGAAATTCCCTTCTTTGTCCCTTTGTATCTAGTGAAGAAACGTCTCATTTTGACTAGGGCCTCAGGAGGAGGTCTTTAATGTTGAACTCCTGGTGTTCTGATGTTACTGGTGAGTCAGCCGTATCTCCAGCTGCCTACAGGATGCTGCAAAAAGACATTAATTTCTGTCAATTTTTTCCCTCGAGTCTTGCAACAGTGTTCACACAGAAAGAAAAAATTATCCCCTGCTATAGCAACTACCGTCAGAGTCCCCGAAGACGTGTAGTAGCTGAATTTTTGACCAAGAATTTTTGCCCTTTCATGACCAATGATGAGACTGAACAAGAACACAGAATTGTAGATAAGAGATTCTGATGAATATTTAAATATCCAGCTGCTTTTAAGAAAAAGTCATTTTCAGCTGCAAGAAATGTCTCTCTCACTTTCTTTTAAAAATGTTTCTCTGTTGCAAAATAATAAAAACTTCTTTCTGCCCCCAGCTCCATTTCTTTGCTATTAACTCCAGATCAATTGTAAGTTATTGGCACTTCAGGAATAAGGGAGCAAAACAAGCCTGTCATTTTTAGAAGATAAGAATGTAGACATGTAGACAACATCATTCTAAAGCACCTCCCTAGTGAACAACCACAAAAAGCAGGGAAGTCCCTCTGGTCTCTATTGTGCAGGAAAGGATGCAGTTTAGGTGGGGCTGACATTTAGATATGACAGACTGATTAAATATTAAATATGATAGACAGATAATGATTGAAGCACAATAAAAAAAAAGGTGGAAATACTCTCCTAGCTGTAACCAAGCTATTTGGTTTATAGGCAAATGCTGAAATGTTTTCATTAACTTCTGTAATTTCCTTGGAGTTGTCTTATTTTTATTGTATAATTTGGATTGACTAGTGCATTTCACATTTTTACGAGGGGGAATGTACTTTTACAGCTATCTCAGTTATCTTCTAGCATTAAATATCATTCTGTCCCTGGACACAGGCCTGTGCACCATACTCAAATGTTTAATTTCCTGATTAGTGGAAGCGCTCTCAGTATTAGTGTCACAGGGTCATGGAAGCTAAAGATGAGGGAGTAAATACATAAATAATTAAAAAAGAATCCTCTTAGGTCATCTAGTTTCATTTTAAGTGCTGGACTATTTCTTATACTGTGGGTATCCCTCTTATGTAAAAGTGGTAGAAGAACTAAGGAGGTGGGCAATCAAGACCCCAGCCCTGGGTGCTGTGGGGCAGGACAGGTGCTGTCACTTCCCCCTTGGGTGCTGCACTGCTGCTAGCAACCCGGCTGCAGCTGCTACCCTGTACGTCATTGCTACCAAGGGTGCAGAACTGCCTAGTTATGCCTTAAGATTTCTATCACAACCCTTGGAAAAGCATGCTGGGTTCTCATCAGAGTCAGTGTCAGGACACTTCTCATTGTGCTTGTTGGTGTAAAAATTGCCTTTTCATAGGTTTATCTAGTTATACTCACCCAGTTTATATTCTAATTGATCTGTTTCCTTAGTATTTATTATCTTCACAGAACTGTTATTCATTTCTTGAATTTGGATGGGACAGCAAATAGGGGTGGATTTATATGATGCCTATCCCAGAGTTCATAACCCAAGCACATGACAACTGTTTTCTGCTAAATCTGTGCCCTGCAGGAGTGAGAAATGAAGCACGGCATTACTATACATAACTTCTTTTTCCCAAAGACCTGTTAACAGCCCATCTTCTTAGAGGGCTGGTCTTGAATAGAATTAATCTCTCTTATGGTCTCTTGTACTGTCATCCTAAGGAATAATAATCCCAAATAAAGGTCTATAGTTAATACACAGTGGCTGCATCTACACATGCAATTAATGCAAAGAAATAAACTCCAGCATAGTTTACCAGAGCATACTGCTCCTGGGTGCAGCTTCTGCACATGTGCCCAAGATAGCAGCAGTTTGATCCAGGGAGGAGCAGCCCCAAGCTGGAAGGAGGCTCAGGAGTCAGCTCTCAGTGGTAGTGTCGGGTGGCATCAGGGCTGGCTAGGGCATGAGAATGCTAAAGTTCGGAGCCGGGCAGCAGGCAGCCCCCACAGCTTAGCACCCTCGGGCCCCAGCCAGCCCCTGTCACCATCTACATGTGCATTTTGCTGGAGTTAAGTAGTTCTGTTGGGGACAGGACTATCTTATGATAGAGTTAGTTAATTTATTGCACCATAATACTGGCATGTGTGTAGATCGTGATGCTTTACTGTGGAGCTAACGAGACAACTCTGCAACAAAGCGCATATATGTAGATGCAATCAGTGACCCTGTACGGCTCCCACATAGTAAAAAAATATGAGAATTATAGTCATCGAGACTTTGAGTCAGCAAGGTACCAAAGCATGTACAGAACTCTGAGCAGGCAATTAGTCCTACTGGAACCCTAAAAATCAAGGGATAAACTACACACTAGTGGGTTACTGTTATATATTTGGTCTAGAAGAGTTATTTCTATTCTTTCATATATTTTTCTTATGCTTCTTGATTGAAGTGCAGTTTATCATTTCCTAACAAAGGAAGAGATAGTGATACACACTGAAGCTAGTCATGCACATTTTACCAGCTGCAATATTAGTTGCCATGCCACACCTGGTTTATTGGATTGACTGTCTATCATTACTTTTTGTTTTAATATAGTTTCATACTGTTGTATTCATTGCTTCTATATACTTAAACCGTCTTTGCAGAAGAACAATCCCATTTTTTCCTTTGGGTTCCTATTACTCTAGTTCTATCAGCTAATATTTCATGTATCATCTGACACTGAAACTCACTTTCAGCTCTGCAAACCACTGAAATAAACTGCCCTTGTGCTGTGCAGACAGACAGTTTATTTGCTGCTGCCTGACTTTATTATTTTATAAAACTTTGATTTGCCCATCTCCAATTCTGTGGCTGTCTTTGAAGTGTAGAGGTCAGATTCAGTAATATTTTGACTATACAATGACAGTAGGAACCTACACATCCACACGTAATGCATATGACTTTACGATGGATTTTAGGGATTGGAGTTCAACATCTGATGAGAGTGATAGCAAAAGAAGGACCTCTGATGAAACGGGCCCCCAAAGTGAAGATTTTAACATTATTCATACATGCCTTAAGAATCACTAGAAAATTGTTTCTGTCACCCCAAGAAAAAATATGAATTCTTATTAAACCAAAAAAGAGTACATTTTAGGAAAATATATAAGAATACTCTGAAACAGAAGTGACAGCAGAGTTAATGGCCACTTTTGTTATTTCCTAATCATATTTTGATTCATCCATGCTTTTACTTTCTGTCCTTATTTATCCAGTCACAAAAAACTTCCTAACTTTTAAAGCAGTAGAACAACAAAAGTAGCTATGTAGGGAAACTGAGAAATCACTTCATTGGAGATTTCAAGAAGATGCTGGATAGGTCTGTGTTTGGGATGGTTTAGGAATAATGAGCCCTGAATTTGTGGAAGGAGTGCACCCTCAAGGTCCTTTTCAATCCTATAATTCTAGTTCATAGCCTTTGCATGAATACACATGGGAAGATACTTTCAGGGACATTGCTGACATTTGTTTAATGAAGAAATGAAACTTGTTACATTATGAACATAAAATTTGTTTTGTATCTAAATGAACTGTGATTCAAGCAGAAGTCGAATTAATTTATGAAGGCTATGCAAGTCATCCAATTAAAGCACATAGAAAATACCATATGACTTAAGAAACCAACTACACAGCTGGACTAGCAAATTATGTGTAATGAATAATCAAATGATCACTTGGATGGCTTGCAAAGTGAATGATAGGTTAAGATTTGTTTCTATAAACAATTTATCAGACAGTTTGCAATAACAAACAAAGTCACAAAAATAAAGATTAGTCTGAACTATTCATGAATTTGAAATAGGAGCGAAACTATCTGGAAAACAGTTCTGTTCCTAAATCTTACAGAAATAAAAGGCTAAAATGCCCCAAAGTAATTTTAGTTCATTCAGTCACAAGATGCTTCTAAGCTGCCAGAATTGTTATTTTTAGTTTATTTTTAATGAGAAATTAAAAACCATTGATTTAAACTCACAGATTACAACTCATAAAGATGCATTCAGGTTTATTTTTTTTATAGGTGGATTTCTTATAAATGATGGCAAAGCCAAAGAGCAGAGCACAGTGAAAAATCTGTTTCAAGACACAAACCCATCTTAGCATGGAAGGATTCAGATTTTACTAAAGGAGTGGAGTGGCACACCGCCCCACAGACCACAGGTGGATGGAGCAGGGTGTAGTTGGAGCCCTCAATAACATACACCAGACATCTCAAATTTCTGGAGAAGTACCATCAACTTTGCCTGTGGAAGATCCTTTGAAGCCAGTGGGAAGACAGACGCACCAAGACAAACAGTAGCATCCTTTCACAAGCAAACACCATGAGCATTAAGGGGATGAACATTCAATATCAACTTATCTGGACCAGCCATGTCATCCAGATGTCCAACTCCAGACTCCCTAAGGAAGTCTTATTCTCTAAACTCATTCAAGGAGTATACTGAAGAGGAGGGCAGATAAAGTACATCAGGTACATCCTCAAGCCCAACCTGAAAAAATGCAACATCAACATCAACTCATGGGAGACTATCAACCAGGACCACCTGAAATGGAGGAAGACTGCTACAAGGATCTCAGTATTTTGAAACCTTACAATGACAACAGGAGATGAAAAAGCAGGAGCAACTGAAACAGTGGGTTGTGGACTGTCACAGGTTGGGTGCCGCTCCATGCTCTCTTCCCACCCTGGAGCTCGTCTTACACAAAATTCACCTCCTTTCTAGTGCCTGCCATGTGATATAATTCCTGCTAGGTGTTATTTAAGGAGGGAGGCTGCTTACAGCTCATGAGGATATTAATATGGTGCTCCATTGTCTCTCAATTTTGGTTCTCTTGTTCCCCAGTCCAGACAATAGTTTTTAGGCTTCTCTGCTGCACTGTCTCTCACCCTTTTGCTTCTCTCTGTGCCCTACACCTCTCTGGGCTCATTCTGGCCTTGTTGCTTACTGACCCTGCTCAAGCCCTTACTCCTCTATGCTCTGCTTCTTTCTCTCTTTATATCTAAGCTTGCTCTGACTGTTGCAGAGATCACCTCTTTACCTCTTTTCCAGTCCCCTCTGGTCCTCCAAGATAACTAAACAAAATCAGGCCACATTGGCTCTCACAACCAAAGGAAATACATTCCCCTTCACTGGAGTAACTATGATGCTTTGTCTCTTTAAGCCTTGTACTCAGGCTTTAGTTTCCATCTCTTTGGGTGTTTATAGACGTGCTCCAGTTGGCCGGGAGAGAGTGTTTTAATTAGCACAGCTCCAAGAGGTACATTAATTAAAAGTGCCTGGAATGTCATGTATATCAGCTTCCTCACACTATAAAATGGTGGCAGTTTACTTTGAACAAAAACTTACTATTTTTCAATGTGGGGACATAACACTGGAGTCTGCTGGAGTGCGGTAATTACCGCAGAATCAATTAATCTGACAGCCTCCTTACACATGTATAGGAGCCCTTTAAGACTTTAATTCTTCCCCAGTCTACTGGCTTCGGCGTAACTTCTTAAGTCTTTGCCTGCTACAATCTTATCTGCTCTCTCTCCCTAGAAGGTACACTCCTTTCCTAATAGTTGTTCCTTCTGGTCTCCAGAGACTTTTTCCTCCCCTCTTCTGGGTTCCTACATCTGCCATTATTGGCCCAGGAAAGGCTGCTAGTTACTCTTCCAAGGTGTCCCTCATTATCACAGCTGGCCTCTTGGTCACCTGTACCCTCCAGTCTGTTATTTCCCATGGCAGCCTGGTGTGTGGGCTTGCTTTCAGGACTAAATGTCAGGGTTCCATCCTTCATTCCCTGCCCCCTGCCACATGGACCAATCAAGAGCCCAAAGCCACCTACCTCACATGGAAATATGTGCCTGAGCTGCAACAAAGCCTGTCATTTCTGGATAGGCCTCATCAGTTATCTTTGGACCCATAGATAAGACAGTCATGGAAGACACTCATCCTTGACTGCAAGGAATTGCCGATGATGATAGGAGTTGTAGCCCTAGAGTTGACAGCAGACACGGGGAAACCAGGCAGGGAGTGGGTGAAAAGTGGGGGGACCCACACCATACTGGCACAGCTGCTTCTGTCCCTCACTGACCTTGGTATGGTGGGAGGGTGCAGAGCCACTGCTGCCCCACTCCAGACCAGGAGCTGTAGGGAGAACCTATTTGGGATGCCAGGCTTGGCCAGGGACAGTGATGATGGCACTCAGTTTCCTCCTTCCAGTACCTGCCCCCTGCATGCTCCCCACTTGTGTCCCTTCACTGGCTGGGATCAGCTGCAGGGAGGAGGAACCTGCACACCACTGCCACTGCTTCTAATTTCCCACACAGCTGCTTCTTGAAGTGTGGGGCAGGACCAAGTCAGGAGCTTGGGACAGCAACAGCAGCATGCAGAGTCATCCTTCCAGTGCCTGCTCCTGGCCAGCAGGGGACACCTGTGTGGAAGGGGCAGACAGGGAGCAGGCACTGGAAGGAGAACCTTTGTATTGCCACTACTATCTCCTGCTGAGCCTGGCATCCCACAGAGCCACAGCCCATAGCTGGAGTAAGGCAGGAGCAGCTCTGGGGACATCAGTGGCAGTAGGAAGATGCATCCCCCTTGATCTGCCCTTCACCTTAGACTATCTGAACCAAGACTGAACCTACTCTTGTTCCTGGAACCTTTTCAACATTATCACAGTCCAGGCCTTGTAAAGGATTAGGAGAGCAGGTGTTTTCTTTGTATCAATTGACCCCTCATCAACATGGGAGTTATGCTAAAGAGAAAGTACTTATAAAACCAGTATTGTTTTCTTGGGAACAACTTTTTATGCAGTTGAAAAAGTGGCATTGCTGTTTGGTTAGTAGACAAGAAAAACAATCCCTGACAACTTGGCTTCAAAGGAGAATTGTGGGAAATGGAGGCTAGGAGAGAGCAGAGACAAGCTTTCTTGCAGATGGCCTTGGCCCAAGTCTGTGTGAGCACACACGTGCATGAAATTTAGAGGATATGCATATTTTGTGAAGCTGGACCCACTTTTATGCCTCAAGGAAAAGATATGAAGGAAAGTCTGTGACGGGAATTCATCAAATGCTTTATTCATTACAATTCCCCTCCCCCCTCCCATATGTAATGATGTGGGCCATAACACCAAAACTTATTAGACTAAAAGACCCTGTTTCAAATAAAGATAATTATTTTTCCTTTAGACAGTTAAATAGTGTAAGTACAGTAAAACTCTAGGCAGAATGAAGAGCAGTGAAAGTTTCACAGTTTCAACACGCTGCAGTGTACAAACAGAAACTTTGGTAATGCTGAAATTAAAATCCTAATTACAATCAATTGGAAAGTTACTTTCAGTGGGGATGAGAGAAACTGTTTTGTGGAGCAAGAGTATTGGCTTAACTCTGCCTCTGTTAAAGTCAGTGAAAGTTTTATGTCAATGGAGACAAAATTAGGCTGATGCTGATGGCTCTTTGAAATCCCATCCAAAAATTCTGCCAAGGTATCCTTCTGTATTACTCTCCCTTGCTGTGAAGGGTCTACATTATCACTTGCAGACAAACATGCATCTGTTTTAATTTTAGTTTCACTTTTTATTGCAGGCTTGTCAAAAACATTTTTAATACATAGCCTTAAGGATGCAGCTTTGTTCTCCATTTTTATATTCTACTTCAGAAAAGAGTATCTTTAAGTCATTTTTACAGATGAATGTCAAAATCATTTTTGACTCTCATTTTAGCGTGATCACAATTTAGCAAGTGGCTCATTTTTAAATTGAAATGACTATTGTTCAACCTATTTTGCCATTGAATAATTCTGTATTCTTAAGATTATGAAGAAATAGTTATAGAACCAAAAAAGAAAGTGTCTGCTTTTATTTTGTTTTGTTGTTTATTTTTAATAGGCTAATTTAAGCTTTCCACTGCAAAAACAAGTCATTTCTAAACAGAGACAATGTTATGAGGAATAAGGGAATATGAACAAAAGTAAATTCAGGCAGAAAAAAATTAAAAATGTTTCTTAAATGAGATGCATCTAAGAATGTACTATAATCTATCCAGGGGAATGGTTGGAGCACCACTGTGACAAAACAATGCAGAGATGAACCCATGAAGCAATCCTGTAAGGGCAAGGGAATAGATGACATAATAAGGAATTTGATCTCTAATTTCTATGATTTTCTGATAAAGAATCAGCTATCCCATGTCATTGAGGTACTAATACAGATAGTTCATCTACAATTAATAGGAGAATAAATGGCAAGGAAAATAATAAGAGAAGTAAATTCTTATGGAAATCCTGAAGCAATTGGGGAAGATCAGTGGCAATATATTCACACAAACTGTACACTGTCTTTACCAGAATAGCAAGTTTCATAGCAGTTTTATTTCTCATCTCTGATGCATTATCTTCTTTCCTCTCATGCCGTGTCACAGCATGCTATCTTGTTTTGCAACAAGAAACCATATGAAGTCAGGAGAGAAAATCTCTAATGCATAAGGAGAATGTGCATGTGCTTTTTTGTTTAGGAGACAATCCAACACCATGCTATGTATAGTGGACATTTTGCATCATCTAAACTATAGATTTTATGTAAGTGCTAATTACAAGATCATATTTATGGATACTTCAATGTGGAAGGGAAAATCTATCCTTTATTATCACTGTTAATTATTTTCCATATCTAAAGGACTATAAGGAATTTAAAAACATAGACAACAAGATGTAGACCCTCCTCCAGGGAGTTTAAAATCTAATTGAAAAATGGGGCGTAAAACTGGGATACAGATGGTATGGGAAAGGACTATGATTGTACTAACAAGATCATTACATCGTCACTCATTTTGAGTGCTGGGCAATTTGATGGTTTAGTTTAGATGGATGGCTTCACTGATAGTATATCAAGCACATATCTACTGTCAACACATTTTTTAACCCTTATCTGTTCTCATGAAACTGTAACCATTGTTGGTCTCATGGGGTAACTTGTTACCCCACCTGGATGAACAAAATGAAACTAGTGACAACAGTATAAATGTACTAAAAACTATTTTTTAAATGTAAAGATTATATGAAGAGTTTCAAAATGTGAATGAACAAGTTGCTAAGCTTGCAGTTCACACAGTTTTCAAATGAACAATTACTTCCAAAAAAAGTCCTGACTGTTTTAACTAAATATTGCATTCCTCACAAAGCAGCAGTGATGTACTGTGGTGCACACAAGCAAATCGCTTATAATCTTCACATTGCTTCTGGGTTTTGTGGTCGTCTGCCCTTAGACAAAAAGCACAACATCCACTCATGCTTGCAGAAGTTTCTACTGTGTGCGTTGTGGCAATTTGTAATTTAGGGCAGTCATACCAGACTTGACTGACTTAGACAGATTACGTGTATCCATCATTCTTCTTTTTATTTGTCTGCTGATCAACTGTTTTCCAAGCTCCTGCAAAAAAAGCGCCATCTTTTTAAATGTGATCTTTGCTTCCAGTTTGTGTTGTGGCTTAGCGAAATGATGAGGCTGCCAATGGCAGCCACATCCAGCATATTGAAAAATAGTGTCATTAGCCACCTGTTGATTTTCCATCTGCAGGGGGTCATATGAACTAAGTGGTCAAGGTTATCCACACCCACCTTGTTTTATTGTAGTCATGGATGATGTCTGGCTTTCTTTTCTCTCCACCCACTGACAGGTCATGGTGCATGCTTGACAGCAACAGCACAACTTTGGACTGCTTTGGAACATAAGAAACTAGGGTAAGCTCCCCATCAAAAGCAAAAATGGATGAAAAAGTTTCCTTTATTAGATTTGCTTGCATTCTAATATTAGATTTGCTTGCATTGTTTGGGATATCGGCTTTATTTTTTCAAATCATACCCACATAGGTCAAGTCCTGCTGCAGCAGTCTTTCTGCCAGGTCAGTATTTGTGAAAAAATTGTCACCCACAATATTCCTTCCCAACTTGTACCAGGGATGAGCCAGTTTTTCAATGACCTGGGTACCAAGATTACCATGGCTTGGAGTTTCTAGTTGCTTGCCCAGGTAGAGGTCTGCAGACAGGGGGAATGATGTTGCTGCATCACAGCACCACCAAATTTTCAAGCCATATTTGGCAGGCTTGCTGGGCATATACTG
>NW_017729022.1:17662372-17675009 GCF_001723915.1 Gavialis gangeticus
CATATTTGGCAGGCTTGCTGGGCATACACTGTCTGAAGGGACAGTGACCCTTGAAAGCAATGAGTTACTCATCAACTGTCAGGTGTATTCCTGGAATATACCATTTCCTGAGCTGCTCCACAAATTGTGTCCAAATATCTCTGAAGACAGCAAGCTTCTCCACAGCTTGCCTTTCCTCATGTGTCATTTTGTTGTCAAATCTCAGGTACTTGGTGATTTGACAGAATCATTTTAAACTCATGGTGGCACGGAAACAAGGACACCCGGTGCATTGCTCCCACAACTCCTCCAGCGCCTTGAGACCATCGTTGTATAGACCACTCAGCAGTAGGATGCCAATGTAGGCTTTCAGCTCTGTTTCGTCAAGCTTTTTCCACTCCTTTCTATTTTCAGGATAACTATCATTCCACGCCCTGAATCTTTTTTTCTGCCTCTCTGTTTCTCTTATGATAACAGTCAGGATATCTTGTGAGAGAAACAAGTGGAACGTTTCCACCACTTTCTTTATTACTTTCTCTTGTTGGCCCAGCACTTCCATTGACTATGTCCTTGGCTGTTCTCTGACGATGTATTAGCTGTGGACTTTTTTTTCCTCATACTTTGCCATTCCTGCCTCTAAAGGTGTTATCATCTGCAATGTTTTATGGTGGTGGTGGCAGTGGTTCTGCTCCACACCCTGCTGTAGCTCTCTTCTGTCTTTCAAGGCAACCCGGGGCTGGTCCTCTTCCCTTTTCCACTGGAAGTGTTGGCATCACTTTTGCTTGTGGCACCAACTCCTCCTCATCTGAGCTGGATGAAGCTTCCATAGACACATGGTCTTCTTCCTCTGAAGAATCTCCCATGTCTGGAACAAAGTCAGCATCCTCACTGCCTTGGGATAAGATTTCATCAGTGGATGTGTTGCTGTCATCCCTGGTTATCTGTGCAAGACAGGCTTCAGCCCTGAATATGTGCTGCCTTCTCATGCTGGACTACAGAGAAAAAAGAAAAAAATTGATTACTGCTGAATGCATATAAATAACACTGAAAGACAAGCCTGGGATATCACCTTGGGGTTATGTCTGCATGAGACACTGACTGCACAGTAGCCTGATACTACTGATACTATTGCATAGTAGTGTTGCATGGCAGAAACCATGATGTAACACTACTGCATAGTAATATTAGGCTACTGTGCAGTCACACCGCAAAAAAACCTATTTGTTGGCACTACTGCTCAGTGACTTGGGTTACTATGAAGTCATTTAGTACTTGTTTATACAAGTATTTGTATACTTGTTTATGCAAGTACTAAATGACTACGCAGTCAGCATCTCATGTAGATACAGCCTAGGGCTACAAAAAGATGTTTTTGGGATGGGATCAGCTGCATGGAGATGTGTCCCAGAATAAGCTGATCCAATTGATTGGCAGAAATTGATGCTGCCCGGGGCCATTGTCCAGCAGAATTGGGCCCCCGTCACTCCTGGCACTTCAGTGAACCCAATCTGAGGGGAAGGAGGGTAGGAACCCCATGCATTCCATGTTTTGCACTTCCAGGCATGAGACCTGGGAATTCCTCTGTCTTCAAATGTGGAGGGTGGAACTCATAGGATTGCCCAGGTATCCAGGATCATTTTCTCGCAGGATCAGGCCCCTCAAGCCCCAGAAGCCCCTTCCTGAAAGAGCTGAAGAATGCTGTTAGTTCCTGGCTGCCCTAATAAAACAGGATTCTGCTAAGAAAAGGGAGTACAAACTACAAATAGGAATTGTCATGCAGCCATTTTTGGTCATTGGTCACACACGACATGGAGCAGCGAGGTCTGTTCACTTATGCTTTGTGCCGTCACAAAATATTTTTATAGCAGCATAAGGCAACAACTTTTTGCAGCCTAGCACACATTTCCAAAAGCAAGTTACATGACAGGACCTCCTTCCCTCATCCTCAGGAAAGAGATTCAGAAATGTGGATAGCACCTTCAGTCTTATTTACTCAAAGATGGCTATGTTGCATTAATTTTGGGATGTGCAGAGGGTAGACTGTGCTTCATGGCGGCAATCCTGAGCATGGCACAGAATGGCATGGCAGGGTGGCAGTGTAGACATACTGTGGGTTCCACAAAACATTTGTGATTTTCAAGAGAAAACCATTTCAGGTTGATATGAAGCATTTGGGTGTCAAGCAGCATAATGAAAGAGATATTGAAGTATGGTGATGTTGAAGGAAGGAGGCAAGCTTAGAAGTCAGGAGGTGGATACATAAACTTTAGGCCAAATTGTGTAGCTTTTAAACAGAGCAGCTTTTAATGGCTGTTTCTGAAATTAACTCTATTTGCAGTTAAACAGTATTCATTTGCATCCATTATGATGCCCATTGTCTGAAATGGGTAAGTCTGGAACTGTAAGAAAAATGGGTAAGGAGAGAAGTCAAATAGAAGAGACTTATATTTGCCTTCCCTTTTCATTCCTTTCCCCATTTCAGTACTGTAAAGAATTCCAGTTCAATCAGCAGGTTTTACCAGTGAATCTAATTGCAGAGATAGCATTGGAGCTGTGTGAAATTTATGGCATTAAAAAAACTGACCCTAACAAGAGGATATCGGTTACCAAATATCTTCCATCCCACAAATTAAATTCCAAATTATTACACTGAATTTTTGTTGTTTCTTGGCAGTGGAAAGGGGAAGCACTTTTAAAAAAGGTCTACAATTTCTAAAGTGTAGCTTGAAATATCTAAAGTGGACAGAGAGTTAAAGAAGCTTTGCCCCTTCCCAAAATCCTTAGAGTTCTTCTAAGATAAAGCATGGGGAATTAGGTAAGCTTCATTTGATTTAAAATAGAAGAGAGAGCAATGTAGAAATCAATCAATTGGCAAACAAATGTGATTGTATTTTCAGAACTTATGTATAAGAAGCTAATTACAAAGGATTTTAACAAAAAATGCCTTAAAAAGCTAATGTAGCCTTTGCAGTTTTTCATCTGTATAGAATGGAGAATTTTTTATTGTTGAGAATAAAAGTGGTTTTATTCACAGTGATTAATAATGATCCTCTAGAGAGAAAAAAAATTGTGTCCTGGGATACTTGTTGCTAATCCTAGAGTTGTTGATTGACACTGGCTGCAGGGAAGCTCACAGCTACTACAGTCCTAGCCCCTCTCAGAAAATTTGCTGTAGGCAACAACATAGAAGCAGCACCTCCTTGGAGATCTCTGGGGGCTGAAAAGGGATAGGAGATATGAAAGAACAAAATTACAGTTATTTATGCTTTGAATTGAGGCAAAAATGTTTGCAGCTCAAAGTTTTGAGAATGATTTAATGTGAAAGTATGAGGAATCAAAGAAAAAAGATCAGTTTTCCTTCAAGATGCTCTTTCAGTGATAAAACCCCTGATAATTTTTCCAGTACCATAGGTTCAATGTAATTGGCCCCCAAATTGCACTCAAGTGTCCTGAAGCTTTTAAAAGATCAGACAAAAAAAAATACCATTTTTGTTGGTTACATTAAATAATAGTTTGGTCTGATGTTCAATGGCATGCACTGGGATTTACTGGGGGCATGTTGCTTGATAAGGTTAATTAACTTGTATAATTTTAATTATTACATAGTCCTCTAAAATAACTTCTTTCCTTGTTGCTTTTTAAAATAAAATTGATCTAACAAAGAGATCAAATTTAATAAAACTAATTAAGTTGTTAAAAGAAGAATTAAAATCAGGTAATTAAAGTGCAGTAACAAATTTCTTAGCCTCTGATCTCTTAGGTTTTATTACCTGAGAATGAGAGCTATTGGGCTGTGAGCATGTAAAAGCATGGCTCTTCTGATACATGAATTAACAATAAAAAAGAAATACTTCATGGAAAGAATTCCTTTTTTTTTCCAAATAAAATTAATGAAAACAGGTGTCAAAGTTACAAGAAGAGATTGCAGTGGTAAGCCTTACACCCAGGCACTCTAGGCCAAAAGCACTTCTATCACCTTGGCTGGTATAAAGGAACCACTGCATAAAATTA
This sequence comes from Gavialis gangeticus, assembly GCF_001723915.1. Classification (NCBI taxonomy): domain Eukaryota; kingdom Metazoa; phylum Chordata; order Crocodylia; family Gavialidae; genus Gavialis; species Gavialis gangeticus. Next base: position 17,666,363 of record NW_017729022.1, read on the forward strand.
CCTACCCATAGTTTCTTTGGTGATACTTCAGTGATCCCCATCACCAACATGAGGTTAGATTTTGGGGGCAGTGAGTTCCCAGAGAGGCTTGGAAATGGGAATGAGCTCAGTGTAACAAAAAGAAAAAGAGAGAGAAACTTATTATCCAAAAACCTGAATAAGGGTCTGAAGTACTCCTGGCTCTCTTGTGATCCTTACATTGACAGACAATCTAGACCAAGGACTTTGCTCTGGGAAATGACATGGAGGATCTTTAATGAGAAATGATGCAGGCTAACAACTTAGCTGTGAGAGGTGTCATAACAGCAGAGCTGAGGGGCCATAGATGAGACATCACCTACACAATGTCTTAACACAGCTGAATCACAAAAATAGTACAGTGTTGGCACCTCCAAAGAGACAGTAGCTCTTTCAAACTTGTGAGAGAGGTGTAAAGAAATACTTGGACCATTGTTTCTTGCTCATCCAAACCTTGAGTGAGCAGTTGCATAATTGGGCAGGGTCGGGGGTGGGGAGGGAAAGGAAGGGGGACGTGGAAAAGAATGGCCGTGCAGATGGCAGCACAGCCAAAGTTATCACTGCCCTGGTATATGTCAGCTGCCTGGGGCATATACACCACTGAGTGAGGGATGGTAAGTGGGTCAACTGGTAAATCATGGAGCTAGTCTGGGGTCATTCTCACTGGTGGATGGGAAAAAAGTTAGATGACATGGGGGCTGAAGAATCTTTGCTCTTTGTTTGCTTGCCTATTATGTTGTTGTGTTTTCCCCAAGTTTATTACCTTGTTTTGTTTTCCCTAATGGTCATTTCCTTGTTTGTACTGTCTCACAGCAGATGCAAGTGAGGAACGTTTTGTTCTGCCCATTAAGTGTACCTGGGAAGGTATGTTTAATTTACCTACATGGAGACATGAGCCAGTTTAATAGGATATCAAAGGGGACAGTACTTCTGTTGACCACATGATTTGTCTTCTCTGGTCATTTCAAAACCTAACAGAAGCATTATATAAATATAGTGTCTCTACAGAGGTGTGCAAAAATAAATAAATAAATAAAAGTATAAATATGTTTTTTCTCCCATGTGCTTTTTACTAGACACAGGAATTATACAGGTGGCTGTGTATGGTTACAGTTAGAATAACCTGTTGAAATTGGTGGGTTTCATTTGGGATAAGTTTAAGAACAAATTAAGCTTTTTCAGAAAGCAGATGATTGAAACAATAGCTGTCTCAGTCCAAAATATAGGCAAGCCACCACCAAAAAAATCAAAATGAATTTATTCATGAAGCTAAACAGTAAAGGTTTCTCTAGGCACATCTACACAAGACATTTACTGTACAGTTGACTAAATTAGCTGCACAGTAAATGCCATGTGTCTACATGTGCACCCCTATTAGGCTGGAATAAATTAAATTTACTCCACAGCAGGACAGTATTTGTAAAAGACTCTGCAACAGCACACATATAGATGCAGCCCCTGATGGCTGAGGCATGAGGGTGCTTTAGCGTGGGGGCTGCCTGCCAGCTAGCCCTGTGCTAAAGCACCTTCATTCCCCAGCCAGCCCCTGCACAGCATGTTGAGCCAGGGGGAGCAGCCCTGGGCTGGGAGGCTGACCCCAGGGGCTCCCTGTCAGCTGAGGCTGCTCTGACCTGGCTTAATGTGCTGTTCATGAATAAAATTCCTCTGGAGTTTCTTGCTCCAGGGCACACATTCAAATGGCCCTGGAGATAAACTCCAGAGTAATAAGCTGTGGAGTTTATTATTCATGCACAGTAATAGCCTGTGTAGACACACCAACTGTGTATCATTCCAGGATGCAAAGCTTTGGGATGTGGGGAGCAGGAGAAACATCAGAGAAGCTGAGAGGGAAGCAGCAGAAAGACAGGTAGAGAACTATTGGGAATATAAATTTGAGAAATGCTGAGAGAGCACATGTATTTTGAGGCTAAGTGCTGGCTGGAGACGGTCATTTGAACAGTGAACAAAAGAACTGTGGATGCATCTACACGAGACATTTGCTGTGCAGTAGCCTAACACTGTGCAGTAGTGTGCAGGTCAAAAAACATGGTAATACGCTACTGCTCAGTGTTATTAAGCTACTGTGCAGTAAGTATCACCAAAAAACTGCATCAGTGCTACTGTGCAGTAATTGCAGTTACTATGCATTTAGTTAATACTTTATTAAGCAAGTACTAAATTAAATGCACAGTAACTACTGCACATTAATGTATGTATAGACATGCCCAATTTCCTGCTGTTTGATTCAGCTTGGTTCAAAGACAACTTTGTACTTTCTTAGTAAGGAAACTTAGCTGCAATCAGTCTCTCATTATTAGAAACAACCCACTAAACCCTGAAGTTTATACTCTTACCCCTTGGGCAACAGTATTGAAAGAAAGAAAAAGAAAAACAAGCACTGAACATTGTTAAACATACTAAAAAGTTTAGTCTTAGAAAGGCAGACAGGTACCAGCAGCTATCCCTGCATACCATGTATATGCAGCATTTTGTAAACTGATAATTTGCTTTCTATCATCAGTTTCAGAAAATTTCAGAAAAAAGGAAGATTCACGGTTTAATAAATAATATCTCCCAATATATAATTTTATTGCAAGGTAAATAGCTATCCAAGTTAACCATAGGCAAGAATATAAGTACCTTGACCTAAGGGATGGTCTACACACCAAAATTGCACCAACTTAAAATAAAATTGTTTCTAATTTGATTTAGTTTAATCAGCACAGCACTCTGGGGTATAGTTTTAAAAGGGTTGAGTGTTTAACATCAATTTTGCTTAATTCAGTTTGGTACCAGTTAACACAATGTTTGGTGCATTAACATAAAGCATTCAGCTTTAAGAGTGTCTGATTTAACAATATCCATTTAGACACAGATTTCATCAAATCATGGATATTTTGTGTATGCACTGGGCATCATTTTGTTTGTAATCCTGTGACATTAGCAGTAATAATACGATTCCATTTGCTATCTAAGGATAAACAGTATGGCTTAAACACAAAGGAATACAATAAATGCACTTCACCCTAATTTTAAATCTTCCCATTTTACTATACACACCCACATACAAAGTAATAACTCAAAACCTTTATAGAGTTCTCTTTTCTACAAGAAGAACCCCTCTAAGTAGTTCTAACAAGAGTGATTTTTAATGAAGGCATATAGCATGTTGAGAAGCCATGGTCATTATCAATAAAAGTAGTTTGAAGGACTACTAATCTTTTCTATAAGGTTCTATAAAAACATTATGAAAAAAATGTGGGGGAATGAGAAGGTTATTTCATTAGTTTCATTTAAATATTAGAGAGAAATGATGGTTGTTCTTGCTCTTATGCCATACCTGCTTACTCCAGTCCAAAATGTGCCCTGTTTATATCATGTGTGTATGCATAAAAGTTAAATACCTTTGTTCAGAGCACGCGTTAAGTAAAGAATAGGCCTTTGTCCAACAATAGTTATGAGCACATACTTTTATGACTTTTAATTATGGACTGAAACTTAATGTATACTCTAGGGCAGCTTTAAAAAGACCTTTTAAAGAACAATTAAAGCCTTTTTTTTTCAATTATTTAAAAGAACTTTTTTGTGGATTGTATGAAATCTAAATTACTACATGAGTCACTTTATATAAAGCTTTTTCCTTTTTAGGACTGGTTTAGGGAAGGGGTGTTGCTGAACACCTGACAAGGGTCAGCTTTATGGAATCCACTACTTGCATATGTGCTTGTATTAAATTACATGGTCTGATCATGATAAAAACAAAACGAGGGCAGGTTCTGCAGTACCTGCCGTGTTCATTACATATATTTATGGTCAATGTTCCTTTTTCCTACCACTGCAAATGACATAATAGAGATGGGGAAATATGATATGCAATCATCTTAGGGTACAGTACAAAAACATTCAGGACATTACTGATGGGCTGCAGGACATTGAACTAAGTGGACGTTCTGTATGACATGGAGACTTTGTGTTCCTTGACTGCAGAGTATGCAATATATATTCCCATATATATGGCCCTAACACTGCTGCCTAGTGCAGAGGAGGAAAGCACCAGAAATATGCTTGCTCACTAGTTGTTAAATGCAAAGGTAGAAGTGCTGAGGGAAATAAGCACTGTGATTATGCTAACTCCTGCACAAGGGCACAGATGTAGAGATATGAGTGAAAAAAAGCTTATTTTATTATTTGGTATCAGATATAATAAAGCCCAAGGCAGGCATATAATTGTGTTGAAGAAAGGGCCTTGTTCTTACTCTGCACTGCACAGGTAGACGAAATGGAGAGATGTATATGGAACACCCCTGCTGGCCACAGGATCAAAGCTAAACCTTGAAAGTTTCAAGGAAATGCTTTTTTATGCATTAATGGGCTGCATCCAGATGAGCAGGGGTGTATGCTTGCAATGGCATAAATAGTAGTGGCACAAATTGCCATAATTGATGCATCAGCTCCAGCATATCAACGTTTCTTTCCTACACAAGTATTCTAGAGTTCATGGCATCGGTGGATCCAGGCATACAGTTTAATGCAATGACCAAGACATGCTTTCAAAATAAGTAGAGGAGGCATGAAGGCAAATATCGGTCATAACTAGGTCATATGCTGCACATCTTCTGTTTGGGATAGAACAATTATCTTGATAGTGTGAACTCTGTAATAAAATACAAAAAAAAACCCCTCTCTGAACTTTGTGCAGGGTTAAAATGAAGTGGCAGAGATTAAAGCAAGAAGTTAGGTTAGATAGCAATGAAGCATTGCCATAAACATCTGCAAAACCAGGAAATTACTACCTTTCCTGCATATCCTGAATGTTTACCTTGAAATTTTATGAGCTCTCCTTTTCCCTCCTCAGTGTGAAACCATTAAAGGACAATGATGGCAGTGAAAACACCTGACAAGTATTAGAGTGACTAGTCATATGGGGTATGGGCTGGGGCTCAAATGGAAAATGTATTATACTCCTTTTTGCTTACATAATCTTTCAAATGTATACATTTAATGAGGTCAGCAGGGTTCCTCTTCCTTTTTAGCTATCCCACAAAGAACAGGTTGCAAAATAAAACATTTTATGAAATTGTGCGATATGAGAGTTGCCTCAAATTTTACTCATGGCTTTCTAAGCAGCTTTTATCCCACAGATGAAATGAAAGGGGGCTATGGAAGGTTCTCAGTCACAAGGACAACAAACAGTTCTCCTTTACTCACAAAGTCCTATTTATTTCTGAAGTGCTACATAAAATTTGTCAGAGGGGCAGTCAACAGTTTGCCAGGAATTCACAATTCAAACTGTCAGACAAACCCTCCAGGCTCACTTCGAAAAGGCCACCAGCTAACTACCTTTTGGCTTGAGATGACAAAAACAAGTGTAAAAGCTGCCAATATTTATATATTTTATTCAGATGTTTAATATGAGAGTTAGTTCAAGTACAGAGGAGCAAAGAAAGACTTTTCGTGGACTTTTAAAAACCTTTATTATACAAATATTAAAAACAAATTGCAAAAGTGCAAAGGCATGTAGCCCTCCCAGGGGCTAAGGATGAAAAGAGAGACCCACACATGACAAAAACACCATGTCACCAGAGACTGAAACTCCCACTCCCATTCCCTTCTTTGGGGTTACACATGTAGGACCAGCTGTCCTCCTTCCATTTTGCAGAGCACTCCCTCAATAACCCACTGTGACACAAATTTGTCCACACTTCCATGAGACATTTACTGTGGAGGCAACTAATTAGCATGGCAGTAAATTTCTCAGTGTCTACACATGTGTCCCTATTAGGGTGCAGGAAACTACAAGTAATACCGTGCTGCAGTTTATTAACTACAAGTACTTGTAAATACAAATACTATCCTGCTGCAGAGTAAAAAATATGTCAGCAGCACAAATGTAGATGCTGCCCTGGCTGTCTGGGGCATGAAAGTCCCTCAGTGCGGGGACTGCCCACTGGCTAATGCAGCCTCATGCCCCAGCCAGCCCCTTCACAGCACATTGAACACATTGAGAGTGTGGGGGTCTGTCTAATAAACTGTCATAGGGAAGGGCTTGTCATGTGATGAGGTGGTCTTCAGGACAAGTGCATCCATGGGGAGGGCAGCCTTCACTTCAATCAAGAGGTGACAAGCAAAACCAGTGGAGTGCAAGCCCAGCTGGTAGGCCAGGGGTTTGGCAAAGAACCAGGTGAACTAAGCTGTGTTGAAGAGGTGAAAGTGCTTGATAGTTTGCAATTGGACCAAGGGAGCAATGAGGCTTCCTCAGATGTGAAGGAGGGAAGGTGGAAATAGTAGAGAGACAAAAAGGAGGGGAGAAATAAGGGTGGAGGATAAAAAGTCTTTAAAAATAGAAAAAATGGGCAGGAATGATTGGAGCAGGGAAGAGCCAACCTTTAAATTTTGGCTCAGGAGAGGAAGAGGTGAGAAGGATGATGCTGCAAAAAAGAAGGGTAAAAACTGCAAAAAAGGGGAAAATAGAAGGACAGATTCTAGGTCAAGGAGTTATTTAGACTGCCAAAAGGTGTGAAAAGCAACAAGGAGAGGCAGATTTCTTAAGTTGTATTTGAAAGCAGACCTGGGTGCAGATCTAGGCAGCATCCATCGAGAGTAGCTTTTGAAGAGTTTATTATACAAATTTTAAAGAGACAAATGGTGAAAGTACAAAGGTTTGTGGCCCACCCAGGGCCTGAGCGGGAAACACTTGTCAGTGATAAAAACCACTATGTTACTGGACTTTGAAATCCACTCCCCCCTCCCTAATGGACCATCTGTCCTTTTTTCTACCTTGCAGAGTTCTCCCTTGATGGACCAGTGCCACACAAACTGGTCCACATTTTGTTGTAAGGTGAAGTATCCAAAATCAAATGCAACATGTTCCTAGATCAAGAAGCAGAAGAGTTGGAGGGCACTGGAGCCAGCCCTTGCAAAACTATTTCTGCAGCTTTTCAAAATTGCCATCTTGGCCTGGTCCAGCAGAAAGCTGGCTAGGCAGATCATACTCCCCTTGGCTGCTCAGTATGGAATTGAAAAAAGTGCACATGTTTTGGAAAAGAAGTCAAAGTCCAGCATGCTAAAGAAAAAGCTGAAGCTGGGGGCAATCCAGGAAGGTGAGGAAGAGTCTCCATCTCCTCCTTACAGAAAGGGGAGACTGCAGACACCAGATCTAAGTTGTGGGGAGAAGGGAGAGGACTCCATATCCTTGTGGAAAATTTTCACTTTCCAGGTAGCTAAATGTAAATCCTTACTCTGAATCAGGCACTACCTCAGGTGGCTGCTCTAATCTATCAGACTATTAAAAAAACCTGAAACAAACAAAAAAAATGCCTCAAAAAACAAAAACAAGCACCATATTGTGAAACTAGCCCTCCATTACAAGTTCCCTGAAATTAAATAAAACTTTTTGGAACCATCAAAATGAAATGATAATGTATCCACATTTTCAAACCCTTGTCATTTTTATTTTGGATGAAACTATTGGTGATTTTGGCTCAAACCTGGGAAACTACATTTTTGGGGGAAATAATGTGCCAAGAAAACTTAACTCAGCCCTACTTGCAAGACACTATTGTTTAATGTCCAGTCAAAAGGGAAAATGGCATACCATGACAAGTCCAATTAAGCATTTCAGAAAGTCAAACCAGAAACAGTATAGCATAATGGAGGCAGGAGTTTCACACCTGTTTGCAGAGTTCTCCAAACATCTCCAAAACTAAAATTTGAGTCACAATGGGGATAGTAAGGTAAAAACCCCTGCTTATGCTTTATTGACTTCAACAGGGTAGCATTTATGTAATTAGTGGCTAAATTTGACCCCATGTTTTAAGATGAAAGAAATTCAGTGTGTTCCTTTCCAGAGGAAGATCTGATGTATGCTTCAGGACTTCCTCCCAAGCAAAAAAGTGTTTTGGAAGCGTCATCACTGCCAGCCCCATGAAATCCCTCTCCTGAGGTTTCCCTCTGTCCACAGGTTCTGTGATATGCCTTTCATTATAAAACTTTGGACAGATTTAGTGCAACTCAAAACCAGACAAAATTCACATAGCACTTTCATTACAAACCTGAAATATAGCCCAGGTTTCAAAGTTTTTAGTGAACCTGAACTGTGATTTGGATAGCAAGGAGAGACAGCTACAAATTGCAACCACACCAAGCTCCATTGCTCTGCATGGTTTTAACCCCAAATCCAGAGGAAAGTAGTTCAGGCCAACATTTACTTTGAAAAAATTTGAAACCCAAAGCATGGAAACCAGCTGGAACTTAAATGGGAAATTTGCATGAATACCTGCAAATTGAAAACACCAAATTTTGCCTCCATCCAATTAATTTATAAGCTCCAAAAATAAAGTTGACGATGAGAATCTGCTTCATGGGTATTTATAGTCAGTTATCACTAGAAGTAGTTTTATGAAAGGGGCATCCCATGATATTATAAACATAATACAACCATAAAATGGACTACATACTATCTTCCTATAATCAAAGAGCAGCTTTTTGAATGGTACTTTGCAGTTCTCAGTAGCTCATACTCAAATACAAGTTAACTGATCCAAAATGTAAACACTTTCCCCAATTACATCCCATACAACTACAGAGTACAGCTGTTTAGAGACCAATTAAAATGCTAATTAAGAGTTCT
>NW_017729022.1:17680009-17686373 GCF_001723915.1 Gavialis gangeticus
AAAGAGCAGCTTTTTGAATGGTACTTTGCAGTTCTCAGTAGCTCATACTCAAATACAAGTTAACTGATCCAAAATGTAAACACTTTCCCCAATTACATCCCATACAACTACAGAGTACAGCTGTTTAGAGACCAATTAAAATGCTAATTAAGAGTTCTCCTTTTCTTTAGAATACCTATACCAGGCCCATAAACATTTCTACATTAAAAAGGAAACCAGAGTTTTCTGTGGAGGGCTGTCGTAACTGCAGGATGGAGAATTCACTGTGATATGTTTTTCAGGGAAGGCTGGATTTTTAGCTTGTTTATAGGCTGAATTGAAACAGTGAATTAGTAGATGATATCTTTCCTAACCACTGAAAGGATTTAATGGTGCAATACTCTTTCAATCCTGTCTTAATTTTTTTCTCCAAACTGTCTCCTATGACAAGAATTACCCACTTACCATTGAGAATTTTGTTTTAAAATTCCTTGCCACATGCAGTAGATGAGCCTTTGGAACCCCCTGTACTTTGTAACTTCAAACTCAATTTGCAGTCTACTCTTATTATCAGTTATTTGATAACATGCTTTGTATTGTACAAAATACAGATGTGCAGAGCATACACTCATGTACATTACTGCATAAATAAAGTGCATGGGCCTGATACAGAGTGATCACCAACACTGAAGTCAAGGTGGTTTTATCTACACAACTTAACTACAAAATTCAATCATTGCTGAACATTTGTCCAACCATGTTGAGCAAAGGACAAAAACCTGTATTCAATACCATTTCAGCTCATCATGTTTAAACGTTGGTAGGAGTTTAAATTAGGTTAGCTGAAGCTATGCCAGGACAGTTTAGGCTGCAAATGAATACAAAGATAATCATACTCACTACTGAAATGGAGATAAGCAGATGACTGATAATACCACACGATTTCATCTTAATTTTGTAACGCACATGTAAGGACTAAGGTGGAAAAGAACTCTGCCTCTGAGTGCAAAAGTCTGGCCAAAAATGAGTAAAGCTAAGAAATGTTTGACAATCTGATTACATAAGCATCCCAAAGCTCAGATGCTAATTCAAGCCCTAGTGGAATTTTTAGGATCTAAAAGACTGAAGTAAGGAAGAAGAAGAAGAAAACAAAACCCAAGAACAACCACCTGGCATCTGACTTCAGGCATGAATCTAGAAGTATGGCAATCTAAAAGCAAACAGAAGATCTTCTAAATAGCCAACTGAAGGTTTTGGCATCTCAAATGATATAGATTCAAGCTTGGATAGCTTTTATTAGCTTCTAATGCCAATGGTGGTTTACTGACATGATAAAATTTAAATTAAAATAGGAATGTAAAAAAGAACCAGGAATCCAGATTCTACTACTTTTCTAATAAATCTAAAATAAATAAATAAATGATAAAGTGATTCTTTAACCGTTCTGACTGCATCTAAGGATAGCATTCTGAGAAGTGCCAAAAGGCTGGATTCTCCAAGTTACTGAAGACATTGGAGCACACCCTGTCAATCTAGCTAAAATGATTCCTGGTATATTTGTTTAGTAGTGACAGAATCCAGAACAGGGATTTGAACATAGGTCTGCTAACCTGTAACCACATACATTGTTACACACATTTACCCGACTGCCTTTTGTATTAAAGGTGTTCTAAATACACATTGAAAAGGTCCGGATCACTGAAAAGATAGAAAGAAAATATCTACTTTTAGACTCTTAATTCAAGATTCCTAGCTTGTGCTAGGAATCTTGTAAGGATTTTTGCTCTACCGTGAGCCAGTTTTAGAGCTTAGTCTATAGGTACAAAACTGCACAAGAGAAACAGAGGGCACAAGCCCACAAACTTATCATGAAATGAAGGTGAGAGGGACTTTATAGCAGCTGTATCCTGTTAAATAAATATTAAGCCATGGAAGTGTACTCCTCTTACATTATGCAAAGCTACTGGAGGTTCGTTTTCATTTACTGTGCAGTAAGAGCATACCCTTAGGTACCTAGGGGATTAGGAAGCAAATGAAGGGCAATTATGCAGAGGTCAGTGGTGTCCAAATGGTGAAATTATGCACCTAAAATCCACAACTTTAAAATTTAAAAGCATACATCCCACTGATTTTCAGTGCACCTCAGGGCCTGTCTACACAACAAAGTTGCACCACCTGAACTGTGTCAATATAGTTCTAACAAGCTAGTTCTACTCAGGAACATTTTACCAGTATAGTAAAATCACCACTAGTAGCTCTCTGTAGTGTTTCTGGTACAGCTGTGCTGGCCAGGGGTCACATCTTTACATCCCAGACCGATAGTTATACCATAAGGAATCTGTAGTGCCCTTCTAGCCCTAAAGTTCACAGTTCTATTGGCATAAGAGGTGCTTTATATTTAACCCCCTCTACATGTTACAGGTATTGCATTATTAACAGTTACCTTAAGACTAGCTACGCATGCAAAGCAGCTATCACATGATAAAAAGCTCCAACCATTTATAAAAGTTAGACTGCTAACGTATGCAGTAATTTTATCACTGTTTACTTCTGAGCTTTAGTTTGAATGTGTAGCAGGGTCTAGCTTGCGGTCGAGAGCTTCATCAGTTGGCAGAGCTCCTAGTCACAGGGATGCATCTTGCCCAACATGGAAACCCCAAGCCCTGGGGATCGCAGCTGCCATGATCCCCGAGATTGGGGGTGGGGGAGGGCAGGCATGAAACCCCTAGCCCATCTTGAGCTCTTGATGCAGCTCCTCACCCACAGTGGGGACTGAGAAACCCAGTGACTGACAGGGCTCCTAGTCCCAGCTGCGCCTCAGTTGCAGGGTCTCTCAGCCCCTACTGTGCATGGCCCCTGTGGCTGGGAGCCCTCTCAGCAAAGGGGACCCACAACCATAGGAACCTGCTTCTTGCCAGTTCAGAAGGATCCCAGGATCTTATTCTCCTACATCATCAACAAGAAATAATTGGATGTAATGGGCAATTCCACAATTGCACCTCCTGCCATGCATGTGTGAATCATGCATTGGATCCAATGGTACCTTTACCTGCATGTGTAGAGGGGCCCTTAGTGTTGTTGAACACTTGCACTATACAGAATAATCTGATCTTAGAAGCTCAGCTTTCGGGCCTGTCCGTATGTGGACAGGAGACTGCATTATAAACACAGATGCAAGTCAAGGGGTTGCGGTTAAGCATTTAGTAAATAACGCTTCACAGAAAATGAATGCGAGCCATTGTCACTGCTTAGCTGACAGCTGAGCATAAAATGAATGATATCTAGCTATGATATATACATATAGCTATGATATGGGAAAGGAAAGAATGAAGTCCCCTTTATAGCTATGTGGCTGCATTAACACTAGATTTAAAAAAAGTGATGCAGGATGCAAGTAAACAAAACTATTAGAACAATAGGACCAGGCCCAAGCTATTTGTGTGTTTAGGCTTTTCTTCTAGAGTGCTAATAAATAAGAGAGGATCTGTTTACTGGAAGTCTAATTTTTATCATCTCCCCTCCTCAAGTTTAGCATGTAAAATGTAATGAAATAAAAATATCCATCCAAGCAAAGATACCCCTTTGGGTTTTTCTGAGGGTAAAACAGTTTGCAAAGAAGTGAGGAACTCTCTTTCCCCTGGCAGCTGCTACAACGAGGCTTATGTTCCAGATCTGTGTGACTGCTGAAGGTGGGGGGAGGCATGAAAGGAAATGGTCCTATGAAAACAGTGCTCACCCCCACCTCCTCTTCACAAATGTTCCCCAACCTTCTGCAAAAAAAGGGGGGCGGGGGTGTGAGAGCCTCATTTCACAGGCAACACCTGTGAAAACAGCAGCAGAGCTGAAAACTCTCAGCCCTTTAACAAGCCCCTCACTGGGCCTTCCTTTGGCTGGCCTCAGACATGGGCTTTGTTTATCTGTCCTCTCAGGCCACCTCAGCTGTGACAGTTTGAAACCAGGCCATTATTTGTTCTTCATATACAGTGCAAAGAACAAATAGAGTAAATAGTTCAAAGAAAAAAAAAGTGGGGGCAGGAAAGTTTAGATTGGAAAGAGAAGCAGCACTTTCCCCCAGAGAAACTTTTTTTTGGGCAGGGGGTTATCCTGTTGCTGAATATTCCCCTAAGGCTTCCTTCGACTTACCAGTGAAGACAGATTAAAGGAAGCCCTGAGTCCCTTATGGTCTCTATTGAATCTCCAGATGTGTCTCCTCATGAGGCCTTTCACTTACAAGGATACAACATTGCCGAGTTGAACCTCCTATTTGTTCATTAACACATTATACCCTCCTTCCCACACCACAGTTTTGCATAACCTGTGAGTCAAAGATACATTATCACATAGTTGCAGCTCTGAATAGCTCACATAACCACAAGTGGCTGCTTATGGAGTTTCAAGTTTGATCATTAAGATTTTATAGTCTGTCCTTTGCTGATTTAGTTTGGTATTGTGACCTTGGCTGGAAATCACTGTTCAGGCATCACTTAAGCTTTGAACCCATTCCCTACTATGCATTTTAGGCAGACCTTTTTTTTTTTTTTAAACAGAGATTTTGAAACATAAGCCCATCTCTCAGTGTAAACTCCAGGTAAAGAAACTGTCAGTGGTTTGTCTTTAAAGTAAATGTAATTCATCGAGTAACATTTGAGACACCATCTTCTTGCTGTCCTTTAATAAACTTATCCTTGTAACTTAAATTTTTGGATGGCTACAAAAAAAAAAAAAAAGAAAAGAAAAGAAAAGAAAAAAGGCTATATAAAAATCCATATACATTTTGCCTCTTTATGCACCAAGGCATCATTCAGAATTTTCAGGATACAAGAACAGCAACCAGTTTTAGAAGCATGAGGGTAAGAGGAGGGTGGAGGAAGTGGGGGGACAATTAAATATCATATAGGCTAGTTTAATTAAAAGCAACCTTCTCAGGAGCTTGAGACACAACTTAAGCCATTGTTTCATCATAGATTTCCTGTGTGATCTTGAGCAAGGTGCCTAGATCCAGATTCAAAAATGGGATTTAGATGTTGTAATGTCAAATGCTGCAATACTGAACTTTTAGGTGCCCAGCCCACATAGTGGAATTGAGAGCCCTAATTTAGAGGTTTACATTCTTTATAGACTACATGGAGAGCTAGGCATCTCAGAATGGGATCCACAAAAACTAGCATGCTGATAAGAAAAGTGACTGACCAGTAGGAGAATGCAAAGGAGAGAGCTATTAAATTCCATTCCTCCCAAGGGCTCAAGAGGCCTTCTTCAGAGCCAGACACCTTCCTACTTTGATGTTTTCAGCCCCCAACTCTCTTGCAAAAAATAAGTGCCCACACCATTTCCTTCAAAAACTGAGGAGGCTAGGGAAGCATTATTTCTTTAGACTGGTGGTTCCATTTCTATTCCCATTGTATCCAGTAGGTCAATAGTTGAGATTTGCCCAAAATCCCTACCTCTGCTTGAAAAGCTTCAATGCCATCTCTCTTTTCTCAAGTTATGGCTCAGTTTCAACTTTACAGATTTTATTCTATACCCGTTAGGATCATTCTCCACTGCTCTGGCTGAAGCTTTGCCATTGTGCACAGAAAAATGCAAAATGTCATTAAATCATAAAGAGAGAGAATAAAAAAACAGAGAGTCAAAAAAAAAATCAGCATGTCTCTATTTCAGTGAGGTAGTGCACTCACTTAAGAGAAGAGAAGTTTTTTCCCCCCTACAGTAGTCACCAGATAAAATGCATCCACCCTCTCCTCCCACCTCTCAAAGCAGCAGCTACCTCTTCATTTTGTGTAGTTCTGCATCTGGTAGATGTGGTTGGCAAAGGCCTAGTACATGAAGCCCTCTGGCAAGATGGCCAGAAGAACACCTGATTTACAGATCTTTATGGGTCTTAAGTGTAAGGCAGGTGTCATACTGCTAAGCAGTCAGGACTGTAGTGCTTCTGGGAATGTACAGGCCCATAACTCTAGGTTCCTGGTAAATGTTAATGACCAAAATGCCTGTAGAATTTAGGCAGCAAAGCTAAGCACAGATATTCAAGGAAATTAAATTGGGTTAAAAATGGCTGCCCAATTTAATCATAGCTCATCTTGATGCTGATCTTACATACAGATCTGGTCTCAGTGACCAGAAATCAAATCTAAACCTGTAACTATACAGAAATTCCATACACAAAGACTGGCCTAAAAAATAAAGAACCAGGTTAAGATAAACCTGGACCGATGCAGTATGAAACTTGGTTGATTTAGGTCAAACTGGTGCATGGAACTTCTGTACACTTTCCTTGTACAGCCCTAGGGCTGGGAAAACCCAGCCATCAGCCCTAGGTGGCTTTTCACCCCCAACCCCCTGCACCAAATTTTTTTTTTGCCCTTTGCCAGACTAGCCAGTAACA
>NW_017729022.1:17686460-17690283 GCF_001723915.1 Gavialis gangeticus
GCCAGTAACACCCCCCACCCATCATGCACCTGACTCCCCATTCTTCTCTCACTGCCCCCCCCCACAAAATGATCTGATACTGGGTAGTCATTTTAAGCCAATTTAACCTCCCCCTAACACCCCAGAATATATTTACTTAGCCCAACTGAACAGGATTTGGTTCCTAATAACTGCGTCTTAAGTTGAAACTTTGTAACTCGGAACCAATTTTCCCCATAGGAAACAATGTTATAAATGGGGGATAGGTTGCTGAACCAAGGCGCAATACTCTATTTTCACCAAAAATAATGCAGAATTTTGTACTCGATCAGTTACAGATGAGTAATATAGCTACTTTAATGTGTTTATATTGTAAATAGCAATCATATTGATTTGGAAGGACCTCTTTAGAGGTGGCTTTGCTGGACTTTTTGAAGGGTTCTTGGTTGGAGTCTTCTCAGAAGTCTTGGCTGGGGTTTGTCTGCTTTCTTAAAGAAAATATCCAAAGATATTTGGACAGATGTTCTTCAGGGAGATGGGCAATGCAGATAACTTGGTCGCTGGCATGGCCTGGCATTGGATCAAGTGTTGTAAAGTTGAAACTGACACCAGAAAGTTGAAACAGGGTGTCAATTTATAAATGTTGTAAGTGCAAAATGTGGTAACTTGAAATGTTGTAAGTTGAGGACTGCCTGTATTGCAATTTTGGATTTCAGTGCCTCAGTTCTTCCTTAGTGCCACTTTAGATGCCTATGTTTTTTGGATCTGGCCTATGTTTTAGATCCCCAGCTGTAAAGAGGGTATAATGCATTTATCTTTATAGGTAAGTGAATGCTATTAAAACACTGTAAAACTCTGATATTACCAGAAAAGGGCCCTAAAAGTATCTTAGAAAGCATCCAGGCATTTAAGTGCTCATACAAGTGCTAGAAACCTCCTATTGTAAGTCTGAAAAATTAAGCTGAAACTGCCATCAGAACAGGCCCTAGAGACAACCCTAGTATTTTCAGCTTTTGATCAGGATGGAAATACCAGTCTCTCTCCTACAGACCTTCTAGCTCTCGTGTGTGGTCCCAACCAGAATCCAGTTTTACTCACAAAACAATTAAAATATAGTCGATGGAGGAAAGAAAATGCAACTTCAAACCTTAAGAATCAAACTGGTTTAGGCTTGGACTTTCAAAAGAAGCCCATTAATGTTATTCATGCAACTCTCATGCTATTTCTATAGGATTTCCATTCCTTATTTCCTTAGGGTCTGGATTGCTAGTTTTCTATATATCTGCAGTTCAGGCTTAGCTTTACCTTAGTGTAAGGAGGTGACCCAGCACCTGCTCAGGAAGCCTTCTCTTGGTGTGGACAATCACAAATCAGTTTCTTGGTATGAAGTCAAGAAGAGGATTGTAGTGTGGCGGTATTAAGAACCCATCTAATCATAGGCCTGGTCAAGGTAGAGATATTGCAAGTACAATGAAGGTTATTATATTTTAGGTGAGTAAAGGACAGGAAACTGCACTAATCTTGCAGGTCTGACTGTTGCTACTAACACTGGTAACCATGAAGAGTCTCTCATTAGAGCAGAGTTTTGTACAGCTCCTTTCTATCATTGTAAGAGTCACACTGATGATTGTTGGTGCACCCTGGTCTTTCCTCATGTGAGTTTCTTCTCCATCTCCATTTTTTAAATACCTGGTGGGATAGACACTGAGAAGCAAGGGAAGAGCTAAATTCTGCAGCCAATATTGATGTAAACAGTTCACGCTAGTATATGGGACTACTAAAGTAAATAAGAATGAAAGATCAGGACACAAATATTTCCGTGGAGATTTATCTAGACTGTGGTAGGAAGAGGAATGGTGATTTTAAAAACAAAATAGAAACACAGAAATAAATTCCTTTTTAACCTCCTTTTCCATTGTTATTTCTAACTTATGAACCACTGGAAAAAATATTTATTCTTTATACAAGACAAAAAACACAAGATAACCAAGAAGTGTGAATTATCTGTACAAAATACTAGAGGAACATCCCATACCCTCCAATATGTTAGGAATGAAGAGGCCGAGGAGCTTTCTCTCATTAACTGATCAGAAAGTTCGTTGCATGGATGTCATGCTATCAGACTTCTGTGAGTTTCAGAACATGAAGCTGGGGGGAAAGGCTATTTCAATTATTTCCTTGGAAGCCCATAGGGCTTTTTCCTTTATAAATTAACATTAATGACGTCAGCATTAATGAATGGAAACTTCTGTTCTTGGTTTTCAAAATTTCACTGAAAAAGCAAGGAGTTGAATCGCAGGTGTTGGGATAAATTGTGTTACAAGTTTTGAGCAACTTGGGACTCAGTGACATGGAAGCTGAACAACTTGAACCTCCTGGAAGCTGTTGGAGGGTCTTCAGGATTTCTCTATAGATGCAACAGGCACAGGTTGGGTAAACAACCCTGGTTGCTTCCAGGGTAGTAAAACCCTGTTATCTCATTGACTTTCTTCCTTTTTCCATGTCCTTGTGACAAGGTATTTAGCAGAATTTGCAGATTCATTGGAATCTGAC
This sequence comes from Gavialis gangeticus, assembly GCF_001723915.1. NCBI lineage: Eukaryota > Metazoa > Chordata > Crocodylia > Gavialidae > Gavialis > Gavialis gangeticus. Next base: position 17,688,993 of record NW_017729022.1, read on the forward strand.
AGGGATGCATGGTCAGTGAGTCTACTGTGGCCTTCAATTTGTGACACCTGGGCTATAAGCCATATGCTTTAGTGCCTGATCTCATTGACAAAAGCAGTGAATAACCTGTGGTCTTCAGGCAGTTAATGTTTCAGTTTCAGTCCAATGCTGCCTTCCCCAAGACAATTTAATTGGCACAGTTAATGGAAAATAACTTGCAAGGCACTGTGTGCACTAAGAAAAGACACTGTCTGGTCAAACTATATTTTTTTTTTCCCCTCTATTGAATTTAATTTTTCTAATTGTTCCCATGGAATTGAATTTATCATAGCTAAAAGACTACTTTGTCTCTAGAGTGGAGGAGGAAAAAATTATCAGATAAGATAAAAAAACCTTCAATTTCACGACACCAAAACAAAATATAAAGATATTTCCATGGGTACATCACTGAGTGTAAGATTTTAATTAATTAAAATCTTACAACTTTAAAAATCCCCAAAGCGTATATTTTTTTTCCAAAACATGGGTTTGGGAACAGTGAAACACAATATTTTTTTGGCAGTTATATGAATTTAGACCTTTAATTAAGCCCTACTAAATACTTCAGTTTATAAATTGTTTATGAGTTAACCAGGACTTTCCACACAAATCTGTTTCACTTTAATAATAGTCTGGAACTTTTCTGTACAGTATTTTGTATAGTACAGTCTTCTACTGTTCAGATTTGGCTACTGTTACAGTCTGATCAGAATGCATCTCACATTAAATATTGTTAGAGAGAAACAAGTCTGCGCTTCTAACATTAGCCTTCATGCAGAGTCTAGTAATATATTTTAAAAGGCTTCTAGTTTCCTTCCTTGTTTTCCCCCTCCTTCTCTACCTCTTGCATTAAGATAGATACCTCTAAAATTCAGAGACACTGAGGTTGGTTCAAAGCCAATCTCCCAGCTGAATCGTTCTGTAAGAGTGCTAGATGTGTGGCTGTTTCACTCCATTAATCTATGAAGGAGAAATTCTGAATTTGCTCTCAAAGCTTTTGCTACAAGTTCAAAAGGGTCCTTTAGCCTCCCTATCCTGGTGCATTAGTCTTCTGTAAAAATTAAAAATAAATCCATCCGGTCATTGCATATGTTGCTAATTGTGCCACCACTTGGGTTACATATTTAAAACACATGAGTTAGAGAGTACGCCAAGTTATTCTTCTGATAAAGACAGGGTGAAATAGTCAGTGGGCTGGCTTCTTTAATATGCATTACTGCCCTCTAGTGGGAAAACTAATGTAACTGAGCAATTAATAACAAAATTAACCACA
>NW_017729022.1:17695283-17702166 GCF_001723915.1 Gavialis gangeticus
TCAAAGCCAATCTGCCAGCTGAATCGTTCTGTAAGAGTGCTAGATGTGTGGCTGTTTCACTCCATTAATCTATGAAGGAGAAATTCTGAATTTGCTCTCAAAGCTTTTGCTACAAGTTCAAAAGGGTCCTTTAGCCTCCCTATCCTGGTGCATTAGTCTTCTGTAAAAATTAAAAATAAATCCATCCGGTCATTGCATATGTTGCTAATTGTGCCACCACTTGGGTTACATATTTAAAACACATGAGTTAGAGAGTACGCCAAGTTATTCTTCTGATAAAGACAGGGTGAAATAGTCAGTGGGCTGGCTTCTTTAATATGCATTACTGCCCTCTAGTGGGAAAACTAATGTAACTGAGCAATTAATAACAAAATTAACCACAGCAAACATCTAGAAATAAAGAGACTTCTATGACAAACTTGACATTTCTGGAAGCTGTGGGACTGTAACACCTCTGAAAAAATAAGAACATTTCTGTATGTTCCTCATTTCTCACTATATTTAAAGATGCCCTTTCCTCCTTAGTTTTATTTGCATTAGTTATGAAATGTCAGATTTTGAGACTTGGTTAGACAAGCTAAGCCAGATGCAAAGTTCTTTGCACAGCTCAGGATAGAGGGGCATGAAGGTGCCTTTAACACTTTCCTAATTCTGAACAGCTGTTTTTCAGACTTTGGCTTTTCTACCCTAAGCTAATAGTCTCAAAGATGGCTCTCTAGTAGCAGGGGGCTAGGATGTCCTGGCCATGCTCTTATATCAGTAACCACAAGAGGGTGTGCACAGACTGTGGTACTAGTGGCAGGGACCACATGGACAACAATGGTAAGGCAAGCAGCACCAGGTCCAGCAGCCACATGATGACTGCCTGTGTTGCCATAGCCTACGCTCACCCTCCTGGTGGTGATGGCCATGTCCAAGGGGTCTTGGCTAGCAACAAATTCCGTGGAAGCCCATGCCCTGGCCATCTTGTAGGAGCCATATTTGACACCCCTACATAAAACTGTAGAAGCAAGGTTTCTTTTTGGATTTGGTGATATTTTTTATTGGAACAAACCTTTGGGCACAGAGGACCTGAAGAAAGGCACATAGTGCCCAAAAGTTCATCCAGCATCTCTCCCAACAATGCAGTCATTCTAATAAGAGAAGTTCCAAACCCGTTGTATAAAAATGGAACTCTTGACAATGGTCTGTTGGCTTGATTGACACTACAGAAGATCCTCCTAATGCTCCTAACAGTAACATCATTGCATTTATGGTGGCCCTTAACCACTCAGGAAATTTTGTAAAAGTTTTCATGATTAAGAAAGAAAGTTATAAAATAATGACAGGTTATTCTAAATATAAGCAAGCACTAAAACAAATAAGAATAGTCAGCTAACATTTCAGCCTGTGCACCAGACTGGATCTAGCCTGCAACAAGCTCCATGGTCTGGGGCACAGGGAAGTTTCACACCTTTGGTACAAAATATCCTTCAATTAGGGTGACCATATGGGACAATGTGAAATCTGGGACAATACTTGCACCCGGCTTATTAGTGACCCATTGTTCTTTACTTTATGGGTGTTAACAACTACCTGTGAAGTAACAATTAATGTTAACAGGCAATTTTGCTTTCTGCTAGGGCTTCCTATTTCACAGCTCCTGCCACTCTGCCTCTCTACCTGGAATGCTTGTTTTAAGTTTTCATCAACCAGCCAGGAACAACCTCCAGGACCATCTTACCCTACCTTTAATGCCTCTTCAGATATCTGGAAATAGACAAAATGCACAACCATCTGTAAGTGGGTCAGCATGCCTCCCTGAGAGTCCTTCCAAAAGTCCAAACAATAGTCTTTGCAGGTATGGATACCTACAGCTCCACTGTCTGATGTTGCTCCCTTGGGAACATTGCAGCCAGTTTTCATAAACTAAAACAATTATCTTTGGTTTAAACAAACAAATGAACAAGTAAATCAAACCCTTTTTTACAGGTAGCAAGAGAGCAGCTTTCCTAGATGCAAGCAAGCTTCTCTAGATTGCAGTTTGCTTCCAGCCAACAAGCCACTCCTTCCCAGCCCACACTGCTTACTCTTTCTTTCTCCCTTTGGGCTTTTAACTGCCTGCTAATTACTCACAGCTGGACTCCTACCCCAGTGCTGTCTGCCTCCTTTAAAGGGCTAGACTGCCCTGTTACACTATTTTTTGTTTTTCTTTAAATAAAGTGGATAATAGTCGACTTGGGGGTGTGGAAAGAAAGCCTTTCTTTTCCACTCAGGGCAGAAAACATAGCTTCAGCTCTCACTTCAAAACAGCTATAATAAATTTTGGAATTCTTCAAGAACATGGGGCTCCAAAGTAAGTTATTGGGACCTCTTTAGGAGAACCTCTGAAAAGAAGCATAGCTGAGAAGGTAAATGTGACAATAGATACCACATATCACCTCTAAAGCCACTTGGTCCAAAATAGTCACCTGGGGTTTTTCTTATATCTGAGACACAGAGATTTGGCTTTCCTTTGGAATAAAAATGTTTTTTTTAAACTTGATTTATCTGTGAAAAATCCATGACCAAAATTTTCAAAAGGGATTACTTATTCTGAATACCTTTCAAAAACACCTTAAAATGTCTGATTGTTATCCTTTTCAAATGTCCATGCCAGAAAGCCAAAAATCAATTAACCCAATTTTACTAGTTGCTTCTTAGAATCTTATTTCACACATTTGGGCCCACATACTAAACCTTTAAGGCACCTCAGTGCCAGTTAGGTATTTATAAAGGCACCTACGTCCCTATTACACACTCACAAAAAAACCCACACATAAAAAAACCCTGAATCCATAGGCGATGCATAGGGGAGGCATGTGGGGTGGGGCTTGCCAGCTGGGGAGTGGAGAGCACCAGCCGGTGCCCCCCTGCTGAGATGCACCATCAGCACTTCTGGTTTTGCCAGTGTCACTTCTGGTTTCCTGCTGGAGCTTCTGGGGTCTGCGATTGGGCACTGGGGGACCCTCCCCCCCCCACTGGCGATTGGCCACTGCAGGACACCCCCCCCATCACCAATTGGCCACTAGTACCCCCCAGAGCCAGGAGGCACCAGTCACCCATGACAGAATCCTTTTTCTTAGATTAAGATAGAAATGTCTCTATGACAGCCTGAAAAGTTTTCTTCAATTGCCTGTGTGCCTTGGTCTTCTGAAGAAGCTGAGAATGAGTGAGACCTTGGTGTTCAAAGGAGTGACATGTAGGGTAGGATCACCCAGACTGGTTTCTTCCTAACTCCAAGAATGCCTCTGTAGGGTACAGTAGGACAGGATTTTATATCTGTTATATCTATCTATATAATATATTTTATGACCATGACACAGGAGATATATTAGGCATCCTAAAGGAGTTGCTTCAGTTTGAGGGAAGCAGCAAGATAAATGTCATATTCAGAAGAGGTCTAAGCAGCCACCAAGATGCCTAATGGTACATTCTGATTGTATTGCTCCTGGGAGATTGTATAAATTTCATAAGGCCCCAATGACCATAGGTAGCAACTATTTGACACCAAAATGGAAGCAGGCAGTGTGGTGGTGGCTCTATTGGGCTAAAAAGTGGATACCAATAATCTGGTTGTGAGCATACCTTGCAGGGAAGCAAGAAATTCTAAGACTCCCCAACCCAGAGGAGAAGTGAAACTCCCCTCTTCCTGATAGAACAACCAAAAACCCAGGCCATGAGTCGGAGAAGCTGAAAAACACCTTTCTAGACTTCCTGTTGGAAAGAACCCACTGGGGAGCCCAGAATAAGAAGCACGGGGCAGAAGAAGAGCAAGCAAAAGGAAGTCTGACTTTATGGGTCAGTGAGGCCACATCCTGAGAGAGGCTGGAAATCTGGGTTCTGGTCTCTGCTTTCCCCAAGGCTTGCTATCTATTTTATCCACTGGCTGTGGCAGCAGCTAGGGTTCCCAACCCTCCAGGATTGCCCTTGAGTGTTTAGGAATTAGATATAAATCTCTAGGAGACTGCTGAGTGTCACCCAGGAGAAAAATGATAGGGCATTCACTAAAATAAATATTAAATGTTGAATCCAATTTATATAGTAGTCCAGTGGGTTTTTAAAATGTGATAGTAATGTGCATTTGCCTTCCTAAAGTAGAGTCTATGCAAACAATCCAAAACTGATATACACAAGCATGCAGGCATGTTTGTGTTGTGTGTCATGGGCATGCTGGCTTTCGAGAAACCTCCTGGAATCTATTCAAACAGATTTGGCAACCCTAGCAGTGGATCTAGCAAAATATAAATCCTCCGGAGAGCAAGGGACCACAACCCAGGAGGGCTTCCCCCTTCTTAGCTGTTTGTATTAACCATTAGACTACAAAATTAAGCTCTCATGCTCACACCCTGGACTGTCCATTGAGTCTGCATTTTATAGTCATTGAATAAAATAAAAGGGTGAGGGGATTGGTGAAGTAGCCTATTGAAGCTGTTGGCTTAAAAATGGTTTGTAAAATTTCTAACAATATGATGTTCAACATCCTTGGTTATAATCACCAGCATAATGTAAATTTTATTTATTCTTTGATCGTTTTGATTATTTAAAAATGTGTACTGCACTTTGGATTCATGGGGGTTCCTTTGTTTACTACTCAACCCATACTGTAGTAATTATTTTTAATAGGAAAATCCATATTTAAAATAGTCTGTATAACACATCCTTTTTGTTAAGAATCATTAAGGGTATTAGCTCTTTTTCATCTGCTGTGTTCTAATGAGCCTCAAAACCTTGTATTAGCATCACCTAAGTTTACAGTATTTAAAATGGTAATTGCATATATTTATTATTCTTCCCCTTACAAAGTATTTCAGATGACAACTGCACTGGTAAAATGCTTACTGAGTAAGCTTTCCTCAAAACAGGAAATGCTATCTATTGTAACATACTGCCATATGTACTATAATCCTCTCCTGGGAAGAATCAGATTCTAGATGATGGTCTGCTTCTTCAAAGAATAAACAACATCAGACCTGTACACTAATACCCTCTGCTGGATATAAGTCAGGTAAGATACTTATTATTATTCTCTATTGGAGAGCAAAATGCTTGTAATTATCTTGCTTCCTAATGGATGGCCAACAAAGAGGAAAAAGTAATAAAATGCTGGTAGCTTATGATCTGAATGTTCTCTCTGTGTTCAAAAGCTAGAATCTGGTGAGTTTTAAAGTAGAAATTTATAATAAATTACTTTAACTTCCCTATGCAGCGTATTTCCGTACCTCCAGTACCTGACACTTCTGGATAGCTGAGAACGTCAGCATCTCAGAGGATGAGTCCTACCTTGATGAAGGGAATATGAATTGAATATTGTGGCATAGTTATCAGGGTGCCACTGCTTATTTGTATTTATTTACAAAGCACCTAAAACAACCTAGGGGCTTTCTCCTCGGCAGCAGGTATCAGGGCTTTGAAGGGTTTTTTGTCGGGTAGAGAAGGAATTAGTATTTTCTTAATGTAGCTTACAGGCAACTTCCGCTTAACAGTACTAAGTGAAACAGTGTTTCACTATAATGCTCCTTTGAAATTGATACCTGATTTCACTTAGTGATCAGCGAGTTTCATTATAATGCTCGCAGTCACCATCCTGGGTCATTAAAAACAATTGCAGTCACCATCTTGGGTTGTCAAATACTTTCAGTTTTGCTTAACACTCATTTCACTTAACACTCAGTTTTTTTAGGAACCTATTAAAAGCACTAAGTGGTGGTTAACTGTATTTTATTTACATTACATCCTTCAGTCCTTGAACAGAAATGACTAAACTGTATGGTGGTGTTCCTTTCTTTCAGTTCTTAGAACATGAGCTCCCAGGAAATCTCTGCATCACAAATGGACTGTAACTAGAAAAATAAAGACAACAAGCGAACTCTTGTTATTTGCACAGAATTACAACACTCCCACTCTGCAGCAAGACAGACTGCTTACATTTTCTGTGAGCACAATTATGAAATTGGTCTAAAGTAAGCCCATGACCCCATCCTCTCTGTGCTAAAAGCGTTGAATAGTTGCTGATGGAGTGAACACTACCTTCTTTAAAAAGTCTGGAGCCTGTGGGAACCCCCATTATAGTTGGACAGAATTTTTTTTTTAACAACCTACATACATTTGAATTTTCCTGTTCTTCATTAGGATAAAATGGAGACATTTCATATGTTTTCACAAAAGTACTTACAACAACAAATCCAATACCCAATGGGCAGAGTAGTCCCTAGGACTGTAGGAAGTCCAGGTTAAAGGCAGATCAGAGATGTGAACCTTTGTCTATCACACTGCAGATCAGCATCCTATGTACTAGTTTTGGCTCTTTTTATGCAAAATCTTGCTGGTTGAAGCTGTTCCACTTTATATAGATACATAACTCTTCACTGAAGCAGGAACTTGAATGTGAATCTCCCATATCTCAGAAAAGTGCCTCAACCACTAGACAATCAACCTAAAATGGGAGTGTCTGTCATGCTGGGATGTGGGCAGCTGAGTGGGAATTAAGATGCCAAACATGGTCGGGAGGAATGAGCAGATTCCAGGGACAAGCCTAGTCTAGAAGTCAGGAGTGCATAGAATCATAGAAGTAAGGTCAGAAGGGTCCTTATAGATCTTCAAGTCTGACCTCCCGCCAGGGCAGGAGGAAAAAATGGGCTCAAATGATCCCAGCTAGGTAGGCATCAAGCCTCTTCTTAAAGACCCCCAGGGTAGGAGCCAGCACCACTTCCCTTGGAAGTTGGTTCCAGATCCTAGCCACCCTAACTGTGAAGTAGTTCTTATGGATGTCTAATCTAAACCTACTCTCCAACAACTTGTGGCCGTTATTCCTTGTTATGCCAGGGGGCGCTAGGGGAAACAAGGTCTCTCCCAAACCCTTCTG
>NW_017729022.1:17702903-17707295 GCF_001723915.1 Gavialis gangeticus
CCCTTGGTGAGCCAGGGGGGCTTTCGGGCACTCCTGCCCCCCCTTGCTTTTTGTTGGGATGGTCACCCCTTGGGCCCTGAGTATCGTCTCCTTAAGGAATGACCATTCATCTTGGGCACTGAGTTCCCCTGGCCTTGAGAACCCCAGTGCCTCTCTCACTAATCTCCTCAACTCGTTGAAGTTGGCCCTCTTGAAGTCTAGGGCTACTGCCTTGCTGCAGGCCCTTGACATCCTGCGCTGGATGATAAATTCCAGCAAGCGATGATCACTATCACCCAGGTGGTCAAGGACCTGGAGGCCCCTTACCAGGTCGTCGCCTGTGGCCAGGACCAGGTCCAACAGGGCAGTCTGAGCACAGGGTACAGGAACTGCCCAAGTTAGGAAACCAGGGGATTAAGCAGAGAGTGGAATCAGAGAGCAAGCCCAGTTGAAAAGCCAGCATATTGAGCAGTGAGCAAGCTAGAGGGAACAGCAAAACATTCAGGGATCAATCTGAGCTCTGCAGCCCAGAAACTTTTCCTATTCTGGGGCAGGGGATTATATGGGGGAACTGAAGGGTCAGCTGACTGCAGCTGGCCACTCCAATGCCAATTAGTGGGCAGACGGGTAGGCCAGCTGGAGGTTTGGCGACAGCCTTGACAAGACTTGATGACCAGCTATAAGGTTGCAGGCTGGGATGAGTGGCCATGCTGGTCAGGCCAAGACCCCAGGTTTGAAGCTGCAGCCTGACAGTGTCAAATTTACCTTGGGCCCTTGGGCAGATCCAGACTGGGGCTCCTTGACTACTGGCTCTAGTCTGGGGCAGGCAGTGGCAGTGGTGGCTTCAGCCTGGGACACACAGTGGCAGCAGCTTGGGCTCCAAGTGGCAGTAGAGTGGTGGCAGTGGAGTCAGGACAAGCTCATGGGCCAAGTAGCTGCTTGCTATTTCAGTAGCAATGGGCCAAGGAGCTGGAGGGTGACTGAAGCTGCATCATCCCTTGCTTGCCCTCCTCCTGCCAAGGGTCATGCTTATTGGGGCCCAGAGATCTGTAGAAAGCTATGCTTCTGAGCTCTACCACCTCAATTTTGGTAGCTCAGTGGGTCAGAGAGAATGGCTCCACAGGCTGAATTGTCCTTCAGGATACACATTTGACACCCATGACCTACAATATCCAGTTACCAAAGGAAACTGATCCTCTAGACCAGTGGTTACGGTATTTGTCTGCAAAACGGGAGACCTAGGTTCAGGTTCCTGCTTCAAGGAATAGCTAATAGAGCAGTGTTTAGGGCACTTACTTGAAATGCAGTAGACTGAACTCATGTTCCTAGTCAGAAGAAGAGAAAGCAGGGAGTTAAACCCATCCACAGCAGGTAGGAACAACTGAGCTAAACAGCCTACTGTGGTTCAAGGGACACTAATTCCTGTAGCTCATGGCATAGACAGGTGTGATGTGGCTCTGTTCATATTCAGAAAACTTTGAAGTTTGAACAAAGAAGTGAATATTTACACCTGGGTCATTTGGGGAAGCCTTCAGCAGAAGTCTGGAGAAGAGCTCAAATGTGTGCCTCTGGAACTCTAGCAAGATACCTCTACTACTCTGTCACTACACCCATATTATCAGGTACTGCTGTGTTAACTTCTACCATATGTGTTTTTTACCTAATCTATCCTAATATTTTTTAGACATTGTAAAAAGTTGTTCCTTACTATGACTTGATCAAAAAGACCATATGAGTAAAGTTAATTCTGACTCAATTAATTAATATAAGTATTGGATCAAATGTATACATGGATACCCTACAGGTGTGGTAAACTAGGTAGCAGATTAGAGTCTATTCATGCACTGAATCATATTTACTGAAATTTAACATTTTTGCCTCAACAATTATTGTGCTTAGCTTATGCACTATTTATATACATCAGCATGTGCTTTTTAAAGCAATAAAAATGAACAAATAATTAGTCACTGGTTATTTTAGGAAAAGACGTGCACGATTAATGAACTTTAACACACAGACTGTTTTTCCTTGTGCCTTGTCAGACGTCATTAGATAAGACATGTATTTAGTTAGTGGAGTACTAGGGCACAGGGAGCAGGACAGGTGCCATGGGCACTAACTTGGGGTGGGAAGGGAGCACAGAAAAAAAAACATTGCCACCAGAGCTGCATAATTATACTGGCAGCCACCAGAAGTCACTGCTGTCCCTGTGTGTCACAGCTGTTCCTGGGTATCTGGCTACATTGATACACCTCTGAAGGCACCCAACTAAAAGGAACTGAATGAAAACTAGTATATTCCACTTTTGTCCATTCTTTGCCTGCTATTAGTCTCCTTGCCATGATGTATTAAGTTTGAGAAGTCAAACCTTGCTTATTTCCCTATAGTATGTAGCTGAGCAGGTACATGTGTGGCAGGAAACAAATTTCCCAGGTGGCTGCTTACTGTGGTGCAATTTGGTAGTCTAGAAAAGTCTCATGAGGAATTTTTGCTGTTCATTTCCAGCTGTTTAAAGCAAACATGAGGCTTAGGCTTTTCTGGCTATGCACATACATACAATATTTATATATCTATCTATATAAATTTAATAAACAACTGAAATATAATTTTTTTAATATTAAAAATTATATCTTTATTTAGTTTATTTAATATTACAGTAAGCAGCCACCTGGGAAATTTATATATATTTGTGGGATACACAAATATATTTATTTATTTATTAGAAACCAATTCTTTTTTTATATTTTAGTGAAAGGCTTTGGTCAAAAAACATTGTTTTGGAGGGTTTGTCATTCAGAAATGCTACTGTCATGTCTCATAGAAGTTGCAGTTTGTGAGCAAGGAACACCTTTTCTTCACTCATACAACAGCCAGAGAGGCATCATACCTGGGGAGAAGGGACAAGGTTTCTAGCTGAGGCACCCAGCCTATTGTGGAGAATGCAGACATGAAGCAACTGAATTACAATTTCTGTGAGTCTCTATACCAACATAGCCAAACAAGAATATTTTGGTTTCAGGCATTTGACAAAAGAATAAAAGAAATAAAGTAAAAAGAAGGGGGAAAGAAGGGGGGAGAGAGAGAGAGAAAAAAAGTGCAGAGCAGAAAAAAGAATCAAAGAAAAGCAAAAAAGCAAAAGTATTTTTATCTGGGGTTTTTTTGGTCCAAAACTTAATTTTCTGTTGAACAATAGTTGTAAAACGAAATGTTCATAAAATGAAAATTGTATTTATATTTTTGGGCAATAAACAAACAGAATGAAGCAATAAAAATGTATTGGCAAGTTGAAATAAAAAGCCAGAATATTTATCTGTTTTTTTGTTTATGTTATGCTATGTTTCATGTTGTGGTGCACAGAGCACAGAAACATAAAGTGCTTTACAAGTAATAACCCTGAAGTGACATGAAAGAATCAGTACTACCTCCAGGTATAGTGAGGCCCAATATAATTAACATTATGGTGCTCCCTTACATGATACGGATACTGGAATGAAGACAGAAAGACTTAGATCACACTAAAACACCAATTAGTTAAATATAAATGGAATCTTTAATTTTCTTATTTTCAGACAAATGATGATACATGTTGAAGCCATTCTGAGAAATCCCCTACGTTGCTTAATGAGACAGAGAATTAGTTCAATTTCAAACATCTCAGTTCTTGTAAGTCAATGGTTTATTAACTTTAATGCTAAAAATGCATTGCTACTATTATATTCAAGAACATAAGTGTCCAAGATAATAGGTGGGACTACATTAAGTAATAATCTGTACCTTATGGTCTCATAATAAATACTGCGACCTGTGTGTATGTATATATGGGGGAAAGCTGACAGTGAAAGGGCAGAGAGAACATAGAAAGAAAATTGCAGTAAGTGCAGTTAAGCATGTTCAAAACAAATCATAGGCCCCTGAAGTAAAGACATTAAATTAAAGGTACAGTTGTATCTGATATGGGATCCCAACAATCATACTTCCTGCCATGCCACACTTACATAACAGGAGGTGCAATTATGGGATCCTGCATCAGATCCTGTTGCATCATATTGCAAAGCCTTATCCCAGGCTCCCTTTGCACAGAAAAGTAGCAAGCTTGCCTCACAGCTGGGGGAAGGACCATATACTCCCATAGCTGGGAGCCCCAGTCAGATGATTGGAGCTCCCAAATGGGGAAGAGTAGTATATAGGCTCTCTGCCCTTCAATGCAAATGTGACAGGTGGGCGGGACCAGAAGTCCCGCCCCCTTAGCCTCACCCCTTTCCCCCATGTATGATGTGTGACATCACCAGCCCCATCCCTGACCCCAGTCACGTGATGCATGACATCACCGCCCCGCCCCCTGACCCCAGTCACGTGGTATGTGGCATCAGCAACTCTGCCCCTGCCCCCAGTCGTGTGGTGTGCGACATCACC
>NW_017729022.1:17712295-17712536 GCF_001723915.1 Gavialis gangeticus
CTCACCCCTTTCCCCCATGTATGATGTGTGACATCACCAGCCCCATCCCTGACCCCAGTCACGTGATGCATGACATCACCGCCCCGCCCCCTGACCCCAGTCACGTGGTATGTGGCATCAGCAACTCTGCCCCTGCCCCCAGTCGTGTGGTGTGCGACATCACCAACCCCGCCCCCTGACCCCAATCACATGGTATGTGACATCAGCAACTCCACCCCTATCCCCAGTCATGTGGTGTGTG
>NW_017729022.1:17712547-17713517 GCF_001723915.1 Gavialis gangeticus
TGAAGGGTCAGGACTGGAAGGAGGAGTGTTTGAGGGATCCCTAAGGGATCTCTCTTTTTTTTTTTCTTTTCCTCAAACAGTGTTTATCTTTCCCCACGCTCCTCTTTAAATAGGCCCTTACTTTTCACCCCATGAGCCACTTGCTGGTTTGTCACCCGTTCTTACCCCTGTGTTTACCATGACTTCCCTTCTTATGAAACAGACCATGCCTGCTGCCTGAGTTACACAGACTACCTCCTCTCTGAGTAAAATGTACTCTTTTGCTCTGGTAGTAATCATGATCTTTCAAGGCTCTCTGCACACTCTTTCTGAGATGTATACGCCTACCAGTGCCACCCCAAGCCCCCCTCTTTTTTTGACAATAATCATGATCTTTCAAAGTGCTCTGCACACTCTTTCTGAGATGTATACACCTACCAGTACTACCCCAACCCCCCCTCTTTTTTTGACAATAATCATGATCTTTTAAGACAAATGTTTTATACCCACCCTGAAACCCCACCCTCTTTTTTCACAGTAATCATGACCTTTCCAGGCAAGATGGTTACACCCACCCTGAAAATCCACCCTCTTTTTTTCACAAAAATCATGATCTTTCAAAAAAGGAGAAAGACTCGCCTCTTTCTCTAAATTGTGTGCGTAATGAGTCCTGGGTTTCTTATTCAAGGGGCCCAGATCACCTGTTTTGCGGGTATGAATCCTTGTCTTTTTACATGTGGCTTGTTTTCCTCTGAGGAATCATACCCTTCTGTTCTGTCCTGGTGGTCTTCTGATCCTTGGGTATTATATTCTGCAGGCTGAGCATTTCTGGGGGTTTTTGCTTGTGCTTTTAGAGGTCTCTGCCCAGACCCCCACTCTTCTTCAGGCATGGTGCATGCAATCACTTAGGAAATATAAAATTTACATCTCAGCATTGAGAATTCCCTTTTCTCACACACTACAAATTTAAAATTTTCTTAACCCCCCCCCC
>NW_017729022.1:17714121-17717176 GCF_001723915.1 Gavialis gangeticus
TGTTGATGTGTTTTACAACCTCACATCCCCCACCCTCCCACCAAGATCAGGAAAAGATATACCCCCCATTTTAAACAGTTTTTGCTAAGCTCTCTCTTAAGCAGGGTTTTATAATCTCTATTACCAATTAAGCATTTAATATGGGGTATGAGTGTTTTATCTTCCTCAGTGATCAAATCATGAAGGGCAGCATTAGGAACTTCTGCAGAATACACAGCATCTAAAAGCTCTCTAGCCTGAATTAAATGTTTCACAGTAATTCTGAGAATGTTTCTGGCAAACCCAATGGTTATAACAGCATTGAAAATGCTATCAAGACATATTTCCTGGCAAAGTTCCTGAATTCTTTCGTTTATGTCTTCATCTAACCAAGTAAGACATTCGTGGGCTTCTTGACCCCCCTGGTCAAAATGCACTCCCAACATAGGTCAAAAAGTCTCTTCCTCAAGCAGTATTTCATTATGCCATAAACAGAAACGTGAACAAGAGACTTCATAAAGACTTTATGTTCACACGATGTAATAGCTCGTATTGCTTGAATGGATAGATGTCTTCTGAACTCTTCAGGCTCATCCGGTCTTTGTTCTCTGCAAAAGCATACACCTCCTTCTTGCGTACTGCTAAGTAGGTTTTCTGGAGTCATTAAAAAGCTTCATCTAACTGCAAAGGAATTCAAATAAAGGACTTGGTTAGTTAGCTGCTCACCTGTCACATTTGCATTGAAGGGCGGAGAGCCTATATACTACTGGGGAGCATACCATGCACATGGTGTGCTCTCCTGGCTGGCAACTCCAATCATCTGACTGAGGCTTCCAGTTGTGGAGTGCAAGGTGTGCTTCCTAGCTGGGAGCCCTGATCAGCAGAGGAGCCTCCCAGCCTCTGGAGCACATGGGAGCCTTGAGAGGTTCCCATGTTCTCCAGAGGCTGGGCACTGCCCATACGTTCAATTAAAGGCATGATAGGAACCAGCCCCCAAGTTATTACATATCATTTTTTAAATAACTTTGTAGCTAATTTGTCATTTTATTATGCCATTAATTGATTAAACATGTGGCCATGTCACTACTTAAGATGTGATTAATAAGTATCTTAAGTGTAATGTCTGTCAGGGGATTAATATTATGGCATACCTTTAGGAAAGAGTAACTATGTAAAGACATACACAGACACATCTTTCTTATGCTAAGAATTCTTTGTGATGAAAACGTGCTGTGGACTGGGGCGGGGGGAAGAACTTTTTAGGTACCAACAAAAAAGCTGTTATAGGCTAGGGACAGAAGTTACACATAAACTGGTTCAAGTAATCAGAAACTGGTTTAAATCTGTTACAGAACAGAAGTTCAGTGCACATAAACCAGTATCAAAATGGCTGAAATCTGTTTAATCTGTAGTCTCATTTTTAACTGATTTAGGTCAAACCAGTTTATGGAACTTCTGTCCCAGACCTCTTCCTGGTTCAAGTTAAACCAGTCCCCCAGCTTGCGTTGCAGCCCTGGGCTGGGCTGGGCTGGGCTGTCTGCTCAGATTAGCCCCACGCCTCGACTTTCTGGCTGGAGTCGTGATGGCTGCCTGACAAGGGGATGGGAGTGGGAATCGCAGCTGGGGACTGCAGCAGAGTCTACCTGATGGGCGTGGAGCAGCCCCTATCAGGCTTTCCTCCCCCCCTCCCTCCCCACCTTTGCTGCCCGAGAGGTGGAAAGCATGGCCAGTCACTGGCCCAGGCAGCAATAAAAAGTTTAAAGAGAGAGAGGGAAAGAGAGAAGCTTTTGAAAAGGAGCTTTCAGTGTGACTTTAGAGTATGATCTGAGAAACATTTGACATTGTAGGCTTTTATTTAACTACTCAAAATACATTGTTAAGCAGGGAAGGGCTGATAACAAAGCTTAGCATTTCAATTTATGCATTCTGGAGGGTGAAAAACAAAGCAAATCAATCCATTTACAGATTAATTTAACTGTTTTGCAAGTTTTCATTGCAGGGATTCCCCCTTCTCTCCTCTCCCTTTTTCTGGAAGAAGCTCGGCATTTTTAACCTTTTAAAAATCCAGGCAAAGTTGTGCTGGCTCCTACCCTGGGGATCTTTAAGAGGAGGCTAGATGAATACCTTGCTGGGGTCTTTTGACCCCAGTACTCTTTCCTGCCAAGGCAGGGGGTTGGATTTGATCATCTGCTCAGGTCCCTTCCGACACTATCAACTATGAAACTATGAAATTCGATCTGCTAAAATCCTTTCCAACCCAAACATCTATGAAAGAACTGCAAAACCTCTTTTAACTTCTGAGCTATTTAAACTTCTTCCTGTCCCCCTCCCCCTCCCTTCTCCTGACCAGTCACTCCCTCCAAAGCAGGTAGCAATGTAATGCAATTAACTCACCTGTAGAATACTCCAGCCCAAAACATTTGACAGCATCATTCAGGATGATAAACATGTTACTGCAGAGTCCAAGAGCCTCTTCCTTTCTTCTTACCCCCCACTTGTTTTCTTTTTAACCTCCTTGTGGTCCTTTTTAGTCCTATGGCTATACCCCACACCTCTCGAGCAGCCAACAGGGGAAAGAGTTGGGCAGACCCTGGTGGGGTGCTAGTGGGAGAGGAGGCAGGGGGGGTTATTCCCCCCCACCCCACCCTTTGCCTAAGTGGAGACATACACTGGAAGCTTCTGTAATACTTGCCTGTATTATGCTTGAATTAAGACCATGGGCCAGCCTCTAGTTTTGGGCAGCACATGCTGTGCCATGCTACTTTGTGAGGGGTTAAGATATTGGGGTTTCCTGGTATCTAGTTTTGCCCCTGCATTACAAATATGCAGTTCCCCAGTGCACTCAGCAGCAGACCCGAAAGTGGACCAGGCCCCCCTCCCTGCCACGTCCCCCAGCTTGGTGCCTTCTGGGTCTGGAGGGGCACCTGGGGTCCCCCTGAACCAGACTGCTGACTGGGGGGCATGGGCCCCCCCACCACGTGCTTGGCAGTGGACCCAGAAGTGGACTGGAAGTACTTCTGGTCCATTTATGGGTTTGCTGCTGAGCACGCGGAGGGTCCTCCCATGCTCCTGTGGG
>NW_017729022.1:17722176-17726961 GCF_001723915.1 Gavialis gangeticus
AAGTGGACTGGAAGTACTTCTGGTCCATTTATGGGTTTGCTGCTGAGCACGTGGAGGGTCCTCCCATGCTCCTGTGGGACACTCCATCTGCCCCACCATCACAACATTTACAAACTGTGCTTGATACCTCACGGTATGTAGAAAAAGCATTTAAAGCTGTGTGCATGGCCAAATCACTGATTCTCTGAATTGGCATCGAATCTTCTGATTCAGGTTTGGCCAAACTGAGTTGGGACAGTGATCCAAATCAAATCACTGTCCCCAATTTGGGCCGAATCCAAATCAGATATGGCCCATTTCACACACCCCTGATAACTAGTAATAAACTAATCAAATTTCTGACTGCTTTTGCTGTAAGAGCAATACAGCTACAACCTACATCCTTGAAACATGGAAGATACTGTTATTAGCCATTTTGAAATGCAAACTTCATTTATTTATTTATTAAAAACAAAAACAAAGCACAATTCAGCACCCTGAGACCTGCATGCAAACACCCCTGCTCCAGCCTTTTGTTTTAGCCAAATATGCATACTTGTAGAGCAGCCTGACCACAACAAAACTTCCTGACCCAGGAGAACCATTCTATCACCAGTCCTCCTGTGCAAGATGAAACAGCTTAACAAGAAAGAAGCAAAATTTAACATCCTGCTCGTCATCAAACACCTCTGAGATAAATAGACTGCTCCAACTTTTATCGGAGCCGAATTTGCATAAAATGAAATTTTCCACCAATGGAATGTTTTGGGGTTTTTTGTTTTGTTTTGTTTTTTATGCCTATCTAGTTGGCCTAAGACAAAATAAATCACCTCTACCACAAGGTTTCTGATTGCTTTTGCCTTTAGACAAACACAGCTACATCCTATATCCATGATAATAACTAAGTCGTTATACAAAAGAAGAGCAACATCATTACCATCTAAAATGGTGAATCCTGCTCAGCTCTTTAAAAAAATAATAATTGTAGCCATGTACCCTCAGGAGATGATGTAAAGCTCCGGATCCTTAGCTGACAGAGCATTAGTAGCAGTTGTGAATCTTCTCCTCCACTATACAGGAAACTCAAGTACCAGATTCCCCTCCAGGGACCTAACTCTTTTTAGGAATTAGTGCTGAGTAACCTAATTTTCACCCAAGTCCTTTTCTTGCCTCTAGGCACCTAGCTGTTAGGCATTGTCAGGAGTTTGAAAATTGTGTACACCCATTTAAACATACAAGGAAATTTAGCAGTGGAGACTAAAGCATCTAGGGATTATAGGCACTTATATAGTTAGTTGGGGGCTGAGGTGAGGTGAGGTTCTGAGGATTTACATTTTGGAGTTAGACACCCAAAGTAACAGATAGGTGCCTCACCACTTTGTTGATCTAGCCCTCAGGCTCTCTGACCATTTTTCAAGTTACAATTATCTGTTCGATATAACTAACTTATTTAAATATTTATTAGGCTCTCCACGCCTTATGAAGTGAAAACCAGAAACAAACTGAAGAAGCCTATGACAGTTTCTGTGTATGACTGTAGTTTCATAAACCACTCTTCACTCTCATGTTTTAGTTATGGTGTTAAAAAAATTCCTGGCATAATTACAGCTTTCACAAGTCTTACCGAGAAGGTCAAAGAATTTCATAGAAGATTCTGAGTCTTCTCAGCTTCCTACCAGGATCCCCCTGAAATAGGAGCATTTCAACATGGGCTGCTGCCAACTCATTTACTTTCTGTGAAAAATCAAAAAAAAAAAAAAATCACATTCTTAAGAACTTTTCTCTCAGGGTCAGCTCTGATAAATCTTCAGTTTAAAGAGTAAAGTCAGGGGTGATTTGAGACTAGAGGTGGGCAAGCTGGTTCAAATGGAATAAGAGCCAACCCAAACCTTTTATCAGGGTTCAAACTAAACTCAAAATGATCTTTTCAAGTTTTATTAAACTGTTTCTTTTACTCAATAAAGGTTACTTTTTGAGACCATGAGTGATCCAATAATATCCTCAAAACTTGTCCCAATGTTAGAATTGGGTGAACACTATAAGCTGTAAAAGTAATTCCCTTTTCCCAAGGGTATGCAGTAAGCAGCTGCAAAAATAGAAGGATTTGAAGAATCAAATGAACTACAACATCAGAATCATGAAACTCTCAAGAGAAAGACAAGAAAGAATCCTAGTGTAACTCCTGAGCTCGGTGCAAAATAAGGTCCTTTATATGTGACATTTTCTTAGTTGCATACAAAAACCAAAACAACAACAAAACATTTTTCCCAGGGTTGTAAAATTCTCATTTGTTGGAATTTATCTTGATAATGTCTTTCTACACTATACCATGTCAGAAGGAAGACTACCATATTTCAGGCAGTTTAGGGAGCCAAATGATTTAATGGCTCATTGTTCTTCACTGTACAGGTGTTAACAACTCTCTCTCCTTTTTAATTGCCAGGGTGTTCCACTAAACAAGCTAACCTTTCTTAGGGCAATTTTGCAGTTTGCTAGCTGTTCCTGATCTCTCTTCCTATTTATAGCATATGTAGGAAAGGAAAGAGTCAGATGAAGATTAGGCTCTGTCTTTGCTCCATGTAGCCATAACTCTGGAAAAATCTTTTTTCCCCTCTTTTATTCTGCCTTCAGAAACAAGGTGGGTATTATATTTGGGGGCACCTTGTATGAGAGAAAATATGGTATTGTTATTACAGGAGCATTAGTGTAACGTATCACAAAGTATGGTTCTGCCCTGAAAAATGACTAAGTAAAACAGCACCTTTATATTCAGAAAACTTGCTTGCTCTGCATACTTGCTTGCTCTGAGTATTCAGTCATAACTGGTTGCTCTAGTAATATAAATAAGCTTTTTCTCCTGCAGAGCCAGAACAGCTAGGAAAAACTGAGCTACAAATTTTGTTCCATCTTGTACACCATCAAGAGAATTGTTTAATAACTTCCAGTCAGATACACCTGTGCAAGCCTGTTCAAGGAAATGGGGATGCAGAGCCATCACAGAGGGCTTAATTTGGAAAAGCAGTATTGCACAGGTGTAACTGAGAGCCTAATTTGGATTGCAGAACAGGTATTACAGGCAATGCTGAGTGAAATGGAAAAAACTCAGCTTGAATCTAAGAGCCTAGGCTGAGTTTGCAGAGTTAGCAGTTAAGGAGAACATCTTTTTATTTGTAAACTGAGAGCATTTGATACAGAAATCATCGAGTGATAACAGCACAGAACCTGACCGTTTCATTATTATAGTGACGTTTCACAGTAAGACTTTATTTTCACAGAAGATAAAGAACCACAGACTAAACTGAACAAGATAACATAACTTTTCTACTAGCTCAATTGATTTGTTCAAGACACCCAGGGCCACTTTCATCTCAGTGATAAATTTAGCCACAGTGCCCAATCCAGAATATGTTATTCACATAAAACTAAAGTGATTAGACTTAGAAATGTATGTTAGGTTGAACCAAAATGTTATGATTATTGCTTCACAGTGTTTGCACTGATGGCATTAATTAGCAAACCTAATCTAAACATTAATTTCAGGGTGAGCCTTGACAGATATTTAACAGCCGGTCAGCTCTGGTGGATAACCCTTATTGGCAGCATAGGTTTTACACCCAGTAACTGATATCATACTGACGATGGCATGACCCAATGGGCATGTCTGCATGTGCAGTTAAACTGTGCCTAAACATGCATCTATACATCAACTCAGGTTGGGAGCAAACAACTTGACAGGAGTACCTTGCTCCAGGGCTGCTTCTACCCTGCTCTGTCCCCCTGAAGCAGCCAGATGGAGCTCTAGGCTCCCCTAGATGCCAGCTCTGGGCTGGCAGGGGGCCCTGCACTGGAGAGGGAAATTCAGATAAGGGGGGGGGCAGGGGAGGACTGTAAGCACTTGCCCCAGTACTCAGGGCTGGGCCAGGCCAGCTCCTGTGGTCCTGGCCTTTCAGGAGGTAACCACATGGTGCAGAGCAGAAGGTGGGAGGGTGGAGAGGAGCAGTGGCATCAGGCAGGAAAGCAGGGAAATGGCAGTGGAACATAGGCACAGGCCGGCAGGGATCTATGGAGCCAGACTGGCTCTTCCCTTTCCCTGCTGGTGCAGCCTGGCCTGGCTCCATAGAGCCCCTGCCAGCCTGGGCCTCATGCTGCTGCTGCCCTGACCTGGGCCCCACCGGTGCTGGCCCTGGCACACCAGTGTGGGCCCCCTGCTCCCACCCAGCGGTCCCCATATTTCCAGACACCCACTTGCTGCCACTCCCCTGCTGCCAGCTTCTGCGATTTCCCTGCTTTCCTGCCTGCTGCCTGCCACTCCAGCACCACATGGTTCCTGGCTGCAGCGCTAGGCTGCAGGACTCAGCAGGAGCTGACCTGGCCCCTGTGATTCTTGGCTAGCTCTGTGCGGTGTTGGCCCAGCCAGGTTAGCTCTTGCTGTGTCCTGCAGTCTTAGCCATGCAGCCAGGAGGCAGCATTCCCTCTAAGCTGTGTGGCTGTGCAGGCGTGCTCGTGCCACACTGCCAGGCATGCCTGCACAACCAGGCAAACTGCACAGCTCACTGGAAACGCTGCCAGGAGGTGATGTCAGAGTGCCAATTGGTGCAGGGGGGAAAGCATCAAGAGAAGAGCAGTGATGGTAGATGGGAGGGGGAAGTGGCAGCGAGCATGAGCACAGGGCCTGTGCCAGCGCTCCATGGTCAGGAGTGGCAGGATCATGTAGCCCAGGCTTGGAGGAGCTCTGGCAGGGGCTCTGCCTGCTGCAAGGAGGCTGTGGGCAAACCCTCCCCCTCCAAACATGCCACAACCCTCCCC
>NW_017729022.1:17727058-17727329 GCF_001723915.1 Gavialis gangeticus
CCCTTACACTTTTCCACTTACACCCCCACCCTATCCATCGCCCAGCACAAACCCTACATACACCATCACAGCCCACATACCGACAGTCCCACAATGTACAAAAGAAGTACTTCATTTTAAGGTATTATATAATCACTCTATGTATACTATGCAAACACAAATAAATCAGGACAAAAATATTCTTTGAAATCCAATTGATGAATGTTTCATAGTTTCATAGTTTGTAGGGTTGGAAGGGACCTGAGCAGATCATCGACTCTGACCCCCTGCC
>NW_017729022.1:17728298-17731324 GCF_001723915.1 Gavialis gangeticus
TAACTAGTTCGTCACTAACCCTTGGCCTAGGTGCTCCTCCCCTGGGGTCTAAGGGGGACCCGGTGGTGGGGGGTGGCTGTTCCAGTCCTTGCTCAGGAAAATGGAGTAGATATTGTTTTTTAGATATTGTAGTAGATATTTTTTTTAGAATATAATTTGGTATTTTTCTGGTTCTGAGATGGCAAAACCCCTTTCTGAATGGAGTATTTCTGGGGGAGGTGGCGTACAGGGAGGGACTTCTGGTGGCCAAGGTCAAGGGTTAGGGGGGCAGGACTTTCAGTCCCAAGACAGCAACCAGGGGGTGGAGCACCTGTCAAGGTGCAGGGCTACTTCTGCAGCCCCTGGCAGCTTGTCAAAACTTGGTAAGCAACTCCCCAGCCAAAATAATTGCCTCCCCCTATCTGAAAAGCTAAATATTTAGTTTAGAAGTATTGGGACATGCACTCAAGCCAATTATTGTATCATGTCTAATTTTAATCACTTTCTTTTTCATTTATGCAGAAAAAAAGTCTTTTATTTAATATACCATTGTCTTAGGATTTGTGTTTTCTTTCCTTCTCCGTTCCCCTCCACTAAGGTAAAACCAGAAAAGCTTTTTGAGCAGATGAGAAAGAGAATGATACTTGGGTACTTATCAAGCTCTTTAAGATAGCAGCATGTTATTTATGTCATTAAGTCTTGCACCAAATTTTTCCTCCTTCATTAAGGCTAAGTCACTGTGGGTAGCTTTCATTTGCTATGGAGTAAGAGTGTACACATGATCCATTACCATGGAGAAAGTGATACACTATGAACTCCAGCATCAAAATTATAGGCCCCTAATAGTTTCTGTGCCCATGACCTTTTCTTTGATACCTCTTATATGCAAGATAGTATATGTGTATGACCAGACTTGAGTAAATAATATCTACATATGTTCTATAATGAGATTTGCCTTGCAGATTGTGTGACATTTCTAAACTTTTGTAACACTTTGTATGATAAGGGATCCTCCACTGCCCTCATAAGAGGGATGTTTTAAGACTTTCACCTCAGCTGCAAGGTACAATTTTGTCCATTATTATATATCTAAAAAACAATGTGCTATGTTTTTATAGATAAGCATGAAGTCTTCTTTAAGGTTAAAGAGCACACTGACAGGCAGAGCTTCCCCCTGTAGTAACCCTCTCACTAAATCATTCTCTCACTTACAATATTTTGATCTTGTTATATACTCGTATATACTCTCAAGCTTTCTTCACAGTCACTACCCAATACGCTTTATTACCTCTTATTTCTTGTAGCAATAACATTCATCTATACAAACTGACTTGGTTTTCATAGCATATGGTCCCAGAAACAGATCCTTGCATTACATTTCAGCAATATTATGTGTAGTATCTGTGATTAGAGTAGCAACATCAGAAAGACCTGTAGTAATATCTCTCTTTTGAAAATTTTCCTCTAACGGTGAAATGCATCCCAATACAGAAAGCATCATTGCCATCTCTTACAATCTTACTGCATAACTCATAATATTTGAAATATGTTTGCTTTTTCACATAAACATACTATTTTGTTGAAGCACTTGTTCCTGGCATCCTGTAACTGATAATGTAGGCATTTTTTTCTTCTTTTTAAAATGAAAAGACAAAGTTTCTAGCATGAGTAGTCCCTTATAAGCTTCTAGAAGATAAATAACCAGACCTATAAATACACACACCATTATTCTTTTAAAAAATTTTATCTTGAGAGGCAAGGGTGATATCTTGTATTAAACCAAATGCATATTTAGGAAAGAGTTAGACAAGCTTCTGCATGCAAGACACTCCTTATTAGTGCTAGCACCAGCCTGCCTCCTGTCTATGGCCCAGCTGCCCATCTCACTTGTCTGCCACGCCTTGGTGTAATAGTATTGATATGTTAATTAGACAGGAGGCTGCCCATTTTGAACCCTGATGTTTAGAGGAATATCTGCATCTCCATTCCACTCCTACACTGAAGCCCAAGCCTCACATATGGCATCATAGGCAGCTAAACTCAGCTGTACCCTTCACCCCCTTAGCTGTGGTCCCCTCTCTGGGACCTTCGGCTCTCCCTTAGGCCCTGACCCTGTCTCAGGCTACACAGGATCCTGAGACTCTCTTCTCTGGGCATCCCTTGCAGTGGGCCACCAGAAGCCCCACCAGGCCTTCCTACCCCAGCCGGGTGCAGCTTTAGGTTATGCTCAGAACTAATGAGGCCTCCAAGCCTTCCCCATAGTCTCACCCTTACCTCCAAACTGTTCCTGGCAGAGCTCAGCAGAGAGATGTTTCTCTTCTGCTGGCTGATCATAAACTGCCCTCAGTTTGGGAAGGTTGGACTTAAAATGACCACCCTAATCAGGCACCTGCCCCTCCCTGGCCTAGTCCTTAAAGTGGCAGGCACTACCGGTGCCCTGCCACAATCAGGTCTGACCAGAACAAGCCAAGCACAGAATAGTAAAAAAGCAGTTGTAGGAGGGGGTGAGAGAAAATGTAGACAAACAATTAGCAAAGGAAAGGAACCTGATTACTGGGAAATCAAGGCCTATCAAAAGGAAGGAAAATCAATCTCACCTTTCATATGTGGAAAGAATTCAGGAGTCAGGTAGATTATAATGTGCCATCAAACCAATATTAATATTAAAACCTTGGTTCTTATTGTCCAGCCACTTTATGAATTTTTGTTCCTTTGTTTGTTTTTTAAGTGCACTGGGGAGATTTTCCTTGAGTAGGAGGTCAGAGAGTGAGTGGTTGTTCTTTGAAAAAATGTGCTCCTAATTACATATATGTTTTTCTGTCCTTTATATTTTTTTCTGTGAGAGTTCATTCAGGTGTATGGTTGCTGTTCTGTTTCACCCACATAATTGCCAGGGGGCACTTGGTGTATTTGATCAGGTATACCACATTTTGGAAAAGTCATATGTAGGAACTATGGATTCTGATGGTTGTGTTAGGGGCAGGAGATAGTTGTAGTGGCAGTGGAGAAGTGTGGGCAGGTTAAGCATTTCGTGCCAGGGTAAGACT
>NW_017729022.1:17736324-17736878 GCF_001723915.1 Gavialis gangeticus
GTGGAGAAGTGTGGGCAGGTTAAGCATTTCGTGCCAGGGTAAGACTGTGTTCCACTTGATGTCTGCTGGGCAGTGGAGAATTTGTTTCTGGGGATGAGTTGGGCAAGGTTAAGGGGTTGTTTTGAGAACAAGCAGCAGAGAGGCTTGGAATATTTCTCTCAAGGTCTAATCTTTGTGGAGTATAGATTATAGTTGTTGATGATTCTTTTGATAGGGCTCATAGGCATGCAGGTTCTGAAAAATCTTACTAGAAACTTAAGTTTTGAAGATTCCTGAATTCCTAGATACTTGCTGGACATGTACATAACTACTAAAGAGTTTGAATAAGCATCTGGGCAACCAGCACAGTTTCATTAGGGGCAGGTCATGTCAGACCAACCTGATTGCCTTTTATGATCAGGTCACAAAGGCAATGGATGCAGGTGTTGCCGTGGACATAGTCTTTCTAGACTTCAGCAAGGCCTTTGACACTGTCTCCCACCCCATCCTCATTAAAAAACTAGGCGACTGTGGCATTGATGCCTACACAGTCAGATGTATTGCAGATTGGCTGA
>NW_017729022.1:17737440-17744563 GCF_001723915.1 Gavialis gangeticus
CAGACCCTACATTGAAAGACTGCGGGACCTAAACCTGTTCAGCCTTCACAAGAGAAGGCTGAGGGGGGACCTGGTGACTGTCTATAAACTCACTAGGGGAGACCAGAAGGGTTTAGGGGAGACACTGTTTCCCCTAGTGCCCCCTGGCATGACAAGGAACAATGGACAGAAATTATTAGAGAGTAGATTTAGATTAGACGTCCGCAAGACCTACTTCACAGTTAGGGCGGCTAGGATCTGGAACCAACTTCCAAGGGAAGTGGTTCTGGCTCCTACCCTGGGGATCTTCAAGAAGAGGCTTGATGACTACCTGGCTGGGCTCATTTGAGTCCAGTCTTTTCTCCCGCCCAAGCAGGGGGTCGGACTTGAAGATCTACAAGGTCCCTTCCGACCCTACTTCTATGATTCTATGATTCTATGAACTGCTGCACCTGGTCTAGATGTAAGTGACTTACTTTAAGCTGCCTACGCCTAGACCAGGAACAGATGCGTGCAGCAATCCATTGTTCCAGCAAGGGAATGGGAAAACTAGAGTAAGCGATCTGGGATGGGGAGAAGGGTGGGGAGCTTCATAAGGTGATTTGGCTGGTCTGCAAAGGGAAAATTGCCCAGTTGAGGAGGAGAGACTCAGGGGGCTAAAAATACCCTAGTTAGGGTCAGAGGATGGGCTTGATTAGCACAGCTCGGGGACTGGGGTGAACAGATAGGATTTCCCAGCCCTGGGTCTACACTGGGAATGCATCCAGATGTTCTTGAGATTGGGTTCATTCTTTTCTAGATGGAGTTAATCTGATCTCAATCTAAGTGAAGTGAACCTTCACCTACTGAAGTAAACTAACTTAGATTGAACTCACCATTCTATGCCCAATTAAACTCTCTGAAAGTTTGCACAGATAGGCATTTAGATTGACCTAACCCTGGTTAAGTCTATCTATATATAAGAGCTGTATGTGCTATAATTTATGATTATACTGATCATCTTGGTACTTATCTCACATCTAAGACCCATCCGAATTAATCCCCCACCTATCTCACCGACAATGCCCAAATCCATACCACATCCATCACTTATCTAACTCCCCAAAAGAGACTGACAAAGAGGAGGGACAGTCCCACCCCACCATTTTACTAAAAAAATGGTTGGGGCATTCACCTACTTTGTGAAAATGGGTTCAAATCCTCTTTCTTCCTGAATAGACTTGAGTCTCTCTCTCCCCAGTGAAAATGTTGCCAAGCTATATGTTGTCTGCAGCATAGTGCTTTCAATCTCTCATATTTAATATGTTCAACTTTTCATAAATATTTAAGTACTGAAGGAGAGAGAGAGAGGGAGAATATGCATCATTTTATAGTCTAGAAGTTAGGGCACTCATCTAGGGAGATCAGGAGATTTGTGTTCCAGTCCTCATTCCAATGACTATTTAAATTATTTTTATAAATTGTAGCACCTAAATTCATCTCCCTTGTGAATTTAGCTTTAGACAATTAGTTGCACCTTTAGCTGCCTAAGGACCTTTAAAAATGTGGTTGCCAGTGTCTTAGGGGTAAATCCACAGGTGCTTATCATAATGCAATAAAAATTGGGAGTTTTGATTGTTAAATCAATATTTACTGCATGAGGTCTTGATCCTGGAAACACATGTGACTGGTCATTGAGAGGAATAGGATGGTAGAAATTATAGCCTCAAGCCATGAAGTGGAAAAAGATGGTGAACTTCACTTTCTGTCTCTAATAATGATGCATACTAAAAACAAAAATAATTCTTCTTTGGACATATTACTTGGTTTGGGGAGGGGGAATAAGATTAATCAAACTCATTACTGGACTATTTTTATATTAGTATATTGCTCAGTCCTGTTTCTAATGTGAATCAATAAAGAGAAGAGAATTAGCCCATTATTTTATCTGAGAAACATCATTAAATGAATATATTCATCAATGAATGTTCTATAACCAACTCTAATCTGACCCTAGTACACTGCTTAGCAAGAAGCCCAGGCTGACATAGCATTGGCAAAACAGCAAGTCTAACATTGTGCTGGAGTAATAGAATATTGAGCAGTGAACTGTTTACAAAATTGAAAAGTGATACTTAATGACTACATTTGTAAGGCCTGATGCTGGAAATATTATAAGTGTGAGTGTCCCAATTCAACAGTCTTCTTTTACATGCAAAATTTATCATGTTTATGCTAAGATGAAGGCCCTCTATAGTAAGTGCTCCTCCCTTTTAATGATAAAATGTCCCAGTCCTACAGACACACACTAATATGTATAATCCTTATTACAATGAGTTGCCTAAAAATTATATCCATTATTAGCCATTGTAGCAATGTCTATTCATAGCAATAAGCACCATGGTCTATATTCCAGACAGCACTTAAGCGTATACTTTAAGCTATCCCTATTTAAGAACTACTTTCTTAAAAGACACGTTAAATTTTATTAACCCTAATGTTTTACTAATAAACCATTTCCGTTTCCTTAAACTTTTACAGTTCATTCTGTCTTTTGTGATCTAGATCTTCAACAGAAGATATCAGAACATTAGTCCAAAATCACAATCTATTATTACTCCACTCTGCAGCCTTTCTTTTTGTAAAAGCAACTTACTGTGCTCCTAGCATTGTGAAGAAAATCACTAAAAATTGCCAGCATGGTATCTCTTCACTTCATATTGAACTGCTCTTAAAGTACAGTAATCTGATGCAATTTGGTATATATCACAAATAGTAATTTGTGAGCAATATATAGCATATTGCCATGTGGTTTAAGATATCAACAGACAATCTGTAGTTTCCTAGAACGGACTTTTACTTGTAAGCCTGCTGCTATGATTTTCTTGGGATTTTTCTTTTTAGACATAAATCTAGTTTACTCTATTTGTTATTTTCACAGCATGCTAGACTGAAGTGGCCAGTGAAAATAAAACTATATCACACTTCCACACAATCAGTGAGGTTTTGATTGTACAGGCACTGTGGGGTGTTAGTTTGATGGTCACCTCAGGATAAGTTCAGATATAGTTATAAATACTTTCAGAAATGATACTATTAAGTGTAGACAGGGAATACTACATTTTAATCTGAACTCTGTGCTAGGTCAGGTACTTTAATACATTTATTATTTTGGATCTTTCATATTGTCCTGGAAGTAAGATACAATATACCTACATTTTCGTCATTGCAGATTTTGGGACTTGTGCAATTGAGCATTTAAAGATATAAGATAGCTGAAATTTGGTATAAAGTGTCCATAAAAATACTGCAAAAACATACCAGAAATGCTTTGGGACATATGTCAGTACTTAAGTATAGAAGGATTGAAGTGATTTTACAGTGCAGAGACTCCTTCCTCACATGTTCTTTAAGGTGTTATGTCTAAAAGCCTTCATTAAACTTAAGGCATGTTGGGAGTCAACTGACCCCTGATGGTGATCAGCTGTGCCTGATTGACCTGCTGGCTGCAGGTAACCCAGCTTCAGGATGTAATCCCAGTGGGCGTATCTACACAAGATGCCTCATACACAGTAGACTAATTCTACTGGGTATTAACATGTCACAGCAAAATTGATGCTAATGTACTAATGAGCAGTAGACTTAGTCTACTATGCTTGAAGCGTCACAAAAAGACCATGCACCGTTGCTACTCTGCATTAGGGCCATGCAAAGCTTTGGTCCCTGATTCGATTCAGAGGAAATTTGCCCTGATTTGGTGGCTAAATCTCCAAATCCAAATTAAATCAGAGGACACTTTAATCTTTCCAAATTGGTTTGAAACCCTCTGAATCAACCTGGAGAGATTTGGAAAGATTCAGTGATTCGGACATAGACACAGCTTTAAATATTTTTTAACATACCTCTAGGTAGCAGGTGGCTCATGAATGCTGTGATGCTGGGGCACATGGAGTGTTCCACAGGAGTGCAGGGAGTCCCCAGGGTGCTCAGCATCAGACCTGGAGGTGGAAGCACTTACAGTCCACTTCTGGGTCCACTGGGGATGGTGCCAGGGAACCCCGCATACCCCCCTGGCTCAGTGACTAGTGCCTTCTGGGTCGGGGAGGTACCTGGGGTCTCCCCATGGCTGATCGCCAAGCTGAGGAGGTGTGGAGGCATGGGGGCTCCCTGCGTGTTCCCTGTCACTCCCAGAAGTGGACTAGAAGTACTTCTTGCTTGCTGAAACCCTGCGTGCAGATCCAGGGGCCTGCGCCCCCAGGGAGGGCTGTGGAGCTGTGCCAGACTCCTCCCAGGGGATGTAGGCCCCCAGATTTGCATGCAGAATGACAGCAGGCTGCTGGTCCCAGCTGGGGCCAGTGCCAGCACTCAAGTCTGCCCAGCGCTCGGTGCAGGCTGCAGCATGCAGACTTTGGTGCTGACTTTGGCCTCAGCCGGCAGCGGCAGCCTGCTGTCATCTTGTGCTCAGATCCGGGGGCCCACACCCCCCAGGAGGGCTGAGGGTCTGTGCCAGACTCCTCCTTTGGGGTGCAGGACCCAGATCTATGCGCAGAATGACAGCAGGCTGCTGCAGCCAGCTGGGACTGGTGCTCAGTTCTGGAAGTGCCAGGAAGACTGGTGCTGCCTCTGGCCCCAGCTGGCAGTGGCAGCATGCTGTCATCTCATGCACAGATTTAGGGGCCTGTGCCCTCTGGGAGAGCTGTGGGGCTGTGCCAGACTCCTCCTGGGGGGGCACGGGCTCCAGAATCTGGACATGGGATTACAGCAGGCTGCCACTGATGACTGGGACCAGTGTTTGACACAGACCATGTCGAGACCCTGGAAGACTGGTGCTGTTGCTAGCCCCAGCCGGCAGCAGCAGCATGCTGTCATCCTACTCGCAGATCCGGGGACCTGTACTCCGTGGGAGGGCTACAGGGCTCCTCCCAGGAGCACAGGTCCCCGGATCTGCATGCTAGATGACAGCAGGCTGCAACTGCCACCAAGTGATATAAGTTTGGTTTGAACAGTTTGAGGTGCAGTTTCCCAGAAACCCCTGCACCTATCTCCTTGTAACTTGGCAAGCTTCATGCCTTCAGAAGGGCTACCATCCCTGCAATTTTCATCTGAATCAGGCAAGAAATGACAAAGTTAGAGGCATTTTTGTGATTCTCCATTATAGCGTATGGGCAAAATGTTGAAATTTGTCAAAACAACATTGAAACAGTGAAACAGTTTCAACTAACTAACATTTCAACTAATGAAATGGAACAGTGCTTCGAAACAGTGAAACGGAAGTCTAAATGTAATGGTGCTGTTTCACACAGCCCTACTGGCTACTGTGCATTTGTGTAGTACCTCATATTAGAGATACTAAACTTAATGTGCAGTAGCAACAGCGCACTAATGCATGTGTAGACACACCCAATTTTCCCAAAAAGCTGGTTGTCTGTTTAATAATTCATATCCTTGAAGTGTGACTGGTGTCCAACTAACCCCCAGCCTTGTCTCACTGATACATAGCTCTACTTCTCTTCCTAGCCCCCAACTCCTGCTTTGGTTTTTGACTACTGGCATAGCACACTGATGGTGGATTTTGCTTTTTGCCTTTTGACCTCTACCTTGCTTCTTGGCTTGGTATCTGATTCCACCTCTGGGTTCTGGTCTGCACATTTGTGACTTGACCCTAACCATTTAATTTATTGTCCCTAGCTCTTAACATAAGTTTCTCTCATCTTCCTCTGTCCATATAAGTCTTTTTGCTATGCTTAACATCACAGCTTATAATTCCGCCTTCATCTCAGCTTGTAACCATCAACACATGGTATTCAGGGATAAAATACACTTATCAAACCATTAATAATCTGTTAAACCTATACAACCCATTTATAAATTGAACTTTAAAATGTGACCAACGTTGTCACTACTACTTATTGACAAAAGTGGAGAAGAAATTTGAGGAATCTGATTTGGCAGAGTGCATGCCACAGAGGGCAAATTTTAAATGCACAGAAAAGTTAGAATAACAGTTGAACTGAAGATAATTAATGGAGTTGTTATTTTTTATGCCCTGAAGGGATCATTATGATCATGTAGTCTGACTTCCTGAATAACACAGACCTTAGCTTTACACCAACCAGTCTAGAGTATATAATTTAGAAGTATATCCGAGATTGATTTTTCCAACACTACTATTTTTTAAATCAATCACTTTCTAAAGTAGGTTATTGCAATGGATAATTATTCTCCCTGTTTTAACATGCAGGCCTCATTTGCAGTCTGAATTTGCCTAGTTCAACAGCCAGAGCCTTTTGTCTGTTAGGCTTAAGATCTCTCTACCATCAGAAATCTTTTCCACATGTAGGTAAAGCTAAAATATAAGCAGGCCACCTTTTAACCTCTTCATTGTTAATTAAATAGTTTAAGTTTCTTTATCATCTCACTGTAATACATTTTTAAGTTTTTAAATTATCTTTCAGCTCCATTTTGAACAGTTTCCAAATGGTTTAAAATAAAAACAAGAGATGTTTGTGGAGAAGACTTTAGTAAAAATTCTGTAGGGGATCCAAATTTCCTTGATGTAAGAATATCCCAACAAGTGGAAAGAAACTGAATTTTAATTCAAGAAATTCCTATGC
This sequence comes from Gavialis gangeticus, assembly GCF_001723915.1. Taxonomy (NCBI): domain Eukaryota; kingdom Metazoa; phylum Chordata; order Crocodylia; family Gavialidae; genus Gavialis; species Gavialis gangeticus. The sequence continues at coordinate 17,744,013 of NW_017729022.1, forward strand.
ATTCTTCAGTGGCGTCCTGTCAGACCAACCTGGTGGCCTTCTATGACCAGGTCACCAAATCCTTAGATGCCAGGGTAGCAGTGGACATAGTCTTCCTGGACTTTCGGAAGGCCTTCGACACAGTCTCTCACCCTGTTCTCATTAAAAAGTGGGGGACTGTGGTGTCGACACTTACACAGTCAAATGGGTCGCCAACTGGCTGGAGGGCCGAACCCAGACAGTGGTAGTGGATGGGTCGTTTTCAACCTGGAAGAATGTGGGCAGTGGGGTTCCGCAGGGCTCAGTCCTCAGGTCTGCACTGTTCAACATCTTCATCAGTGACTTGGACGAGGGGGTAAAAAGCACCCTGTTCAAATTTGCTGATGACACTAAGATGTGAGGGGATGTGCACACACTAGAAAGAAGGAATAGGCTACAGTCAGACCTAGACAGGTTACAGGGGTGGGCAGATGAGAATAGGATGGGATTCAACAATGACAAGTGCAAGGTACTGCACCTGGGGAGGAAGAACCAGCACCATACCTACAGGCTGGGGAACTCCCTTCTCGTCA
>NW_017729022.1:17744594-17758650 GCF_001723915.1 Gavialis gangeticus
CTACTTCACAGTCAGGACGGCTAGGATCTGGAACCAACTTCCAAGCAAAGTGGTGCTGGCTCTTACCCTGGGGTCTTTAAGACAAGGCTAGACAATCACCTTGCCATGACAGGGGGTCGGACTTGATGATCTGCTCAGATCCCTTCTGACCCTACTAACTATGAAACTATGAAACTATGATTGTGTGCGTGCGCGTGCACATACACACGCGCACGCAATGGTGAGGATCTGATTCCTTTAAATTAAACAAAGCCCATGAGCTGCATCTAGCCAGTAAATCTGCTCTGTCCAGTGCATTTGGCCATCAGCTGGCCACTGGAACTTGCAGACATGGCTAGCTGAAGAATCCAGGGATCTTTGGTCCTGCTTGATATGGTCATTGGCAACAAGCTTGGCTAGCCATTGCTGCCTCTGGACTCATTCCCCCAGACTCACTTCTACTGCTGGACCCTTTGCTACTGCTTCCAGATTCCTCTCCAATGCTACTGCCACCAGATCCCTCGCCACTGCCACTTCCACAGTGGTTACTGTGGTAGCTCTCATGCCCCAGACTAGATCTAGCTCACAAGGAGCCTTGCAGTCTGGATCCAGCCCAGGGACCCAGGTGAGTTTGACAGCCCTGCTTTAATCAATATATGTCATAACATCTGCAGGAAACAAGTAGTATCTATAAAGATGTCATTTGCCTCTGCTCTATTGAACCCATGATGATAGAGGGAAAGCTTTGCAGCAAAGAAGAAAAAAGACAGAAATTAATGTACCCTGAGACCACGCTACTTGTGCTTGTGTTTTTCGTGTATTAAAGAAAGGGAGACCCCAGAGATGCTAACTGAGTCTCTCATCTGGTTTTATGGGGCAGAACACCACAGAGTGCCCTCAGAGTGCCTTTTTGTGGGCACAGTCTTTGCATGACTGTAAGATTCCAAGTACAGACTTGACCCAATAATACTGGTCATTGGTCATGGAGAATACCTTGACTTTAGCAAAAGGAATCAGAACTCAGGGTAGAGGTGATAACTTTTATTAGACCAACCAGATTTTTGCAAAAATTAAAGAGCTGTAAGATAGAGAGAAAACTGGCTTGATTGTTGGGCTCAAAGGGATGATGTAGTTTGAGACGGTCCTGCTTTGAGCAGGGGGTTAGACTAGATGACCTCCTGAAGTCCCTTCCAACCATAATTTTCTATGGTTCTAGGACTAATGAAATGCATCTGTTAGAATAAGATATAATATATACTTTTCTTCTCCAAACTAATCTTTAGATGATCCCCATAAATTCCCACCTAATCTGCTAGCTTTCTTATACATAGAACCAGGTGGATTATCAGGTTTTGTCCCCTGCAATTGTTGTTATTCTAGAACCTTACTGCTCTGAAAACTAGAAACTTCCTTTTTAATTTCTAGCTTCAAATTATTTGTAACCAGTTCATACATATTGATCTTGTTTCGGTATTGTCCTTCTCTAGACAGACCTTTTCCTTGCATGGTATTTACATTCTTCATCTCTTTTTATATAGTTGTATTTTATATCCCCCCTCTCAGGCTTCATTTGCTAAGGTAAACATGCCAGATTCCAGTTTCTTCCTGTAAAATAGGTTTGCATTCCTTTGATCATCCTAACAGTCCTCCTCTGTATCTGTTCCAGTATTATTTTTCTTGAATATAGATAAGCAGAATTGTATGCAATATTCAAAATGAGGTCTTATCAGCACTTTGTATACAGTATTAATATTTCCTAACCACTGTTTGAAATACCCTACTCAATAAATGGTAGGGGTGAGTAGATGTTTACTTAATGGTGTGACATGTGCATGGCAGGAGATGTAATTGTTGGGATGGGGGATCAGATCCCTATTACACAACTGCCAGCACGAAGCCCAAGGCATGAGCAGAAGCCATGGACAAGTGCTGGACAGAGGGGGCAGTCGATTGACTCTGCCTGCCTGGTAGCTGCAAACTCATGTGCTCCCTTACTAGGATCCTGGGATAGAAAAACGTTTCCCCATCTCAAGGACCAGTGGATGCCCAAAAATATGACTCCAGTTCTAATAGTGAAGGGGTACATTTCCAAGTTTTTGCTTAGGACGGTTGCTGTCATGTCATCATAAAAAAGACTGATAATGGTAACAAAACAGTTACTAATAATGGCTCAATTAACATATTGATTGTACCTTTAATGTAACATGTGCCAGGGGCCTTCAGAACACATTTTGGTACTTAATTTAATTGGACTTATTCAAAATAAGGTTGGGCTCAGAATCTGGTCTAATATTGCTATATACGTCACAAGTATAAGTCAATGAAGAGTGATTTCAGTTGAGCTCCCTAAACACAGACATCTCAATCAGCCCATGTTACATGAATGGTTTCCCTCTGTTAAAAGGTGAGCAGTCATCATTCTGTGAGTAATTTCTCTCTGGAAACAAAAAGTTTCCCCATTCTTGCATGCTATCCCCCAAAGAATAAGTGAAGGCTCAGTGTGACCTTCAGATTGTATATTTATTCCCTGTTTGTGATAGTACATCTAATTTATTATTCACACTGCCTTAACTACCCTGTCTTTTAGATGCCCAGGAGATCTTACACTAGTGGTTCCCAACCTTTTTTTTCCATGGCCCCCTGCTGGGAGTGGAGTCCAGCAGGCCCGGCTGGGGGCAGAGGCAGGGGACTTCCCGGCATGCGTTGTGGCTTTTATTTTGTGTGTGGTGCCATCGGCATTGCCCCGGCAACCCTCATTTGGTTCACAACCTGGGGTTGGGAACTGCTGTCTTACATCATCTTTCAGCTCTCTTGTCAAATATGAATTTTCATTTATACCTGGGAGAAATTTTACAAAATTTGCACTCTCCTATGCCTAAGGAAGGGTGTGTATGAGAGCTTGCAAGTAAAGAAAATTGTTTTGCAACTACCTAGTTGGTCTAATAAAATACATCACCTCCCCAAGAGTTCTGATTATTTTTTCCTGCAGACCAACATAGCTACAACCTGCATCCCTGGATTAAAGAATGTATTCTTTATCTTATCTATATAGATGTAAAAGTACCCATTACCACAAGATCTGAATGCCTTCTGTGGAGTAATAAGCAAGATCACAATAGGCCCACAGTGGTAAAATGGTCTTTTATTTTTATCATTATGAGCTAGGAGAAAAGAGGGGTTTTTTTTTTAAATTTCCTCTCATTCTTTTCATATTGTATTTTACTCAAAAAGTAGGATGTGCTTTACCTCATCTTAAGCAGTATGAGTATGGGTGTATGACAAACACCTCATCATTTGAAACAAGCAAATGCATAAATGACTTATACTGCTGTTATTTAAGATGAAAATTGCACTCTACATACAAATCAAGATATCAACAAACTCCTTTTCAATTTTTGATAGAGAGGATGATTCACAATTCCTTAATGGGCTTCAATTAGATAAAATTGTGCCAAATGATAATGCAACTCTCAAAGCCTCTATCTTGCTTGAGACAAAGAAAAGAAGCAATCAGGCTACACTCATATGAGTGATTGCAGCTACTGATGGATTCCCCTTCTAGGTCTGCAGAATAATGCTTGATATTATTTCAGATATACTGAAAATCTTCAATGAAGCTAAACAATCAGGAATATTAACCCAAGCAGTCATCTCCATTCTGATGTAGAAAGGCAAATATTTGCTATCTTGCTGATAAAGGCTCATATTTGCTGATTAGCAAGGACTGTAAGATTTTGCGCAGTTGCCCATACAATTTGAATTCTATTTTTTCTTTTCTCATTCATCCCCAAAATAGATTTTATATATATAAAAAAATGTGGCTAAGTACTTTATTAACTGCTTACAAACCATGTAATCCCTATTGTTGTTCTAACCCCATAACTACTATTTTTTCCTTAAGGGCTGTTCAAAACACTGACCATTTCAGCTTTTCATTTTTCTGTATAATAGTTGGTCATTGCACTTATGATATTGCTTCCTCTCTTATTTGGATAGCAAATATTACTCTCTTCAGCAATGATTGAGAAAATGATTTATAGGGATGTCCCCCCTCATAACACAAGAAAGTTTACCTAAAAGTCAAATGACTCTTATTAGCCAGAAACATGGAGGCATGTTTTCAGAGTACTGAAAAAGGACTTATTGTATTGTCTGTAAACAGCCACTGAGGATTTCTCCCATTAAAAGAAATCCTGTCTCCATCTTTCCCTTCTCCTCCTACCACAAGATTGATTAGGATAGAGCAGGATGAATAATTTATTTTTCAGTGTTTAGGAAGTTCAGGAAAACAAACAGAATTTCAGCTTAACTCAAAATATTTTTTTTCTCTCAATTTTCAATTAATCAAAAATGATCTTTTGGGTTTAAGTTAAATATTTCACAGATTCACATATTCACAGAAGTTTAGGGCTGGAAGGGACCTCGTGAGATCATTGGATCCAGCCTCCCTGCTCTGGGCAGGAAAGACTGCTGGGGTCAAATAACCCCAGCAAGATGTGCGTCCATCTAATTTAATTTAGATTTTGGGAATGTTTAGCCACCTTTTTAAATAAAAGCAAAGAAAAGTTGGAAACCATGGATGAGATTCACAAAAGTACTTATATACCATTCACAGAATCAAAAAAGATGTGATGTGAATGTCCTTATATCATATAACTCAGTAGTTATGCATTTGCTAGAGTTGTGTTTTGATTCTGTTTGGTTTGGAGGACGGATTAGAATTCATATCTTACAACTTGTTTGAAGACACACAGCTAGACTATGAAGTAGTCAGAGTAGAGTCACTGAATTTATCCTGTTTGAAACTTTACATTTTTATATAGGTTACACATTTTGTATAGATAATTATATATTTACAGTGGGGAGCAGAATTTCAGTGAACTGTCCAACAACCAAGCTATAGTATCATTCATGTTGGCCCTGTCTACATGAGAGGCTGATTGCGCAGTTGTTACTAATGTGTAGGGACAAAAGGATCTCCCAGTTAGGCCCCATAACCATGTAGTACTAGGGGATAAGAATATCCCAGTCTGGGTCTCATGACTGCAGGGCTCGGGCTGGGACATAAGTATCTCCCAGCACTGGCTCTGTGACTGCAGAGCTGGTACTGGGAGATAAGGATCTCCCAGCCCTGGCCCTGCAATTGTGGAGCAGGGCCTGGGAGCTCCCTGATGCCAGGGTAGGGGGACATTGTCCCAACCTGGGCTTTGGTGGTGGAGCCTGCCCCAGCAGGAAGCAGCTCCTGGGGACAGGAAGCAATGTCCCAGCCTCTGCCTAGAGTTCCCTCTAGCTGCTGCAGGGCCATGTTGTGGAAGCCCAGAGACCGAGAGCAGTCTGCTGCTAGGAGCAGCAAATCTTCTCCCGTGTCCCTGCATGCGTGGACACATGCCTAGGAGTGTTTACTCTCAAGCAGTTTACTCAAGAATAAATGGGTCCTGAATTATTTTCACATGTAGATGCGACTTGTGGAGGATTTCAGTCCCAGCCTCCTCCCTGCACTTCCTGCACCAGTTTTTTTTTCTCTTTGCCATTGTCACTTTACCTGACTCTGTGACCTAAGCTGAAGATATTTCTGAGGTGAGAGGGAACCTGCTCCATTTGTTTCAAGTTTTTCACTCTTGCCAGCCAGATGACCAGGTCTCTTACCTGTCTATCACTCTAGTGATTAAGCAATCCTGTAGTATACATGTGAGACCTCAGGTATCAGGGAGGGGACTTAAACCCCTATTGTTTTAGCAAGGACCTCATGACTGAGAGGGGGGCTGCAGCCCCTCTACCTGGCAACCAGTGATGCATTTCCAATTGATTGACTTTTAGCCAACTTCAGTTAGTCCATTGGACCCCAGGGTGAAGTCATAAGGACTATATAAGTTAAAGACTGCCCAGGAGAAGGGGTGGCAGCCATAATGAGGACTCTCAGAGAAGCTGGACCATCTGAAACTAATTTTCTCTCCTGTAACTCATGGTCAACAAGTTGCTTGCTTCCAGAGGGAATCTCCACCTGCCTCTGGATGATACCTGTGAGTAAACTACTTTGGATCCATCTACAAATATAGCTTACATTACTGCATATGTGTAATCAATGACTATCCCAGCCACATTTTGCTTTAAGGGTATTCTTTGATACTTTATCTATCCTGAACCCCTACCCCAAGCCTTACCTTTGTAACCAATAAAGTTTTTCACTGTATCAAGTGTGGTGAACTCCTTGGGTTCTTTGGTGCCCTTTGGTCCGGCTGACTAAGGGAGGCTACTATTTGAGCTTCAGACTAAGAGAAGCACCCCCAAGTTATTGCAGAGGGTCAAGCACCCCCGAGGTCTATAATGCCTGTGTATCTCAGGGGGCACAGGGCCACCAACAACCCGAGACTCCTGAGTGGTGGCAGATTGATGGGTATGCTCCAGGAAGAGGGTCAGCCAGATGTGAGGCATCCCCAGGGAGACACCAAGAGCCTGGTAGGTGAATGAGCACAGTGAGGTGGGTGGCTCAGTGCAGAAGCATCCCCTACTGGCCCACCACATGCCCAATGAGTAGTCATCAATGGCTCAGTGCCTAGTTGGGAGAAGGTATCAAGTAGGGTTCCCTAGTGGTGTGTATTAGGTCTGATATTGTTTAATTTCTTCATTTATGATTTTAGGGAAAAAATTAGTGCACACTTAGCAAATTGTAGATAACACTAAGTTGGATGGAGAGGCCAACACAATAGACAGTAGGGCTAGGATTCAGAGGGCACATCTACACTTCTATTAGCCTATTTTAATGCACATTAAAGCATCACAAAAAACATGCTCTTTAGCTAAAACGCATTAAAATATGCTAATATACATTTTTCTAGTACCCATAATAGAGGTACTAGATTTAATGCACATTACCTAAGGCACATTAAAGAACATGTAGGGATGCTCATAATGACCTCAATAAACTAGAATTATAGTCCAAAATCACCAAGGACATGTGCATGGCCCCCATTTAGTATGGAACACCCACATGCATGGATACAGATTGGGGAATGATTTGCCAAACTGCGGTGCTGCAGAAGAGGACCCAGTTGTCACAGTGAACCATAAGGTCACAGTGGACTACAGTGGACCAGCTAAATGTCTACACATGATGCTACATCACCATAGTGACATGCTTCCCTGTTATAGTGTATAGTTATGCCAACGTAGTGCATAAAAATAACTGCGCAATGTGCATGGTACAGTATGGGCTGTTACTGCACCATTTTTTAGTAGTTCCAAAAGGAAGTTCTAAATGATGGTGCAGTAACATCGGCATCATAGTGACACATGTACACATGCCCAGTATCTACACTTTCCTCACTAAACCGGAAAAGGCAAATTTGCCTTTGCAATTCTCTGTTTAGAGATGTGTTAACATCATTAACATTTTAAAAAATGAAATAGCATGGCTCCTGAATGAATGTTATTTTTGATAAACATTGAAAAGGTTAAGTTTCATTTTTGATTATTCTACCCAGATAAGGTAGCACATGTCCCCACAATTTTTTTTGCAAACATAACTTTAAAGATTTAATTGAATTCCAAATTCTTATTTGAATTTCCAGATGTCTTCATATTTCTTTTCTGTTATCTCACACACTCAATTTACTTCTACAAATGAAGGAAATGAACATATATTAACATGTCCAAGCACCATATGTTTTTGATTTGTTCATTATCTTTCCAGATTATCAGCTAACCATTATGTAGTAAAATTAATTTTGTATTCTCCTTTGTTATGCAAACCAGTAAAAGGGGGAAAGGTACTGCAAAGAGAACTGTGAGAAAAGCTTGTGACTAAACCTGAAGCTAGGTAGAAAATGATGGGTTTCATTCTTCATTGCAAGCTTGAAACTCAGACCATGTACACTAAAAAAGTTCATGGAGGTTTGCAAACCTTGTTAGCAAACCTGAGCTTGCTTTTGGATGAATCTGAGCCTGTTTGTGGTGGTATGTTGAAACTATAAGAATCAAGGTCCTTAAAACAGAAACTGTAATATTTTCCACCACTCTAACTCTAGATGCATTAAGAAACTATAGAGCACAGTACATTATGGGACAGATCCAAAAAAAGGGCTAGGTAACCTAAAAGTTGGCTGTTTTAGTGCCTAACATCTAGCTTCCTCTCTCTCAGAGTGGAATTCAGAATCCTGAATAAGGTGCTTAGTTTGCTATACAATGGTTGAGAAGATTTAGGAATTTCAGTCCAGTCATCCAAAACAAAACAGTGTGGAACTGAGAACCACCAAAATTTAGCACATTCAATTGCAGCTGCCTAAAAACCTAGAACAAGTACAAAACCTTGTTAGGGAAAATTAGGTTTCCTAATCCAAGTAGGAACAGGATTATATCATAATATAATCATATTTCTTCAGATTTGAGTTTATAGGGAAGGCAAAAAGCATGATTCAGAGCACACTGAAAACAATAAGAACCTTTCTACAACATTCATAGAGTAAGCAGGAGTGACCATTAGATCATCTAGGCTGACCTCCTGTATGTCATAGGCCATTAAATTTCACCCAGCTAATTATTTTTATTTCTAATTTGAATTTGTCTAGCGTCAGTGTCTAGCCTTTGGCTGTTGTTATGCATTCCCTTGCTAGATTGATTGATCCTGCCTCTCAGCATACTTTTTAATAAACTTAAAAAAGCTAAACTATCACTGTAGAGTATTTTTTCCAGCCCTCATATTTATTGGTTCTTATTTGCACCCTCCCCAACATCCTTTTAAAACTTAGACTCCAAAATGCCTTATGATATTCTAGTATGGATCTCACCACTATTAGGGCCTTCCTAGCAGCTCAGAATGTATGCTAGTGCTACCTTGAGTTTAGAGCAATCACACTTTAAGGCTAAAAAACTTCTCTGACTGTCCCCCACCTGCACAGCTATGACTTGCCATTAGGGGGCTGGCAAGCAGGGGCTTAACTAGAAGCTATAGTTGTGAGTTGCCACTACAGGGCTGGTGAGCCAGGGCAAGCTTCAACCCATGCTCTAGGTGGCGGGGGGGGGGTGAGATATCAGTTGCGGAGCTGGGAGAGGTGGACAGGAACACGAAGCTGAGAGGCAAGGCATTAATGGGATGCTGCTGGGTAATCAAATGGGAGATGGAATGGAAATGGGGGTGGGGGAAGGGTGGTGAAATGAAGGAAATCCAACAATGAAAGGTAAAATAAAAAGAAGTTAAAAAAAAGAAATAGAAATAAAGAGGAAGCAGAAGCAAATTAATAACTGGGATTTGGGATTGGGGGTAAGGGGTGCTGGTCATGCCTCCAGGGGTGGCTGGGAGGTAGGATTTGTGAGGGAAGGTGCTTTTGGGGAGCTCCTGTCCCAGGAAAGAAGACCCAGCTCATGGAGACCCAATCCTGGCCCCTACCTTGTTCCCCTCCCAATTCCCCCTACACCCTACTCCTGGACCAGTCCATGCCCTATGACCTGGGTAGTTGGCATGTGGTATCTGCAATGCTATATGCACAGGTTTCATTCCTAGGGGTGGAAAGGTTACACCCCTGAGGGCTGGAAGGGGAGTTGGCTTGGAGTCAGAACTACCCCCTGGGCAGCAGAATTCAGAGGGTGGTAAGTTTGTTCACATAAGACCAGGAGAGTGGGGAAAAGGACACCTTATCTTGGGATGCTGGAAGACTGCAAATTGCATGGCTCACCTGTGGGGAGCGGCCACACATTAATGGAACACAACTGGGTTACGCAGATTAGACATAAAACTACCTTGGAGTGGCATAACTTTAAGCCACCTGAAGTGTAGTTAAAACTAGTTCCAGAGGTTAAGAGTTCCAGGAGCCACCTAAACTTAATGTGCTACAAGGCTCTTATATGCAGGAGTAAAATTATCTCCTTATTGGCACTCATTTATTTTGTGTTATGTATTCAAAGATCTCATTAAACATTTTGCCATACCACTCCCCAGAGAGATTAGATGAACTCATGATGATCCATAAGTCCTTTTTAGAGTTCTTGCTTTTCCCTTTGTGGACTCCTGATCTGTAGATTTAGTCTACATTCCCTGTTCCAAGCTGTTTAACTCAGCATTTGACTGTATTAAAATATCTGTTCTCTGGATGGGGCCAATTTACCAAAGCAATTCAAATGACTATGTATGACTATCCTGTTCTCATAATTCACCAGGCTGCCAGTCTGTCACTTGCAAATGTTATCAGCAGATTTTATTTGACTTCCAGATCACTAATGAAAACATTTAATAACAATGGTTCTAGTCCTGATTCCATATATCTTGTGGCTGATGATTGTCCATTGATATTTTCTGTCAGCTAGCTGCTAATCCATTTAACACGTCCTTTACTGATATTGTACTGCACTACTCTTTTAATCAGAATACCATACTATGTCAAATGCTTGAAAACAAGGGACAACCACATGCCACAACTGATACAGTCAGGCTCTCTGTGTGGCACACAGCAAATCAGGGAGGCAACAAGCAATAGTGGCAGATAAGACAGGAAACAGAAAGCAAAGCAATAGGTTGGGAAGGAGGTACAGGACTGAAAGCAGAAAGCAGAGCAGAAGACCCTGGCATTGGGCCAGGGTCTAAATTGGAGGGCAGAGGACATAGGGACCAAGTTCCAGGAGAATGAGATGATCTCCAAGAGGCATAATCCAAAAGTGAGCTGAGGTCAGAAATCAAAGGTCAGAGAGCTGCTGCTAAGTTCCAGGGGAGATCCAAGGTCAGAGTCAGAGAAAGCCAAAGCCGAATTAGGAACCAGAAGAATGAGAAGTGAGTGTGAGGCTTGCTGGAACAGACTGAAGCTGTCTCAAGGCATGTGTGCTTAAAAAGGGTGAGTGATGCTTCCAGCAGCCAATCGGATTGCATAGAACTGGGGCAGTTGCATTAGCCAGGCATTGGGACATGTGTAATAACTCAAGCGCTTGTTTCAGCCAGGAATGCTTGATCAGAGGCCCTAACACCAAGATTTATTAAAATAAATACTTGTGCACTAGAGATCTCTTCAGCCCACTCATTTAAGACTCAGGTAGCATGTCTACATGAGATGTTTACAGTGCAGTAGACTAATTAGCTGTGCAGTGAATGTCTTGGGGTTTACACATGCACCCCATTACACTGAAGTAAACTAATTTACTCCACAGGAGGGCATGTGTAGACACAACCTAGCTGGCTGGGGTATAAGGGTGATCCAGCGTGGGGGCTGCCAGTCCCACTCTATAGCACCCTCATACCCTGGCTAGCCCTTCTGCAGCATGTTAAGTGGTGAGGAGTAGTCCCAGGCTGGTAGGCTGACCCCCCCAGACCCCTTGCTAGCCAGGGCTGCTCTGACCCAGCTCAACATGCTGTGCTCCTAGGCGCATATTCAAATGGCAATAAACTCCAGAGTTTATTGCTCTGGAGTTTATTGCTCCTAGGCACACAATCAAACAGCATATCCAGGAGCAATAAACTCCAGGGCAATAAACTCTGGAGTTTATTGTTTCATGTTAATTGCGTGTGTAGACATGCCCAGGTACAAGTTAAATAAACCTACAGATTTAAAAATACTTGTCAGTAATAGATACTGTTCCCACGTGGATGGCAGAACAGTTTATTGGAAAGTATTCCATTGTCTTCCCATGGTATGAGTACAGTGCTTGTCTATACAAATACTGATTAGAAATATTTATTGAATTCTTGTTTATTTTGTATCATGAAAAAATGACCATCTCCATCTATAAATGATCCTCAATCATTGCAAGGATTTTTGTTCACAAAGTACTTAAAATCAGCTTTTTTTTCTTTTTGTCCATTCCAGCCATGTATTATTTCCCTGATGCCTATAGTCTCCCTAATACATTTTTTGTACTTCATAACTTCTAATTTATATCAGTTAATCTCTCTCACTTTCTTTTTTTGTATCTTTTATATATTTGATTTTTAATGTTTACTTTCATGTCACCAGTTTCAGGATCCAGAAAGCGCTTTTAATTCTCCTCTTTATTGACTGTTGATTTGTGGTTTTTTGGCCAACTAATGAACTTTTCTTAAGCTCCCAACTTTCATTCATAATTTGTTTTAATTCCAATCAGTTTAACTCCCCTTTTTTTCTCAGCTTTGGAAAATGAACTTCTTGAGAATTTTCCGTCAGAAGGAAAAGGTCCTATTTGCAAAATTGAAATATTCTCATGGGTATTTTTAATGTTGCCATAAAAAACAATTCCCCATGAAAAATAAAATGAAAAGAGTCTGGGGAGGGCTGGGTCCCCAGGCACTCTGCTGCTTTGCCTCTGGAGCGGGGAGTGCAGGAGGTACACTATGTACTTGTGTTCAGTGCCACTGTATCCACAGAGAAAGAGAAACAGTGTGGAGTATGAGTGACTTGGATTTCTGCCTCTTCAGCAGCCAGGCTACAAGACTTGCTTCGTTTCAGTTTCCCATTTTACCTGGAAAGGGAAAGCACTGCACATAGAAGTAAAAAAAAAAAAAAAAATCCAGCCTAATGGGACTTTTAGATCATGTCCTATATGAAGAACTTCCCTTAAGCTCATGGTTTCCTCCCCTAAATGCGCACATTTCTTACCATCCTAAGTTTTTTTTTATTTATGCTAAATGCTAAAATTCTGTATATGTCAAAATGTATGCAGTTTCAAAGACTGGGCACCTAGACTCCAAAGCTGAAATCTGTACAAAATTGTGTGATTTATGAAGGAAATATTTGTATTTGTTCCACTTTGGTTTTCTGCACCCAAATATTTTCAGATACCTGGGGAAATAAATTAATTCAGAACTAAATGCCCTTTTTGAGCTGAACTACAAAACTATATGCTTCATTTCTGTCTGCTGTGACAGGGATCTGGAAAGATGGAATAGATTTTCTTTGGTTTTAATGGGGCGAGCAATGGTGGGACACATGATGAACATTTGAATAATATTTTCCCAGATACCAATTTGTCAATAGATTTTTCAGGGGGAACCTCCCCCGGAGAAAACAAGAATCAAATAAGCATTCAATAAAATAGACTTTAGGAGCTACATTTTAACAATCACTGTTTTTTCTTTGCTTTAACCACAGTGGCTTAATTGGCTGTGTAGGATTAGATGGACATTTTGAAATTTTTTGCTTCTGACCTTAAGGACTCCTTAAAGATTTTAAGGAACACTAAAAAAAGAATAATGGTGACAGCTGACAAATGTCCTTTCATACTTTTACTCCAACATAGACCTCCTAACTATAGGCTTATGAACAAAAAACACCACAATAGATACAAAAGACATAACAGCAACTTTAATAAAAATGGTCTTTTAAGTAATATCAAGATAGTTTAAGTGTAACAGAAAAAATACTATAAAAACAAATTAAAATACAGTAATAGGGCTGATATCTTTTATTAGACCAACTGAATAGTTGGAGAAAAGTTTTTAATTTTTATCTGTTCTATACATTCTCACTGATATCCTGCCACACTTTTAGCTTCTCTCATTCCTTGGAGTCTCAGAACAGCAGAGACTTCCTATGCCTGAAGAAGGGTGATTGTGCTCAAAAACTTACTAAAAACTTTTCTCCAACTTGTTGGTCTAATAAATTAGTTGGTGTAATAAAAGATACCACATCTACTCAAAGAACCTATCCTGCCTATGCCCTTAAACCTAACATGGGGACAACCAAAAATCCAGTAATAGGGCTGTGTGTTAAATACTTATTATAGACTATACTTAAATGAGTCACTATATATTTTCTTGAAGAGAAAAATTAACTTGCTTTGCTAAATTGACACCTAATGTGTTTGTCTCTGTAATTATCTCTATACTATGACTTATATTAAAATTTAAAAAGTAACTGAAAATGTAAAACAAAGATAGAATACCATCTCATTCTCTCCACAGAACTTTTCTTATATACTGCAAAACTATTACTATACTGCACTATGAGTATAATTGACAGCACCTCCCAAATAGTAACTGGTTGGAAAAAATGAGGTAGGGGGTTGGCCCACAAAAAACTATGATAATTTTCATTCTTTCCCTTCATGAGAACATGAGATCTATCAAAATCATCTCTTTTCTGTGTTCTCTCCTGCATCTGTGACTCCCCTCCCACCCCCCCGAGCA
>NW_017729022.1:17758661-17759019 GCF_001723915.1 Gavialis gangeticus
GAGCAGCCCATGATTTTATATATATATAAACTGTGGAACTGTGTGCTGCATTCAAGATGGGATGGGACACGTGAAGCTGGCTCCCCACTTCTCATCATACCCCCACCACACACCCACATCCCCCACAGTCCCCACACACACTCCCATCCCCCCACCATAACCCCCCACACCCACACATACTCTTGTACCCCCCACAATATCCTCACATAGCCCAACACCCTCCTACAGCTCCCACATACACTCCCACCCCCCACCATAACTTCCCCCACCATAACCCTCTTCCCCACCACAGCTTGTGGGTGCCCCCCCACTCTTACCTGAATTTCAACTCTAGGACAAGGGAGGTAGTCCAGTTGCC
>NW_017729022.1:17764019-17772818 GCF_001723915.1 Gavialis gangeticus
CACAGCTTGTGGGTGCCCCCCCACTCTTACCTGAATTTCAACTCTAGGACAAGGGAGGTAGTCCAGTTGCCTTTCCTGCCTGGTGCAGGGGGCTGGACCCAATGATCTTCTGAGGTCCCTTCCAGCCTCATAATCTATGAATCTATGAGGGCTGGGTCACCACAGCCACAGGGTCACCAGGGCAGAAGCCTCTGCTAGCCAGAAACTTCCAGTCTCCAGAAGCTTCTGGGGAGGGGAGGTGGAGTGAGGCAGGGTGCGTTAGGTTGGGGTTGGGTTGGTTGCATCTTGCAACCACAGCGGGAACTGCTTGCTGTTGCCGTCGGTGCCTCATTGGATCTTGTACAGGCAGCCACCAGTAGGTAATAAGTGTTTACATTTTAGAGGGGACCCACAAGCCTGATAGAATGGCCTGTCAGGCCAGATACAGCTTAAAGGCCATATTTTGCCTGCCCTTGCCTTAAGATATGAAGTATACATATCTTCATTTAAAATAAGTACTACTGGGTTGTTTTTATTTTTATTTTTCATTGTACTATCACTTTTCTCAAACCTCAGAGAACTTAATGTCATCCCCAATATAAATGAGCAAAATCCTCATGGACTTTAAAAAAAGGATGGGATATACAGGCAATTATGTCAGATAGCTTGATTTAAAAGAACATTGTCCTTTTTAAGCAAAAGTACATAGAACTATATTTTTGACTGCTGGCCTCAAACTCTCACTTTCTCTCTAAGGTAGTTTGAAGATGACAACATTTCTATCTACATTTATTTCAGAGAGTGCGTGAGAGTATATATGTATGAAAAAATCAGCAAAATTACTGATGTGAGAGAAAGTCTGTCAGTTTTGTTTCCAAGTTAAACACCCTATTTTGAATCTATACTAGAAGACTACAAATAATGAATATAATGACTAACCTCTGAAAATACTGTAATTCAAATAGCTAGGCTCAATGGCTGCCTATACACATGCTGGTTCACATTCTAATTAGAACACTCCAGAATCGCCTTACCATCATGTGCAATAAGCCCCCCTGCCAAGTTGAATGAGCTATAGTTTAAGTGCCCAATGGCCATTTTAAAATGTGGGGGGCTTAATGCATGTAACAGTGGGCCATTTTAATTAGAGCGGCTCTCGGGGAACCACTCTAATTAAAACAGCCCTCACTTCTCCTAAGCATGTGTGGAGGCACCAAATTTGCCAAAGTGCTCAGCATCCAGAACTCCAGTACAAGACCCAGAAAGCTGAGGGTAATCAGCACCTCTGGAATTCAGAACTAATTTTTGCTTCATTTAGGGTACAGGGTATATTATTGCTGGTAATTACCTTTTTTAAAAAGTTGAATGCTCTTACCAAGCAACTAAAAGACACCTTCCATCATTTTATCTGGACTAACCAGAGTAGAATGTGAACCTCTCCCATTGGTTTTGAAGCAACTGTTTCAACAACAGACAATATCCCAGATCTATGTACTCATCATTACTGATTAACAAAGTAAGTGAAATAAGACTTAATGTCTTTATTTAAAAAAACAAAAGTGAGGAGGCATGTCAGTATCAAGGTTTGTTTATAGATAATAAGAAAATATGGGAATGGTAGAGAAATAAATTGTAGTACTGGAGCTTTTAAAAAGATATCACAAGGAAGTTAAGAAAAAAATGAAAGCTTCTTATGTCAAGTTGTATTATACATAGATCAGCTTTACCACTTAATCCATACTAAATGTGCAAAAATCTACATAAAATGTAAATAAGGATTCTTGTCCTTGCTATTTTTCCACATTTGTTGGAGATATGAGGTAAAGACACTTGTAGTGCTTTGGAGGTCATCAAAGATGATCTTCGAAGCAAGTATAGACTAAGGTTTATAGGAAAGCTAAGTAATAGAGGAGAAATAAAATGTAGAAGGATATGAGACAGAGGGATATACACTGAATTTCTTCATAAATTAATATCACCTTCATTTACGTTTTCCTTCATTGAGACAAAGGCATGCAACACACAGAACTAGCTCAAAAAATAACTACTCCTTGCATTTCCATTCACCCCACCCCCACAAGTCAAAACCTTCTGCAAACATAATTCCAATTTTAGATAGCTTTGCATGTGATTTTTGGATGGTGGTTCTATGTTTTGCATGGTGACTTATATTGTTTCACCTATCTTATCCAGAAATTAACTTACCCACTTTTTACAATTATCCTCAATGAAGGGCACTTCTTACATCCATGATCATAGGATCATAGGAAAGTTAGGCTGAAAGAAACCTCATGACCACATTCACATGAGCATGGACATTTGGTTCCCCAGGGACAACTATTGTGCCACTGCTAGTTGTACCCAGGGAACACCTGTAGGTGCATGGCAGGTTACCCTGGGTTGGGTAGGGGAAGCTAGGGCCAGCACTGGGCTGGATCCAGAAGCCTTACCTGGGGTATTGGGAGTCTCCCAGGGCTGCAGCAGTGCTGATCCTGCTGCTCAGAGCCTGGTCGACAGCTGGAGCATGGATCCCCGCATGCACTGCTCTGGCTTTGTTTTTGTTTTTTTGCATGGTTTTTTTTTGACCTCTGGATATCCAAGGGTTGCTACCTGGGCTCTGGTGGTGGAAACAACAGGCAGCTTCCAGGGGCAGGAAGCAATCTCCTGCCCCCTGCTGCCTGGCTGACCAGGAGTACATGTGCTCCCGGTCAGGTGTCTACATGTGCACTACTGCACAGTAAGTAATCAAGAAGATATTTGTTACTTGCAATTTCAGGTAGCAAATTTACTCATGATTAGAGTCAATTACTGTGCAGTAAGTGTCTACACATGTAGACATGGACTCTTACTGTGTAGTTATTAGCTCTACAGCAGTAAAGTGTCTCATGTAGATGCACCCATTGAGCACAATGATCCAACCAGTTATAATCTTTCCATCTAGTCTGTATTTCCTTATCTTGTTAATGAGAATATCCTGGAAGACAGTATTAAAGCCTTGCTAAAGCTAAGGTGTAGAACATCCACTGCTCTCTCCCTATTACTTTATCTAAGAAGGAAATGATGTTGCTCAGGCATGACTTGCTCTTGGTGAATCTGTGCTGACTGTTCCTGTCAGCTGGTTCTTCTCTGCATGTTTAACAGTAGATTCCTTGAGTACCTACTCCACAATATTTCTAAATATCGTGGTCAGGCTGACTGGTCTGTAGGTCCCTGGATCATCCTCCTCCTGTTTCTTAAAGATGGGCACTATATTTGTCCCTTTTGCAATCATCCAGGGCTTCAAACAATCTTCACAAGTTCTCAAAGAGGATAGAAAATTTCTTCAGTAGCCTATGGAGTATCCCATCATGCCTTGCCAAATTGAAAACATCTAGCTTTCCCAAGTAACCCCTGACCTGTCCTTTTACTACTGTAGGCTGTTAGTTTCCTTTCCTGTCTTTCCTGCAACTGCACTTGTCATCTGGTAGCTGTCCCCATTTGTGAAGCCAGGGCTAAGAACAGCAGTCTCCACCTGCACTACTTCTCCATAATCCCAATTACATCATAATTCTATGATTGGACAAGGACCTCCAATTCTTCTGTTTATTCCCCTGCTTCTCAGTTCTCACATTATTGTATAAACATTTAAGGTGTCTAATTGATCATCTTATCTTCTCCCTGAGAGCACTGTTAAGGCTTCTGCTATTGCTTCCCATTAAAAAGTTTTTATCCATGTCCCCTGACTTTTTACTTACCTAACCCAGGGAATTTTTTCTCTTCAACCAGGTTTTACCCACTGTCTACCACACCAAGTTTTTTTTAATGTCCTCCATCCTTTTTGCTGCAGCCATAGCCTGAACATTTCTTTAATTTGGCAATAACATGTTAAAAAAGAAGCGGCACCAAATCTGTTTCTGACTGTGAAAATTGCTTAAATTGGTTAAAACATATTCAACCAGCCTACTTTTATTTCTATAGTGCTGCTGTTTTTTTCTTCAGTACAAAGTGCATGTCATTGTTACATTACTATTTTTAAACCAGCTTGCTTGGAAAACTTGGTCAAAAAAGTAAGATTTTAAATACTCCACCACTTGTTTGCAGGCTTTTAGTTGTATACTAATAATCTGTGGTGCAGTAGTGCTGCCTACTATGCAGTACCGGAAACAACTGTCATTCCATTTCACCTGAACTCTTGACTTTTAACCATATTCATTAGGCCAAATGATTTTGAAATAAATACAGTTCTTATGTATTTTATATTCTTTTATCAACGGAACAAATTTATTTTCCTTTTAACTTTGAAAGTGAATGACTTTACACAGAATATAGCCATAGACTGAAAGGATTATTATACATTCTTCACTCAAGACACTGACACAATCTAAATACATTTGCTGTATTAACTGGAAGGCATTTTGTTTCCTGGATATCTTTGTTCAGAAAATATTAAGAGGCAATTCAAGAATGAACCATTTGCAGTATGGCCAAAGACCTCTGTCTTTTAAGAGCTTACCATAATTGAAAAAGGTTTACTCAAATGTTAATTTTAAAATCCTATCATTGAAAAAGAAGCACTGACGAAAAGATAAGGTCTAGACTATATTCTCCCATCTGCTATGCAATTGCCCAGGGATTTTTTATATATTCATTTAACAGTCACTCAGGTTTCAAATAGGGTTATTGATACAATCCCTGTTCTTACACTGATGCTGTAATATATGTTTTAGTTTTTGTTTTGCCTACCTCTATTTTATCACAGGTCAAATGCCTACCGCATGCCTCAGTCCAGCCCTAACCTGTCTTGTAAATAGAATACTGTGAGTCTTGGAAGCCACAGAAACTCAGGTGCTCTATATTTCATTTAGCTCCAAAATAAAGTATCACTTCCCTAGATCCATTTCTAGAAAGTTTCAAGGCTACTTAAAGTATGGAAATTTACTTAGCAGCCTCTGCTCTCCCCAAAATTAAAAGTTACAATTAGATCCCCCAAAAATGAAAATTCACAACTGAGTTAGTAATACCTAACTATAACCACCTGGAAAAATGAAAGTCCAGAATAATTAAGAACAAGAAACAAATGAGTGTATTCTTTTTTTTGTTGTTTTTTTGAATCGAATAAAGCAACTTACTTTGTTGTGTGCTTAGCGTTAAGCACACAAGTGAACCCAGAGAATGCTTGCTAATTTAAACACAGGCGCAGGTTTAACCGAATTGGTCCTTTCATTCTACAAAAGACCAGGTGTATGTGAATACTATTTAATCTTTCATCTTCAGTTATGTTTTCTTGGTGTAGAATATGACTTGTTCCTTTTATACTCGAGGGTAAGCAGCATGGCTTGTTGTCACAAACACTCCAACAATGGAGGGGAAAATTATCATCCAAGCACCCACCTAGATGTGTGAGACCAACTGTAGCAGTTTGTTAATGTTACTTTGTTACAATGTGTGGCTGCCCTGTTTTTTTACTTCTGAAACATTGTAGGATTTTATTTTTCATTGCCAGGGTGGTTTGTAGTTGAATTGGAGTGAGCAATCTTGTGAATTTTTGGGACAAACGATTTTCTGTGAATGAAGGGAACTGTCCTCGATGGCCTGGGAAGCCACTTCTATCACTTTGTTGGAGAATAAAGTAAGAAAAACATTGTAACTTAGAATCACAAATGTATTGAAATAGCTTTGGTCCTTTATTTTACTTGGCATTAAAAGTAGCTTCTCATAGCGACTCCAGCCTAACGCCTACTGAGTACAATGTTAGCTATCCAATATGATATTACAGGGTGGACCTTTTTCTGTCTATGATCTGTTCTCAGAAACTCCCATTTACTTTACGGGAGCTCCACAATTGGAGCTTCTTCAATCCTAGCAAGTAGTTTCTGTTGTTTCTCTTTGGTCTTCACTATTTATTGAGAACTACTGTGACTGTCAGAAAGGAAGTGCGTAAAAATTCTTAGCAGTAGATGTCTTGAGCACATGATGTTTATGTAATAAATACCATGCAATTTATTAGCGATGTCCACTTGGGAATCATCATAAACAACTTCACCAGTCTCAACAGCATGGTCTTGAGCAACCCCTAGCAAGTTACTTGGAGAGATATTATTTTGTGACTCAACAAGGATCTTTGATATACTGCCTAAATTAGACAGCATATTAAAAAAATAATGCCAGGGTGATTTCTTACAATTATACTTTTATCTGGGGACCAGCCTGCTCCTTTTTTGCATGATGTTAGTGACTGTTCGCTGTGTCTGTTATTTACAGTTGAGACTGATATCAGTTAGCCAGTGAATTCTTTTCACATGAGAAAAAGCAAATAAAATAATATGCTAGTACACTTGAGCTGGACTCCCCGCATTATCTAAGACCACCCTGATGGTAGGGTGTTTTCCGTGACAGCTCTCAGACTCATGAACTTGATCTCACTGTCTTTCCCTGTTGATGTAAAAGATCACAAATGTGCTAACTTTCCAGAAGACATTTGTTTGACACATTTTTTAGAGAAAGCTGCAGTTTTGCTTCTTAGACAATAAATGGGTAAAACAGCCTTTTCGATAGGTGGCCGGTTGAATCCCATTTGATATATTACTTGAATGTTGCTAGCATATTATTGTTTTACTAATGATGTGTTAGGGCACATGGCATATAGGATAGGCCTTTTTGTTGATTATTAGTTCAATCAAAATAGATAAAATCAATGTGTATGCACAGTATCTAGCACAATGGGACCTTGATATTAGTTAGAACTTCAAGGGTAGAACTGTATGGGGCAAGGCAGTAGGAGCCAACCTTTTTTGGAAGAGTGCTACAAATTATGCCTGCACCCTTCCAGAAAGCCTCTCTTATTTTCTTTTCCTGTCCCATCTGCTACTCTGCTTTCTACCTCCTCTCCCTGTTACTGTGTGGCTTGGCCCCTCCCTGATCTGCTGTGTGCCCCACAAAAGGGTGCCTTTGCCAACTGTGACATGCATGCTGAAGGCTGGCCATCCTGGGGTTGACCTAACTTGACTTAGCTCTGGAACTGGCAACAACACATCTGTATAAGACCTGTGCTCCATTTGGGTTAATAAGCTAATGAGCATTACTCATCCCAGACAGAGTCCTGGATAACATTTATACTGGGTCCAGGACCAGAGTTAGCAACTCTCTGCAGCACTTTACTGGCCTATGTAGGCATGTTAGTTTGTTTAGAGGTAGCATGTGACTGCTATCTGTAGTTGCATCGCTTGAGGCATTACTGGAACAAAAATTATTAATAATATGTATTATATGATACTGTACTAGGCTGTTATTGCTCCCTAGACAGATTCTCATGACTCCTACTTCCCAGCTATCACATGTTTGTTTAGTCTTTTTAGTTTCCCAGTCTGATTCTCTAGTCATCTTCAACCAGCACTTTTCCAGGGCCAGTCACAAATTGCTTGTGTATGTGGTTGGGGAGAGGGAACGTCTTCCTAGTTATACCTGAGTCTGGAGCTGTCTTAGTAGCAGATATTCCACTTCTGAGTAGATGCTAATGCTAGAAAATAACTGACTGTGAAAGAAAATTTAAGTGCCATCAAAGCACCTACATTTCACAATGCTACATATTAAAATCCAAATAAGATTTGGCCCAACAGCTATTTTAAGGCACCTTATTTAATGTGAATATCTTTTATTATCATTTTGCAAATCTGATATTTAAATCTACCTCTGGTATCTTTCATTTGTTTATTTCTAACTTCCCTCTAGAATAGAGGAGCTTTCTAAAGGTTTTATAGAGTCCCAATCGAATCTCACTAAAAACATTATATCTTGAGTAAATTCTAACACCTGACAGTTAATTTTCATTTCACTCCAGTGTGTCATTTTTATTAAGACCAATCTTTCCTTCCTTGCCTTGAAAGGCCCCATCATAATGCAAGTGATGCCTGGTAACTCGTTGATATGCTTCTTTAGTGAAACTAAAGCCTGAAATGACTCAGAGAATATTTAGGACAGTTTATATAAAATTATTCATCCCCAACCTTGCTGATGGTGACTCCTAGAAGGATGAAAAAGTACTCCTGGGGGAAGAGGGGAAAAATGATGGTGGGGCCTTTCCAGTTGCCCATGACTGCTAGCGCCTTTCTGCCTGAGCAATGGCAGTATTAAAAAGAATGAAGAGAGTTTGTATCCTCTGGCTGCTAGCATAAGATGACCCAGCAGAAGTCTAAGTGTTAGACAAAAGCATATGGGCAAAAGAGCCTGGTGAATATTGAAGAATAAGAGCAGCCGGAGTAAGGGAAAATCGCCATAGTGACTCCACACAGCAAACGGGTGGAGTCAATACCAGGAGGCAGACCGTGGCTAGAAGCTTCATGCAAGTATAGCTGATCAAAACATTGTTACTGTGTTCCCCATTAGACTGGGTGCCCTCCACTGCATCCTGCCATGTGGGTCCCCCATCCTCAGTTTCCTATCCACAGGCTTCTCTACTGCACTGTGCCACACGGGTGCTCTGGGCTGCAAGATTCCCCAGTACCATAGACCAGTGGTCTCCAAAGTGGGGTGTGTGCACCCCAGGGGGTGCGCAACATGATCCATTGGGGTGCGCAAAGAAAATATTAGAACTTGTATTTTTATTTATTTTTTATCTAAAAAAATAAGAAAGAAATTAAGCTTTACCAATATGTAATATATAGATTGACATTGATGCCCACACTCAGTCCGTATGTCAGACGGTCACGTGTCACATACGGCACACAAGGTATCCTGAGGGAAGAAGCGTTTATTCGCTTTCAGAGTATTGCAACGTATTGCAGTTTATGTGTGCCCGGTTAAGCAGATTTACAAATTATATTATCTAGTTTTAACTAAACTAAT
>NW_017729022.1:17777818-17781395 GCF_001723915.1 Gavialis gangeticus
GCCACATTACAAGGTAAAAACTAATTAATATATTTTTTAGTGAGAGCAAAAAGGTTTTTTGTACCGTTAATAAATAAAATAAAAAATATATATATTTTAACAATATTGTTTATTTCATCTTTATCTCATCCTTTTTTAATTTCTATTTTTGTCTATGTTTTATAATGTACATAATATATTAGTACAGTAGTACATGTATATAATTTATAAATAAATAAATATACATATATTGGGGGTGCGTACTCAAAAATTTTTTACTGATGGGGTGCATGATCAAAAAAGTTTGGAGACCACTGCCATAGACTATGCCACCCTGCTCCACCTACTTGGGTGGGACAGAAGCCAGAAAAGGGAGTCTGAAGACCCCAGCTGCTGCTGCAGACAGAAAATGGAAATAGTAGTGGCTGGGTGGGAGCTTGGGGGCTACAAATTAAATCCTCGTGGGCCGTGTGTGACCCACAGGCCATGAACTGTACAGCCCAGTTGTACTGCATCCTTCTGAGCTGCTATAGGGGTCCTGAGAGTAGGAGTTCTGGCACATCATGCCCAGACTCCCCTCACTCCAGTGTGGGTTGTATCCCTTGGTCATACTAAAAGCATTGTGCATTCTCTCAGTGACAAAAAACACTCCTGCACTACAAATTAAGAGTTCAGGGAACGCCTGCATGTGTAGTGTGTGCGCAATGTGCAGCCGGTGCTGCATACCATATGTCCATGTTTGTCTGGATGTGGCCTTAGAGGGCACTTAACACTTGTCAACACTCATATTTATGTGTTCTTAATGTAATCCGAATGTAATATGGAACTTCACCCTTAGAGACTACCTGGTTCAGGGTGGTATAGGCATTCATAGGCAATACCAGACTTCATCAAATTCTTCATCAACAGTATTTCTGTAGCAAAAGGGCTGCTAGATCAAGCCTCATCTTTTTTGCACGTGTTAATTACACAAAAATTCACTTCAGGTTTGTAGGAATGATGATTAAGAAATTAGACTGAAAAAGACCTGTCCAACATTGACATCTTAACACACTAGTCTTTATTAGCTAATGTTATTGGTGTATTTGAAAACCTAGCCAAAATTACTTCTCTAGTTTTTGTTGTCCAACATAAAAATATTGCTGTTGTTGCAGCCAACACTGAATTTACAAAAGGTTATGCACAAAGGAACTGTGTTATAGTGTTCTGCTGGGACCCTATTTCCAAAATTAATGGTTTTCCTGAGTGCAGTTCCCCCCTTTAATATACATATATAGAAGGCAGCTTTTGTAGAATCAAATATTGGCTGACTCCTAAAATACAGGATGTGTTTTCAAACAGTTCATTTCTGAAATGATGAAACACCTGAACAGTAAAGCTTTGTCCTATATAAAAGCTTGGTTACTACTCCCTTATTATCAAAAGGAGTTTCTGCTGCAGCAAAATAGGGTTTATTATATTTTATTGGTGTCTACATAGTCATCATTTGAAGTTTCCTTCTAGAACGCCATATGCCTATACTAAATAACCTTGACTTTAGCTTGTTAGTGAGTTACATAAGCTTGTAACACCATTAAAATGCTAGTCTCTCATAAACTGCAGCAGGGCATTCATTGGTCTGGATACTGCAGTAAGACAGACACCAGGGATGTATTTTAACTATTGTGCAACTTTATTAAATAACATACATGTCTGGGAACCATTTGGCAATATCTTATCCAGTATGTCATCCTTCCATTGTAATCAGCTGCATGCCTTTTATTTTCCCTGCTCAACTGCTGGGACCTACCTGCCTCTCTCCTGCTATGACTTAGGACACTGTGTCCAGACAACGTGAGGCCATATAAAGCATCAAATCATACTCTGAGGCAGTGCTGCCAGGCTTCAGAGTGGCCAGGGGTTGCATGCTGCACCGGTCATGGGCCTCAGGCTGCCAACTGTAGGGGATGTATTCCATGGGGAGTGCACAAGTGTCCTGCCATGGGCAGCCCCCTAACTACAGGAGCAACATGATCCCCTCTGGTGCTGCTGCTGTGCAAGCAGAGTAAACCTGCTGCTGCCATCATATATGAGCAAAACCCCCAACTCCTCTTCCCCACTGCATAAGCAGTGTGAGCACCCACACCTCACAGGCTATGTGGGCAGCAAGCTTACTGGCCCCCTTTTGCCTTGCTGCCCTGCCCCAAAAACTCTGATTGCCACTACAGCAACAGGAGCAATGGTAGGAAGAGGCAACCCAGCTGAAGCTCATAGGGAGTGCTTTAATGCCTTGCAAGCCAGATATACCACCTACCCTGTAAGTTGAACAGCCCTGCTCTGAGCAGTTACAGGGTCATGGTAGCGTTCACATTTGGGAGGCTGAAAGAAAGATGGCTTTATATCCAAAATGATTTGCATGCCAATATTCCAAGTGCTGGATGCATGCATGCATCTTGCTGTACTCTGCAGAACATCTGAGAAGATATTTTTCAAGTGGTCCCTTGACACAGATGGCTCCTCAGCCAATTGGAATAGCTTGAAAGCACCCTCATAAGCAATAAAGTCTCAGGGTTAATGGAGGCAAAGGAAATTAGGGATGTTATATGTGTTCACGTTCATTACAGCTTTAATGAGTGATTGATTGCTAACGCACACACTGTTTCATGGTGAAATACCATGGAACATGTAGTGATATATACCAGAGATCTAAGGTGTCTTCTGTACTTATTTTATCTTTTGGGGAGCAGGGAATGCTTATCTATCTGGAATAGTTTATTTTTTATTTAATTTTACAGGCAGCACTACAGAAGGGTTGATTTGCTGGCTGAATTCAGTATCAGTTTTAATGAGCCTCTCTCAGCATGCTAATATAGGGACATAGGGTGCCATTTTAATGGCGTGTAGAGATTCCTTGCTGATTTTTTTATACTTCAGTAAACCTTTTGGCATAGCTGTAACTTACAAAGACTTAAACACACTCACATGTACCTCCTAGTTTAAACTTTGGAATACAGTAATCAGACCCACTGGCTGACTGCTAATCTGTCTTAGCAGTGTAAGTGTAAGTGTAAGTGCAAAACCAAATTGCAGTCTGCTTCTATGCTGCCTACAGTGCCCCTCTGGGTTTTCTTTTCCCTTCAACCCCTTCCACATGAGACAGAAGAGTACAGATGTCAAATAAATGGAGGCTGTGTTGGTAGAGCTGTACAAGTCCAGAAGAACCACCATTAAGCTTACATCCGCTAGTCTGTGTTAACTCAATGAAGAGGCTGGAGAAACAGGAGCTTAAAGAAGACATCCTTTTACGTGATGAAGCACTTGCAGAGGAACTTGTGTTGAAAAAAAGTATGTGCACTTTGGCCTATGCCATAAACTGTTCAGAGGCCTGCTCCTGCCCAGAGATTATTGCTGATGCCTGGACCCACACAGGGACCATCGCTGGCATCTAGCCCTGTACAAAGGACTTACTCAGAAGCCAGCCCAAAATCATGCTCCTGAATGGGGACTTGCAGATGCTCTGAGCTTCATCTTTTCCCAGCTTCATTATGTTTCCATAGCTACCTGAGTCCTGAACCAGCTCCTGTCATAGTTTCATAGTTTCTAGGGTCGGAAGGGACCT
>NW_017729022.1:17781406-17788820 GCF_001723915.1 Gavialis gangeticus
CCGCCTCCATGCTGACAAGAGGGGAGTTCCCCAACCTGTACTTCCTCTGCCAGCAGTAGCTTCCTGAATTTGGTGCTCCATCTTTTGTATCCCTGTGGTCATGACACCCCTGATGTGCTTTCTTTTTTACCTTGTATAGGAGTGTCCATGAGCTCAAGTTCCTGGGCAAGAGGGTTGACCTTTCAGATCTTAACATGTCCGTAATGGGAAAGACAGGCAAAACATCCATCAACATTATCATTAGTCATAGTAGCAGTATTAGTATTATTAACTGTAAAGAACAAATTTTGCTATCATTCTTCATTACAAAACCACTTTTAAACATTTTTAGTAAAACATCCTCTTTCATTTCAAGTCAATATGTAGATAGAAAGTGAAAAATTAGCATGGCATAGCCATGGTGAGCTCTTTTCTGTTTTTCTTTTGTAAAAATTGCTAGTAAATGGGCCAATGGTGATGAAAGGTGTGGTTGCAGTGTCTCTTACTACCTGGGGGATTCATCAAGGACATAAATATTTTGGAAGTCCTGAATAGAAAGTAAAAGTGGCAGTCAAGCTCTGGGAAGGGTTTCCCTCAGTCTGTCAGGTGTGTCAACTATATGGCTTGTGTGGAAGAGAAGAATAAGATGTCCCATGGAGCCCTGTGATCCAGCCCATGGTTCTTGGACCAACCCTATATGCCACCTGCAACATGCAATGTTGTTTTGTCACATAGGCTGGATCTGGCACCATAGGCTTTGAATGCAGCACAGGGGACCAAGTACCCACACCAGACTGGCCTTGAGTGCTGGCTCCAGGGCTGGTCTAGATTGGGCTTCCCTGGAGTCAGTATATGGTGCTATTCCAATGGGGCACAACATGTAGTGTGCCTCTCATGCTGGTAGGGCTGTGGAAAACTTTGGCTCCTGATTCAATTCAGTGGAGATTCCGCCCATTTTGGTGGCCAAATCTCCAAAACCAAATCAAATCAAATCAGGAGACCCCTTAATCTCTCAGAATTGAATCAGAACTCTTTGAAAGATTCGGAGATTTGGACATAGACACAGCACTGGGGGCTGGCATTGGGCATGTGATACATGCAGAATACATGGGCATGTGATACATGCGGATACATGGCATTGGGCATGTGATACATGCAGAACTCTACCAGCCCAGCACTGTGTACTGGTTCTGGTACACGCAGATGGCCTGGGGCCTGATCCAAACCAGCCCCGGTCAAGCTTATCTGGTGCAGGCAGCTCAGTTTCTGGATACTCTACTCTGAATGTGGCCCTGGGTTCAGCCTATGTGCACAACCTAATGGAGGGGGTGTACAGGTAGATCAGAAAAAATTGCCCTACCAAGTAATCTAACTGACCAATTCAGATTTCTTCTGCATGAAAAATATGCAGGTTTTCTCAGGAATGTCAAAAGATCCAGAAGAATGTGTGTGAGCTGCTGAAAGAATGGTTTCTAAGCCCTCCCCTTAGTCCTTCTCAGTGGACTTCTGTTGGACCCTTCTGGCCACAGAACCCGTCCCTCCCAACACACGTATATCTTCAGCCAAATAGATGGTCAAGATTCTTCTGATGGAACGTGACTTTGTTTGAAAACACTGGCTCAATGAACCTGACATGTTAGTAGAAATATACTGGTTTTGAACTCAGACCAACTATGAGACTCTTAGGTTCTAGTCCCTAATCTAAGAATATCTAATTATTTATACCAAAATGGAGAGAAGTCTTCCACAGGAGAGAAGTCTACCCCAGAATATCCTATGGCTTAGTGGTTGGGGCATTATACCTTATGATAGGAAGTTTTTTAATCAAGTCTCTACTCTGAATCAGGCAGACAGGATTTGAACTTGAGCATCTGATGGTACAAGCAAGTGCTCTAACTTGGTTGCTAATAAAGGATAGGTGTCATCACCAACTCCTCCTCACTCAGTTTTGCTTATGTAGTCCAAAACAAAGAAATGTTTCATTTCAGAAATGCCAACATCAACCATTTAAACACTTCCATTTCCCCTTTATTCTTGTTTCTACTGAAGTTATTTGCCAAATTTGATTCAAGTTCACAAGACATTTTAGTCACCCAAAAACTGTATAATGTCAAAGAAATTTGCTTGAGGGAAAAGATCTTGTCCCAGCTCTACTTTGCTTTCTTTGTTTTGCATGAAGTCCATACTTTTTGTAAGTGAAGAGCAAAAGTATCTTTTTATTATTTCCATTTCTAATGTCAGACAGTTCAAAGGAGAAAATTTCAAGGTGCTTGCTCTTGTCTTTCTGCTCCATTGTCTTGGAGAAAGATCTTTAAAAACCAGTAGATGCCTATGAGACAGAAAAGCCTCTTTTTAGTACAGTGACAGTAAGCAATGTCCCCAGGCAAAAGCAGTATGGGAAAGGAGACTTTCCACTGCACATAGAGTGGACATGTACGCAAGGGGATATAATTTCTATGTAAAGGAACAAAGTGGCATGAAATCAATTCTGCTGCAAAGGGGAGAGAAAGGCAGAATGCTCTAAGCACTGTGTAACTGCTTCCCTAAATACCCGTCTGGGAAAGAAAAGATAATGAACTCTTAGCCGAAGTCATCCTTCCCCCACTATTTGTTAGTGCAGGGTGAAAAGAATGCAGATCAGGCTGATATTTTTGCAGGTAATGCCACCAAGGTCAGGCTGGATAAGATGATTTATGGAATTGTTAGTAACCCTGTGTGATTAGGATTTGCCCTACTCTTTCTTTCTCTGCCTTTTTCTCCCATGGCTTCTCAATTTATCTTTCCTCCCTGAAAACATAGTGCTAAAGGTTTTTACACTAGGAGCACACTGGCTGTATTCTAACCAAAGATTGAACACCTCCTGTTTAATTAACATGATTTATTATATCTGAAACTAAAACAATACTGCTCTAGTTTTTGTAGTGTTCTCATTACTGGCTGCTTTTATTGAATCTCCCGCTTCTTATTTTCCTTGTTAACTTTGATAAACCTCTCAAAAAGCAGTAAAGCCCTGTGGACTAGAATGCCTCCAAGTTCTAAACCTATTTATGAGGCTGTTCACTTCTCCACCCTTATTATGACAACAGTTTCAGGAGGCAATGATATAATAAGGAAGTTAATATACTGAGGATAAAGTATCAGGTAGATATTCCTGTTACAATTTAAGGCAGCCTTTGGCCTCCTTAAGATGATGTGATGATGCCTTAACAAACCTCACCGTTTTCCTAATTGATATCTATTGGCAAAAGGAAACCAGGTGCAAGGGACTGGATTCAATAGACTGGGAGGCCCCTATGTTACTGTGGGTCAAACTGGAATAGACAGAATCTAAGAATGCATTCAGAATTCAAATAATTGTCAAACACTGCTCACAAGGAAAATGTAGTTGGTTCCAGTAGTGTAACTACAAGGGGGGGGCACCAGCCTCAGATACTCTAGAGTCCAGCAGCTACAATCAGGCAGGGTATAAGAAGCTGGCCTCAGCAGCTGCAGCTGAGCAGGATGTAGAGAGCTAGCCTCAGCAGTAGCAGCAGCTAGGCAAGATATACAGAGGCATCCCCAGTTCCAGCTCCAGCACTAGGAAAACAGCCACAGATGTAGCAGCAGCAACAACAACTATCAGGTAAGACCCCTCCCCCAACCCTCACTGGCTCTCAGGTACTTGGGCCCAACCCTGACCTCCTCTTCCCCCTTTGCATCTCTGCCAGGGTCCAAAAATTGGTAGTTACCTCTCTGGTGAGTTCTCCAAACTTAAGAACCACAAACAGGGCTAAAAGACCCCTGCCTGGCTTCTTCCCAGCTCAGAATTGACACAGGGCAGTTGTAACTCAGGTCTGAATCTCTTTCCATTCACTGAGAGTCATAGCATCAGAGAACATTAGGGCTGGAAGGACCTCAGGAGATCATCTAGTCCAAACTCCTGCTCAAAGCAGGACCATCTCCAACTACATCATCCAAGTCAAGGCTTTGTCTAGCCGGGTCTTTTAAAACATACAAGGATGGAGATTCCACCACTTCTCCGGGTAACCTGTTCCAGTGCTTTACTACCCACCCAGTGAGCATTTTTTTTCCTAATATCTAACCTAAACTTCCCTTGCTGCAACTTAAGACCATTGCACCTTGTTCTGTCATCTGCTACTACTGAGAATAGTCTAGCCCCATCCTCTTTCAATCCCCTCTCCAAGTAGTTGAAGGCTGCTATTAAATCTCCTCTGTCTCCTCTTCTCTAGACTAAATAAGCCCAGTTCCCATTTCCTTCTATCTTCCTGTGCTCTCTGAGAACAAACAAAAAGCTAGACAAATTTAATTGTATCTCGATTTGATTTGATATCAGTGCTTAACATAAAGTTAAGATATGCCAGGCTGTATCTGCTTAAAAGATATACATTTCTGTTGTTGATCATGAGGCGTTTTGGGCAAATTACTCTGTACATGGTGTGTTTTTTAGCTTTCATTGTAATTTCCCTGCCTGAAAATCAAAGTACAAACCAAACCAAACCAAAATAAATTACACATTTTCCTTTCCCCAAGCTCAGTTTCTCATGCACAATTAGCTTCCTCCTGTCTGTGTCTATCCTATTGTGACTTTTCAAACAACAGTGGACTCAGCTGGCAGGAAAGAAATATTTGCTGCTCAAACAGGCAAAATGCACTTACTCATGAAAAGACTTTTTTCAAAACCCAATTTAATGCATTAATGAGACAAACCTACAGCAACATTTACACAGCACTTATTACTTTGCATTGTTTGGGAACTTGAGCTCATTGCAGCTGCTTTTCAAATAAATGTATCACTGACATCAAGGTTGATGTTTGAACACAGCTGTTGTAGGGAAACACTTTTAATGCCATTCCTTTCAGGTTCTTATTCAAACTGACATTTTATAGCACAGGGGCGGCCAAACTACACCCCCTGTTCAACAAGTGGCACTGGCAGCCTCTGTGTGTGGCACGTGGCAGATCCACAAGGGAACACAGAAGCAGATATGGCAGATACAGCAGGGAGTAAAAAGCAAAGCAGGAGAAGGGGATGAGAGTGGCATTCACAGGGTATGGGGCTTAATTTGTGGCATGCTTGCCAAAAAGTATGCCACCCCCACCCCTCTCCCTTCACTGTTCTAGCACACTTTCCAGATAAGGCCCACCCATAAAGCAACTCTTTCTAGCTGCTGGCTATAGAAAGTTCTTATATGATTTCATATCAGTAATACACATGTATCTCAATCTTTAATATATTTATTGAGCCATGTGAAGTATTATTATTAACATTTTACAGATAGGGAACTGAGGCACAAAAAAGCTGTGTTGATAGCCCCAAGTCTGTAGAAACACAGATTTCCAGCTCTCTGAAGGCCGAGGCTCTACTCCATTCTTCTTTCTGTGTTCTCTAGGTGATGAAAGTTTAAATCAATAGAAGGAATTGGATATGATTCAGGATTCCCCATGCCCATAGGCAAATCTAGTGTTTACTAAATGGGAGGGTGGCATGCTCATCTTTAGACCATCTGAGATGAGAATAGGCTGTGGCTGGAGTGTCCAGGCCAGCACCAGGGAGCCAGGCAGGGAACAGGAACAGTGGGGGTGGATGGCTTGCTGCCACCCCTACTGTCCTCAACTGCCTTGGGCACTGGAGGAGCCTCAGACCTGCTGCTGCCCTTCTCCAATCATGGGCTGTTCAGGGTACCAGGGTCAGCTGGGGATAGCAGCACTATACATGTCCCTCCTTTGTATGCCCACTGCCTGGCTACTCTGCCCCTAGGTGTCCCCTACAAGCTGAGGAGCAGGAGCTAGAAGGAGAACCCTACCCACCTCTGATGCTGTCCCCAGCCAAGATCAACAACCCATACAGCCCCTCCCTGCAGCCTCTGGTTAGAGGGGCAGAAGCAGCTCCAGGGCTCTAAATGCCTGCATTAGCCAATGATAGCAGCAGTGAGAGGCAGGTCCCATATCCCAGGACTTGATCCCCAGCCAAGGTATCACAGGGTGGGGAGCAGCAGAGAACTGGTGCAAAATGAGGAAACATGCTTGCCACTACTGCTGTCCCCAGCCAAACCTGGCTTACTACACAGCTCCCCATGAGAGCCCACAGCTATGGGGCAGCAGAGCAGGAGCAGCTATGGGGCTTACCCTGCACCCAGGTCAGCTGGGGAGAGTGGCAGCAGCTCCTGTGCCTGGTTCCTGCCCAGTTTCCTGGTATCCTTTACCAGCTCAGGGGCTCCAGCTGCAGGGAGTGGCTGTGTAAGCTGCCAGGCTTGGCAGGGGGCATCAGTAGTAGCTGCAGAAAGGGGGCAACTGCACTACCACACTCCTCTGGATTTATCCTTGCCCACTCCCTAAAGCTAATGGGATAAACAGAGATGAGATAATGCCAACTGATTTGGCTTGGATTTCTCCCTTGTACTCCTAACCTTTCTTTCTTACTCTAAAAGAGTTGGGCAGCAGTGGTCAAGAAGGTAATTTCTTCCAAGGAGCACACTGTATTGTCTACACTACAGTATGCAGCTAAGGCATCTAGATTATGTGCCAATAATTTGTTCAGTGGTTGGAGAAGAGGGCATCCTTCCAACAGGATTCTGTCAGGCAATGACTAGGGCTGTATATCCCTTGGAATCTCACTGGACAAAGTCAACTAGGGGTAAAAACAGACTGAATTATTTGCAACTTTAGGTTTGTGGATTGCAAATAGGTTTTCATTACTTTAATTGTATTAGCAGGAATCTTCATGAAAAATAACTTTTAAAGTTGAAATAACCAAATACTTGTTAAAAGTTCATTTTCAATTGAATGTTCAGTACCAATGTTCACTGTTGTAGCCTTACATTTTTGGTTACATAACATCATTCAATCGGGGATCAAAGATGGAGATGATAACAATGTGACTTTTATAACTGTAAATATTTACAATGGCCTGAAAGGGCAATCTACAAAACAAGAATTATTCACTGAAGGTCTTTTGATTAAAACTAAACCTGAGAATTCTAAAATCTGTCTCCGTCTTTAAAAAAAATAAAAGACAAAACTTAAAAAAATCAAAGTCTTTTTGAATACTGTTTAACTCCCCTATTCAACATGCACGTAGTGTGTATATGTGTTTCATTTCTTAGTGGTGTTGATTTCTCATAATTTTCATTGCCGTGCTTTCCAGCATACACACCACCTGTCTCCTACCTTATTGATGACATTGTAGAGATGACCGCTGATAGTGAGTAGGAGTTTGATTAGGCTCTGATGTATGGGAATATCTCACTGCAACCACAGCCTTTTCGCTTTATAATAGATTGAACACATTTTAAAGGAAAAATGCAAATAAACCTTTGTCTACACTACTACCTATCATCTATCTTAAAGCAAAAAAGTCATTAGAAAAATACATAACTTGCTGTCTGTGAGATAATATAGCAGACTCTTTTTTAGTTCGTTTTTTCTTAATGATTGT
>NW_017729022.1:17793820-17800888 GCF_001723915.1 Gavialis gangeticus
AAATACAGTAAACACACTAATTCATAAAACCATTTGGGGGTTTTTTCAGTGACTGTTTACTGCACTATGAACAGTAAAAAGTAGACTTTACATGTTATAGGACCACAACATGCTGACAATGGCAGTCTGCCTCTTTTCCTTGACATTATTCTTTAGTGACTAGATTTATGGGCATCAGATACTCAATGGATCTGTATCCTGGCTTTCATGATAAAGCTAACCCTGATGCTATTTCACTTGGATACCATGAAAAACAACAAGGAGGGAAGACTCATACATTATGAGGCTAGGAAGATGTACTTTACTGTTATGGCTAGTCATGTGCATCTTGTCTGAATGGCATAAATGATGAATCTGCCTTTGGAAACAATAAGCTCGTGTCACAACAAAAAAAGTAGCAGCAGTCATGAGGGTCTGTTTTCAATTGCAACCTGTTTTTTTCCTTCCTAAAACAGCATTCATAACCTAATTAAAAACAGCCATGAACAAATACTCTTATAATGGAGGTTCATAGTATAGCACTATTTTATTTAAATACCATAGAAAAGAAAAAGGAACATGTCCCATTTTCTCTCTCTAAAGATAAAGAGCTCACCTTGGTTCTAATCCTTTCTCGAGCTTTCACCAACCTCAGGATACACCCATGTGGAGCTTCTGAGAGAGGTAATTAGCTATGTTAGACTAAAATTAGTTAGAAGGCAAGGTAAATATGGATTTTATAGACTAAGTACCATATATATTGAGAGAGCACAAGCTCTTGTTAAACTAAGCTTACTTATTGTCTTGGAGAATTATCTCTCCCAGGCTTCTTCTACACGTTACAGATATTGCACAATTAACTAATTAAATTGCACAGTTATCTTAAAACCAGCTACACATGCAAAGTAGATATTGCACGATTAAAAGCTCCAACCAGTTATACAGTTAGACCTCAAAAATGTGTATCGACTTTATGGCTGGTCGGTATCAAGCTTTGTAGCTGCTGTGATCCCCAAGGTTGTGTAGGACAGGAAATCCCCAGCCCACATGGGGCTTTCAGTCCAACTCCTCACCCGCAGCAGGGACCAAGAGATCCCACAAGTGCCCAGGGTTCTCAACCCCATCTGTGTTTCACGCTTATCTGGGACTGAGAGCCTGGCAAATGAAGGGGCTACCGATCCAGTGTGTGCTTTGCATGGCCCTGTGGCTGGGAGATCTCTCAGCCCTGGGAGCCTGCTTCTTGCTAGTGCAATGGCATGAATAGATTTAATGTGTGATCCCACAATTGCACTTCCTGTCTTACATATGTAGCATGGCAGGAGGTGCAATTGTGTGGATAACACATTAGATTCAACCACGCCTTTTCCTGAACATGTAGAGGGGGCCCGGTGCCTAACCCTGATAGTTATATTCATCAAGAATGCTGCAGGTAGCAGAGCCCAGGGTGGAGTCCTTGGAGAAGGGCATGCTCTGAAACAGCTCTTGGTTAGAAAGCTACTCAAACCACACACAAAAAAAAAAAAGATGAGTCAAAGCCCACAAAGTTGGGACACCAGTGAATAACCCAACCCAGTTGCACAAGGTTCCTTCAAATGGTAAGAGAGAGAAGTCAGTCCTTATATATATTTTATAATGTATAAAAATAAAATCCTCTCTCCCACAGGAAAAGAAACCCAGCCAATACTGTGCCCTTTATAGATACCTTAATATGACCTAATTTTTGCATAGGCACCTAGATGACTAAATTATGCTTAAGTGGTTCTTAAATACATTTTAGGATAATATAGCATCACATTATTCTAATTTTTTTTTTTAATATGACTGCATTTTCACTGTAAAAAATCTAGTATTCAGTACTTAAAATACCATGGCCCAAATTCTTTTCTATATCTCCTTTTTTTTTTTTGCCATGGGCCCTGGCAAAGCCTAGTTTTGGGCAAAGAGGAGAGAGAGCAGTGTCAAAAAATAACCACAGACTCTCACATTAACGATAGTATGTCCTTCAACATGGGCACCGCTGGCTGTGCATAGTTCCTAAAACAGCCAACTGCAAAGAACAGCAAGGACATCAGGGAAGGTGGATAAAAGCTGGAGAAATTCCATGAGGTAGCAAGTCTTCACGGAGTGTTTTGAGAACAAGGACTGCTGTCCTGCATTCAAACTCCTTTGCAGTTCCATTGAATTCAGCTTAAAATTGAGCATGTGATTGCTCCTGAACAATGCACATCACTAAGGTTAGGAATGTATTTTCTACTTGATGTTTGTCCTTTTGCCATCCCCAGGGTGCAACTTGCAGCCTATTTCATCAGTGTCCAACAGGAAGGTGTTGCTAGTGTTAGCTTTTGCTCAGATAGTTAGCATCTTTCTCTTGCAAGCCCCTGTTCGACTTGCATCTATTAATTTCAGTTAATCCAGGAGACTGAAGTGCATTGGGCAGGAAACTAAAAATAGAAATAGGTGCAGCAATAGGGATAAAATGTGCTACTCCCAAAATAAAAATAAATGCATGAATTTATTACACTGTCCCTTTTAGTTTTAGCTGTTCCCAGCCAGACTTACTTTATATGTTCACAAGTGCCATTCAAATAAATAATTATTGGTCTCAAACGGGGAGCCCATGCCTGTTTATGGCGTTAAATATGTTCCTATTCTAATTTATATTAAAATGTTTGCTGACCCACATTTTCTCTGCTCCACAGTATCACGCTTGGAAAGTGGCTGAAAAAAAGAACCCAGAACTTGCTTGTGGAAAATAAATAAATACCTGGTTTTTGTTTTGTGTTGTTTAAAGGGCCCTGTGTTAACATCTAATGTACCAGCTGAATAGATCTGACACTTCCTTACTTTGATAAACCTTTGCTTATCTTTGTGCAGCACTTCTGCCTTCCCTGATAATCTCATTATGTCACACATGCAATGAATTGTTTAAACATTTTAAAAATAAGGTATTATACTTCTGAACAAGAAAATAAAACACTTGTTATTCAGACCCAAGGGAAAAAAACTATAGCACATCTACCTTTTTAGATTTAGAAATAAGGTGGGATCAGATCACACTCCCAGGATTTGCCTGCAGGGGGCACTGTCTAAGCATGGATTAATTGTGTCCCAGGTGACATCAGAAGCCTCCCTTGTATTATTCACCCCTCCTCTTCTTTGAACTCTATGAGCAGCTCTTTGTGGTAGCACTGTGTGCAGGTGCATAGTCCAAAGAGTGTACCCAGGAGCGCAGTTTTTGCTGACTAACCTTGTTCAGATTTTTAGGAAAGGCAATATGCCTATAAGATGTGGAACCCCACTGTACAGGAGGACATTTCCTTTATGGAAATCCTGGGTTGTCATGGCTTTAGGACCTTAATATTTTACTTCTAAATAAGAATGATCCATTTAATAACATAAGGTTACATCATGTCAAATTGGTGTGGGTAGAGTCAGAGTCATATGCATTCCCATATATGAACCTAAAGCGATAGAAACAAATGTGGTTCCTTCCCATCATATTAATAGATTAATCATTGCAACTGAAAAGTGCTTTATAAATGATCAGTATTAATAACATAAATAATAGCCTGACATATTGCCCAGTGCTGTGAGATTATATAATTAATGAGAAGTATTTAATGTAAACAGAAGTCAGGGAATATAGAACATACAAATTATTTAGTGGATTGCCATGAGATTACATGGCCATGTTATTAGGCAGTTTACTATTGTTTACAATACAGTATTGCATATTTATTACAAATTACAACTTTTGTTTCCACAGTAACTCAGTAAGTAACTCACATCAGTGCTGGAGGCTACAAACTAGCACTGAGAAATATTGCAGAGAGACATCATCACTCACACAGCATTGGCTGCAGGCTCTCAGCAAAACACTGGCATGCTGCAAACTGGCAAAGAGCAGCAGCCAAAACACCAGTTAGTTCAGACCTTGCTGTCACTCGCACATTTCTCAGCTGGCATCCATAGCTGGAGATAAAGAATTTGGTAGCAGAGTTCCACTTGTAATCCTGTCCTTTGCTGCACTCATCTCGATTTCTCTGCATTGTTGGTGATTAGGCAGTTCAAATAATAAGGAGAAAATATTATAACAGCTTTCATGTTGCTTAAACAAGAAAATCTATGATGGCCAGGGAATTAACCAACAGTAATTAGACATCGAACATAATTCAAATACTTATTGCCTTAAATTCAACACGGTAGTAGTTTGATTGCCTTGGCGATACATGTCAATTAAGTAAAACCTTACATAATATTTAATGATTTAGCAAATCTAAAAGGGTTCCTGAATTGTAACTGCAAAGAATATTGCTAAAAAATAATAGCAGCCGCATTCTTAAATTCTTGATTGTATAGGAGTAGGAGACAGCACTTCTAGAATATAGTGGTGTTTGTTTTTTTCCTGAATACATCCCTGTTTCTGGTGCAGAGACAGAAACCAACTTTGGCTGGGATCCAAATGAAAAAATCCATTATCTCTGAGCCATGCAAGACTTAGGAGCCTATGCAGTCTGGCTCTGAATTATGCTAGCGTATTCAAGAGAAGATTCAGTTAGCCACACACAGTCCAAACCAACTTCAGGCTCCCCACTATAGAGGCACACCACCTCAGCTTTATACTTTGAGCAGCAGTACAAACACTGTATTTGAAAGCACACTTAGATGCACTTGCTGTGCCTCATGGATGCCAGTCTTATGGTTTTCAGTTTACTATTGTACCCTCAGATTCTCAGCCAAGCATAGTTAATCCCTAGCTAGCATGGAGTAAATCTTCTGGGAAGGCAATTTTTTCTTTTCTTCTTCCACTGTTTTTATAAAACAAATTAAGTACGAGATGGACAAGGAGAAATCCATAGTGGTATTCCTGTGGACAAGGAGAATACTGGAAGCAGAGGTCTCTGTTTCTATTGTTCTACTTCCTGTGTACTCTCCTTAGAGCTTCACCTCTTTTTCCCTTTTCTTGTTCCATGCCCCTGAAGGTCTGTTTATATCTCTACATCACTGTATTTTGTCATTTTCTGTTTCCTGGTTCCTTCTCTTGCTTTGGAGGGTAGCAGGAGCTATATATCTTAACATCACTTCCACATAGGAAGGCAATGCCATTTCAAAATCAGGACTTGCCTCTTATGCACTGATGTGCTATAGAAGCTCTGGGTCATTGCTGGATTCAGGTGTAGAACTCATAGCTGACTTGGTTTTTCAGTGTCTGATGGACTACAATCCTTCTCTGTATACTGCCAAATAAATCTGGGGGCTCATAACAGTACTGCAGATCTACTTGGTGGGTGCATCTACATGAGACACTACATCACCATCATGGGTGACTGGTGCCACCATAGTCAGGGTGGGCACATGCTCCCCCTCCCCCCGTGACCAGTCAGCGACCGGGGGGATACCCCCGTGGCCAATATCACCAACTGAGGGGGAAGGGTCGCCTCATGGCCAATCTCACTGACCAGAAGTGGCCATGGCACTCCTGGAAGTGGCTGCCACACTCCCGGAAGTGGCCACAGCACTTCATCCAGGACTCTCACTCCTTGGCCGGCACTCATAGGGGGAGCACCAGTGCTCCCACCTGTCCCCCTCCCCATCGCCTAAGAGGGGAGTGTGGCCTGTCAGCGGGTGCACCAGCGCCCTCAGGGGATGTACCTGCACTCCCATGCACCCCCTACACATTGCCACGGATCACTGTAGCAATAAACTACATCACTGTAGCACCATAGGGTCAGAAATGACCCATGTGCCACTAGGACTGTGTAGTACTAGTAGGTACTGCACAGTCATTTAGTGTTTGCTAAAATACTAAGTGACTGCATAGTGCCAA
This sequence comes from Gavialis gangeticus, assembly GCF_001723915.1. Classification (NCBI taxonomy): domain Eukaryota; kingdom Metazoa; phylum Chordata; order Crocodylia; family Gavialidae; genus Gavialis; species Gavialis gangeticus. The sequence goes on from NW_017729022.1 coordinate 17,799,627, forward strand.
CTGCATAGGCAGGGGCATGTGTGGACATTCCCAGTAGGCAATATCCCAAGGCTGACATCTAAAAGTTTTTTTATCCTCCATCTGTACTCAGGTTTCACAGTACTGTACCACAAATAGATCCACTCTTTCCCCCCAGAAACAAAAATACAGAATCTTCCAGCAAAAGGGCATTTTGTCTGGGTGCCACATCATATTTTTTTTCCTTCTGTGAAGGAAAACAAATACAGAGATTCCCTCTTCACCATAAGCCCCTGAACCTTCGGGGGGAAAAGAGTTATTCACAGGGGAGAAATTGTAAAAGTTTCTTCTTAAAATACTGGCAGGGCGTCTCTCTTCCCAAGACTTAACCAATACAAGCAAATTCTAACAGCAGTCATAGCAGGTACTGATTTGACATATTGCTCTTGGTATTGCTGTACAGTGCTGGGACAGTAACTATCTAGCATTGCACACATATTTTATCATGAGAAAATAACTCTCAGCTATTGCCAGGCAATTATGAAAGGCTAAATATTATGTATTACCAACCCCAAGCTTCAGAGTAGGATGGGCCTATATTGTATAATGGGTAATGGCAACAGCATTGCTGTGGCTTTTGGGGTTGTACAGGGTGTTAACCATAAATCAGCTAGATACCTGTGCTCCAGTCAGCAAGAGAAGCTTTCTGCAAATAACCCAAAATAATGGTTGCTTCAGTATAAAAAAACCAAGTGGGAAGTGAAAATTACATGTACGGCCATATACACACCTAGCAACCAAGTGTTTGCTATTGAGAGTCACTAGCAGCTACAGGAAAATGTTAAACCCCTTTCTAAAATAGGAAATTTCTTTTTGTCTAACTCCCAAACACCCAGAAGAAAGAAAAGGAAGGAAGGAGTAAGCAGTGGCTGAAGCAAGAACAGGAATTTAAGAACATGGAATTAGAAGGGGTCCTGAGTCATTGAATCCAGTCCCCAGGGCTAGGGACAGAAATTAAACATAAATTGGTATAAGTAATTGGAAACCAGTTCAAATCTATAGCACAACAGAAGTTCAGTCCACATAAACCGCTTTCAAAATGCCCCAAATCAGTTTAAGATAGATAAACCTGGATGGATGCAGTATCAGACTTAAGTGATTTTAAGTTAAATCAATTTATTGAACTTCTGCCCCAGATCCCCCCGAGATTCAAGTTAACTCAGAGTCCCCCAGCATCCCAGGATGCTTTGCAGGGTAGGCGGGCTAGCCTTAGCCCAAGCTGTCTACTTCAGCCCAGACCAGTG
>NW_017729022.1:17805888-17813919 GCF_001723915.1 Gavialis gangeticus
CTGGAGCAGGCAGCTTGGGCCAAGCAGGGAGGTGTGCTCTAGCACCCCCCAGCTTCTGGTTTGAGCCATAGCAGGCAGGGGGCTGCATTTCCAGAATTAAGTGAATGTCTGTTCACTTGCTTATTGGTTGAATCTACGCAGCTTAGAATAACTTGTGAAGACTGAATCAATTCAGCCTCAGGCTTTTTAGTTGTCTGTACTTAGCACAGGTAAACAGGTCAGCTAATCCCTCTGGTAAATAACCAAGGTCCGATTAAGGCTGAGCGGCTGGGAGCTAAGATTTATTTGACAGCTTTCTGTTGTTTATAATTTGCATGTTTTATCCCTAAAGCTAGCTGGCTGCTTGCTGCACCCCTCCCACCTTCTTGCTTTCTTGCTATAGTCAGTCCCCTCATACCATGACTTTATTGCAAGAATGTGAGCAACACAAGTATAAGTACAATTGTTCTGAGTGCTTATGCATTTCATTCTTTCTCACCACTTCAGTAGTAGATATTACTTCCTAGTGAAGCAGAATTATTTACTGAAAGAGGATTTTATTGCATTATTAGGCTGGTCTCTGGAGTTGGGAGGCAACCCAGCGATCTTGGAGTAGAGTTTGGAGGATGGCTGGCTGCCTACCCAGTCATGAGTATTTACACTATTGGAGAAACAAGCTGTTGGCCAAGGGCAATAATTTCTGAAGCCTATCACAGCATTGCCTGCAAGTCTCACTTTTAAGGAGCAGGAGAGATTGCTCTGAGAAGAGCCAACAGAATTGATTGGAAGAAGGGACACACAGACTTGGCACCACTCTGTCACCTGGAGACATCCACCTTCTGTACGAGGCTCTCAGAGTTTTCTGTGTAGCTTCATAAATAAGAGCCTCATGAAGTCAGCATGTATTATTTAACTCCTTTTACAGGTACAGAAAGGAGAGAGTGAGAGAAAATGATTTGCACAGCTCTGTGCTTTAATTGCAAGATATCCTTCCTTTAGTGGTGTTACTGTCCTAATTATACACCATTAGCCTTCCCTTGAGAGCAAACAACTTAAGCATGTTCCAACTAGGGAGAGTATACTGGATAATACTAAAAAATAGATAATTGTTTCAACCTCTGATTGTCTAATTCATGTTCAAATCCATTGGCTAACTCAAATGGCCAATAGATCTGAGCTGGTCTTTGCATTTAAAAACCCAGTGATATACTGTTAACCTTGAGACTTTTGGCATAACAATGACTAATGTGATAGTGAAAGCAGAATTTAAAGGACTTTGAAGACTTTTTTTTCTTTAAACTGTGCCAGAAGAGAGAACTTTTTGAACTTTTCACAGCAAAAATTGCTGAGGACTTTCAAAATGACCCAGCTCAGGTTCTTTCCTTTAGTTATTTTTTTCAGAAAAAGAAAGCAAATCAAAAGATATCACCCACAACAATTTTTGTAATAAAAATAAGAGGACTTCCTGTAAGCAGCACACAAAAGTTATAAATGTTGTATTATGGCCAGTAGGCAATTCTTAAATTTTGATCTCTTAGTCTGGGAATGGGGGGGAGGGAAAAATCTACCATCACAACTAAGGGAGAAATATTGAAACACATGGAACCATCAACACTGCAAAATATCATTCAGGAGCACAAGCATCTATTAAAACAGAAGCAGTTAAAAGAGCCTTAAAACTGTCCTCCATCAAAATGCAGCAGACAGTGACAATAACATACAAATATTATACTTAGGCCAATCTAAGTGAATGTAAATTGATCTAAACCCATAACCATACAGAACTTCAGTGCACATCGAACTTCTGTACTGTTTCCCTGTTGATTCAAGTTAGATCACTGTTTTCTGGCATCCCGGCCTGCTTTGTAGCCCCACTTACCCCTCCCTTGTAGAGAGGTGTGGTAGCAGCCCAGCCCTATAGTAGCTGCCCGAGCCCTGCCTCCTGCCTCAAGCCATCTGCCAGTCGCAGGCAAGAAGCAGGAAGAGGAGAGGCATCTATGTCCCTTGTACAAGCCCTTGGACTTGGGCACCCAAGTCCCTGGGCTGTGCTTCTGCGCTCCCAACACACCATCATGAAGCACTCCATGGTGTATACACAGACCCCAGCACTGAGCCCAGGTGAATCCTTATGCTTGGGCACACACCCACAGACCCTGACTGTGGCACCCACACATCCAGCCAGGGACCCATGGACCCTAACACTGGCTTTCAGACAGCATCTCAGAGGACGGAGTCAGGCACTCTGTGACCCAGACTCCAGTATAGACACAAGCACTTGCAAGCAGGAGGCATTTATTATACTAAAAGCAACTCTGGATAAGGACAGAGTTTGAGGTGGAAGTTAAGCTGATATATAAATGGCGCTTAACACTACTTAGTGTAAAGGTATAGGCTACATCCACAAGAGCATGGATGTCTGGTTCTAACTAGCAGCGGCACACCTTGTGCCACCACTAATTGTCCCAGAGGAATGCCTGTGCCATGCACCTTCTGGTACACAGCAGGTTACTGCAGATGGAGTAGGGGAGGCTGGGGCCAGCACAGACTTACCTAGGGTCCTGGGGACCTCTTGGGGCTCAAACAGCAGCAACCCTGCCACTCAGAGCCTGGCTGGCAGCTGGAGTGTGGCTCTGCCTGGCCAGGCTCCAGTTTTGAGCAGCACATGCTGCCCCCATGTACGCTGCTCCGCTGATCCCTGGATATCTGGGCATCAAAAAAACTTTCGCACTGCTCCCTTACAGCATATGTAACAGCTGAATGAGTGCAGTATGCGACACCACAAACTTGTCTGTGGTGCCACATACCTCATGGCCACGCTTGTCTGGACACGGCCATAAAGAACAATGTTGTCTTCCCAGCTCTCTGAATATTGTTAATGTCCTCTGGTGAAAAAGGAGCATGAAGTCATGACAAGAGCCAAGTAATTTTTTCTTTTTGGATGAATAATTCAGTCAGCAATGCAGTTCCAGGGCAGCCAAAGAATTCATAGATAGTTTTGGCGTAAACGAAAGTGGTGAATCATTGCAGAAATGTCAAAAGTGTTTGTTTCAATAATGTCAAAATGTCAAACTGTTAGACATTCCTAATTTTTTTTTTTGGTTTTTGCTGGTTTTGGACACTAATAATAAAAATAAGTCATGAAACTAACAACTATTACTGTCTAACCAACTATTACTGTCCAACCACCCAGGATGTGAGGGGAACAAGATTCAGTTCCCTCTTCCTACCCATAAATCTGAAGATGCCTGAACTATTCATTCAAAGGATAGCATGGACAGGGAGGGCTGCTGCTCTAAATTTTTCCTGTTGGTGCTGTTCCATTTTACATGGATTACGTAAACTGTTACTGAGTCTAAGCAAGAGAAAAAGTGACTCTTCAACATGATGATTTGGGCACTTTTATTAAAAGTAGGAGGCCAAAGGTCAAATATTTGAACCGATTCAGGCAGAAAGTAGATTTGTTTAAAGGTCTCCCACTCTTGCCTCCCCAATGGCTGGCTTAATTATTAAGTTGTCTGTGTTAAGTGGCATGGTATTAAAGAGGGAGATTGAGAACTGCCCATCCTAGAGTTGCCCAAAGCCTAGTGGTTAGGATACTCTCTTGGGATATATAGGCTCAAATACCCTTAGGCAGAGGAAGAAATTAAACCTGTGATTTCCATAACCTGGTTAGAAATACTAGGATGAAGGATAAGATAACACAGGTACCAGCACTGGTAGTTGTATGAATCTATCCCATTTATTTAATGGTTTGTTTGCTTGTTTTGTTTTTGTTTTTTTCTTCAAGCACTCCCATATTAAAATACTTTGTATAGCCCTAAACACATTTTTCTTTTTGTTTCAGCAAACAAGCTTCTCAAATATATTGTATATTGATGATCCACACTGATGTTTTTAAATTCTGATTGCCAACCCTAAAACCAAAATTAATTATCCATATTATTTATGCAAACTTACGCATGGCATGTTGCAGCATATAAAGTGATAATGTAAATTACACTTTGTACTCATTATTTCTCTAATAGTAGTATCTTGAAGCATTATACATTAAATGAATAAATATTAAAAATAAAACAGCTTGCAATGATAAAATTCCCATGATGACATTAATTGAAGGTCTTATCTTACTTCCACTAGAGACAATTGACACTGACTTAATAGGATATGATCAGACTCAGTGAAACCATGGAATTCACACACAGCAGGAGAGCTGGTCATTGTGCATAGTTTATTCTTTGGATTTGGCCTTTTTCTGTTTTTAAAATGTCTTAATGACTGCAATTTTCTTCTATTTACTCATCATTGCAGGGTGTTTTGTTTTTGAGATTTGTTAATTTAACTTATGACACTTCAAGATACCAGTATTAGAGAAATAATGAGTATAAAGTACAATTTATATTTCCATTTTTTCATGTGAGGTGGCAGGTCATGACAAAGGGTGCATGAAAAATTTGATTCTTGGATTGGTGATCAGACTGAAAAAAAGATCAGTGCAGATCAACTTAAAAAATATTTTTGGAGCTTGCTTACTAAAACAAAAAAGGTGAAAAAACACTTTTTTGGTGCATATAAAAATGGGCTTATAAGTTTTTTTAGCCACTATTCATAGCCACCACCCCTCAGTGATTTGTCGCTGAAGTCACCATCTATGGTTTTCACACACACCAGTTGGATTTTTTGACTTTCAGAACTGAAGTACTGACAAATGCATGTTTAGAACACTCTTCTCCCAATAGGAAGGGACCTTGTGGGGAGTAATATAGCAGCAAATAGGGAGAATAAGGAAGTTTAAGGCACCTTGAAAGTGCCGATCCTTACCTGTCTACTGTACTTATTACAGTGATTCCACTTTATTCCTGTCTGTTACTCTTCTCTCAGGCTGCCATTTCTCCCTGAAAACTGTGGAGGAGTTGAGGTTCTTTCTTTTTTCACAATTACAACTGACTGTCTGTACATAAGATTGTATGAACAAAGCTATGATTTTTAACACAGTACGTTTCAGTAAGATTCATGGCACAGATGTGGAGAAGAGATAATATTCACAGTAGGTTACTGATTTATACAGTTTTTCCTACAACAGCAAAGCAATAACCCTACCAAATGCATTTCTCTAATGTTGTGCACTGCCTAATTGGATTTCCAGCTTAGAGGACTAATGCCACTATAGGCCAAGATCCTTGATTGAACTACCTCACCCATGATCCAATGTATTTTCCCCTCCAACTGAGAGCTGCAGAGTGTATCATGCAAGAGTGACATAGCTTAATGCATCAAGGGAAAGCCAGGTTATTTATTTAAATATATAAAACTAAAGACTGCACTACATTAGAAGTACTTTTACATCCATTTGGAAAATCTGAATTCTTCAAATTTCTGCTTTATAGCTTCTGTGAACACTGTGACTGAAACAGAGCTTTGGGTATGACTTATCCTGTGCCATGCATAGGAATGGCTCTGTAGGGCAGTTCCCCCCCAAGGTTGGATCCCTCCATCCAGCTGTTTATTTGTATTAAAGGATAGAACAAGGACAGAACAAGGAGCAATGGTCTGAAGTTGCAGTAAGGGAAGTTTAGGTTAGATATTAGGAAAAACTCTCTCATGAGGAAGGGAGTAAAGCACTGGAACAGGTTACCCAGAAAGGTCATGGAATCTCTGTTGTTGGAGGTTTTTAAGACATGGCTAGATAAAGCGTTGGCTGGGATGATCTAGTTGTAGATGGCCCTGTTTTGGGCAGGAGGCTGGACTAGATGACTTCCTGAGATCCCTCCCAACTTTAATTTCTATGATTCTATGGATTCATCTGCATGTGCAATTAATGTGAAGAAATAAACTTCAGAGCACTTTGAGCCAGAGTGAACTGCTCCTGGGCTCAGCATCTACACTTGTGCCTGGGACAGCAGCAATTTGAGCTGGGGCAGAGAACACCTGAGCTGGCAGGGCACATGGGGGATCATTTCCAGGTAGCGTAGTGTCAGGTGGTGGAGGGGTCAGCTGGGTTGTGAGGGTATATACCTGCAGAGTTGTGTGGCTAGGTGGCAGTTAGGAGTCTGGCCCATACCCAGTCACCATCTACACATGCATTTCAGTGTAGTAAAGTACTCCACCATAAGATAGTACTATCCCCGACAGTAATTACTTGGGGGCAGTACTATCTTATGGTGGCGTACTTTACTCAGTAAGGTGTGGTAATTAGTTTATTGCACCTTAATACTGGTGCACGTGTAGACTGTGATGCTTTACTGAGGAGCTAATTGGTCTGCTCTGTAGTAAAGGGCATGAGTACCCTATGATTCTGTTATCTGCTCTATATAATAGAGTTGGAGAATCTGTATGTAAAGATGTTCAACAGCTCCTGTTTCCTGTTTGCCACCCAATTTTCTCCCTTACTGCTGCTCATACAATATTCATTCATTCATTCATCTTATTAGAGAAAGAATATTACCTTGCCCTAAGAATTCTCTCACAAGCACACAAAGCCAGCAAAGCTGTGTGCCAGCACTCTTGAAGAGAATACCAAGAACTCCCCACAAACCCTTTTTTATATTTGTATGCCTTATTTAGATGAATAAAATATTCCCAAACATTGAAACACAACCAAACAAAAGAACATGCACAAAACCCAAAAAAACTGCAAGCCAACCAGGATCAGGCTCTCAAAAAGAGATTAAAAGTATGGCCAGGACAAAGCTCAAGTCAGACTTAACAAAATTGTTAGCCAAGGTATTTCTTGTTTAAATAAAAGTAAGAAGATAATGAAACAATACCAAATTACCCATCAAAACTGCATAACAAGAACCCAGAATGCATAGAATTGCCTGAACTTGTTTTGCTCAGAAGAAACAACCAAAACTGTGTGATATTATGATATCCATACAATTCCATCTCAGCATGTTTCTCAGGTTCCACATTGTTTAAAAATTACTGCAACTTATAAATCAATAATATGTTCACTCGCTTAGCCTCCCCTCCACCCCCATACACAACCCAGTTGGCGCTACAAACTCAGAATCCCATGTGATTCAGTCTTTCATCTGAACCTCCTCCAGTAATTTGCAGGTCAAATTATGCCCCCTGGAACACCTTTGCAATTAGCCTTTTTTCCTCAGATTATGCTTTGGTGACATCCATGCAATCCCAGTGCCTTCAGGGAGCTTCTACACGTGTAGCAGGTTGATCTTGTAGTCAGAGTTTTGTAAACAATTTTGTTGATGATTCATAAGAAATAGAACCTATCCAACTTGATTATAACTGGTGAATCTTTCCTTTCCTTTTATGTGTCCTTGTGACAAAGCATTTAGGAGAATTCATAAATTTACTGGAATCTGACAGGCCACATTGTAGGGTCTTCTGCTATGGCCTCTGTTGAATCTGAAATGCTAACAGAAATAAGATATGCAGTTTTGTCATTAAAGTTTGTTAGATAGTTTCATAGTTGGTAGGGTCAGAAAGGACCTGAGCAGATTGTCAAGTCCAACCCCCTGCCATGGACAGGAAAGAGTACTGGGGTCAAACGACTCTGGCAAGGTGTCTATCTAGCCTTTTTTTGAAGACCCCCAGGGTAGGAGTGAGCACCACTTCCCCTGGAATTTGGTTCCAGATCCTAGCTGCCCTGACTGTGAAGTAGTGCCTCCTGATATCTAGCCTGAATCTACTCTGTCACCTTATGGCCGTTATTCCTTGCTACTACCAGTAGTGCTAGGGGGAACAGGAACTCTCCCGTTGCCTGCTGGTCTCCCTTGGCCAGTTTATAGACGACCACCAGATTCCCTCTCAGCCTTCTCTTGTGAAGGCTGAACAGGTTCAGGTCCTGTAGCATCTCCTTGTCGGGCCTGCCCTGCTGCCCCCCGATCATGCAAGTGGCCCTCCTCTGGACCCTCTCGATGTTGTCCACATCCCTCCTGAAGTGTAGCACCCAGAACTGGATGCAGTACTCCAACTACAGCCTTACTAATGTCATATAGAGGGGAAGGATCACCTCCTTGGACCTGCTCGTGACGCATCTGTGGATGCATGACAAGGTGAGGTGCGGTTAGCCTTCCTGACTGCGTTCCT
>NW_017729022.1:17818919-17822965 GCF_001723915.1 Gavialis gangeticus
GAACCCCTTTGCCCACATCCCTCCAGGTTGAAAAGGACCCATCTACCACTGCTCTCTGGGTGCAGCCTTCCAGCTAATTGGCAACCCATCTGACTGTGTAGGCATTGACACCACAGTCTCCTAATTTTTTAATGAGAATCGGGTGAGAGACAGTGTCAAAGGCCTTCCTAAAGTCCAGAAAGACTACATCTACCGCGACACCTGCGTCCAAGAATTTTGTGACCTGGTCATAGAAGGCTACCAGGTTGGTCTGACAGGACCCACCTATAATGAATCCATGTTGGTTGTCCCTAAGCAAACTTCCCCTGCTTGCCCCTTGCAGATGTGCACCTGGATAATTTTCTTAAAGACCTTCCCCAGGACCGAGGTAAGACTAACAGTCCTATAATTTTCTGGGTCCTCCTTCCTCCCTTTTTTGAAAATGGGGACCACGTTGGCCCTGTTCCAGTCCTCTGGCACCACTCCAGAGCACCATGAGTGCCTGTAAAGCTGTTCCAGGGGTCCCACAATGACCTCTGCTAATTCCCTCAGAACTCTGGAGTGGAGATCAGCAGGATCTGCTGATTTGAACGCATCCAGTCCCTCCAGAAGTTCCCTGATGAGGTCTTCTCTGACCCTGGGCCTGGCTGTGCCTCCCCTGGGACCATCGGGGATCCCGGTGTGGGGGATGACCTGGTCCCTGCTCAGAAAAATGGAGGCCAATAAATTGTTAAATAGGTTAGCTTTGTCATTTAGTGAAACCACCAGATTTCCAAGCATGTCCTGCAGAGGCCCAACATTACTCAGAACCTTCTTTTTACCCCCTATGTATTTAAAAAAGGATTTGCCTGACCACAAACCTAGAAGTACTATTTTGTTATATCAGCACTTTCCATGGTGAACTTGCACTTTAACATAATATATCTATATTCTGAGGTGTCTGGTGTATTTTTCCCAGCACATCATAACATCATTAGAAAAATGTTTTGGAATAACATAAATAACCAGCTGTTAAATTATGCACAATTAAGATCAAGGCATCTTATTGCAAAAGTAGGACCATAGGAATGCATGACTATTGACTACTTGTTACAGTTCTTAGGAGTGGACTGAAAAAGTATTAGTAAAGAAAAAAGAGTGTTATCAAGAGTTTATCTGCTATGGGACATAAAAGGTTTCAAAATGGGAGAACTGGAAAAATATGTTAAGTAATTACTATATTTGTGCTACTAATTATTACATACCATATTATCCTGATGTCAAATATATCATATAAGATAAATAATATAGTACTATTCAAGAATGTGTATATTTTTTCCAAGTGGGGAACCCATTACAAATTAAAATATACGGCCAGAGATAAAATACTTCCAATACATTTTAGCACTATGCGTCAATAGCTGTAGTCTTCAGATGAGGATTCTTCCCCACTTCAGGCCATTAATATTGGACCAAATTCACATAGCTTTTATATCACTAAGATCATTAAAATTAAAGCAAGGATGAATCGGACCCATGTGTTTTCATAGGATGCCTATACATGAACACAGAGGCTGTTCTGATGCACTGTAATTCCAGCTTGTTGGAGCAGCCTTGATTAATTGAGTCTGCTGGAGCATGGCAATTACCATGCTGCAGTTGAATGAGCTTTAGATAAAGCACCCCCACCACCATTTTAAAGTGTGGGGCTACTGATATATGAGACTCTCTGGGTATTGTAATCACAGTGGCTCTCAGAGCTGCCCTAATTAAAGCACCTTCCCTCCACCCCTGGAGCATGTATTTAGATGCCCATATTTTTTAAAGTCAGGATCAGGTTAAACAGAGGCTCTTATATATTCAACCGATTTTCCCACTCCTGATTACAACCATGTACAATGCCAAGTATCATAGGTTCATAATGTCAAAGGCAAGAAAGTATTCGTTGATCATCCAGTCTGTCTCTCTGTATATCCATTCAGAAAATTTCAACTTTAACCACAGCATTGAGCCTATTATCTTGTCTAAAATGAAAATGTCTCCCAGAAAGGCATCTAGTCTTGACCTTAAGGGTAAAGAGTCAACAACTCATCTTGGATACCTATCATCATTGTTAAAATGTATACCTTTTTCTATTGTGACTTTGTCTGGCTTTAACTTGTAGCAGCTAGTTCCTGTTACAATTTTCTGAGCAAAACTGACCAACCCTTTAGTTTTCAGCATTTATTGCAGAGGAGTCACTTTAAGAGCTCTTTAGTGGGTGAGGTAACTCAGAGACTCTTGGGTCTGTTTACAATGTCTATCTGTAGGTAACCAAGTAAGACTAATTTTTTTGGCAGCAAACACGAGGCCTGGAGAGAAGTTTCATAGATTCATAGATTGTAAGGCTGAAAGGGACCTTGGAAAATCATTGAGTCCAGCCTCCTGCACCAGGCAAGAAAGACAGCTGGGGTCGATTTATCCCAGCAAAGTGACCATCCAGTCTCCTCTTGAAGATTTCCAGGGTAGGTGATTGCACCATCTCTGGAGGGAGCTTATTTCACAGCCTGGGCACCCTAGCTGTAAAGAAATTTTTCTAACGCTCCTAAAGTCATACAGATATGCATTGTGATTCCAGAGTGGTCTGCCATCCAAGTATTAGCTCTATTAGCCCTTTTTAGCTTTCCAGATTATGTCCATTGAACCCAACAACCTATGGATAAAGAAATAGCATGTTATTTTGAATATGTTGTTCTCCCTCATTACATTTTCCTGTTGGTCACTGTATGGACAAGGACGGCCAGTTTCAGGCAGGCACCAAACTGCTTTAGATCTTCAGAGAGCATGGTTGGTGTACAAAGGGGTTGTAGCTTAGCATCCAGTCAAAAACTGGAACAAATTGTGGAATTTTGACCTGAGAGTAGTAAAGACGTGGGCAGGTTAAGGGTGTTCACAAAGACTGAGGAGTCTCTTTAAGAGGAAAGGCATCTCTTTGAGCGGCATCAGGAGACTGATGCCTCACCATGGAACTAGAACACTTATCTATTACCAGTTTGTGCATTTATAATTTTATTTCTAGGGCACCCTTATAAAAACTCCTCTCCTCCAATGTATTGCCTCTCCCTGCTCCTCATTTCTTCTGTCACTTAGCTCATATTAATCTTAGGATGCTTATCATTCTCAAATCTCTTCCTAGATATGACTTAGAAGAAAAATGTAGTACACTATATGTTTATGAAATTCAAGGGTCATTTTGTGAATGACATTTCCTTTCTCCCTTCCAGAAGGCCCCTGTCACACGTCTCTCCTCCCCATTAGGCCCTGTCTTTTCCATATAATCCCAGATCATAGACTAAAAAAATGATAATACCAATATATAAAGCTTCAGTTTTATGCTAAAATAAATCTTTGGTTGTGGCTGGGATGCCCTAGAGTGCGGTGAAGGGTTGCTTCATTTAACTACACTGCTGATATATCCCTGGTTCTAGGACCCCTGGTCCCTGTTAACTCTCACAGGATCTATAGCCTCTTTGGCTGGAAGAAAAAAGTGAATTGTGGAGAAATGAGATAACTTAATTTCTTCCATTTTGAATCAACACTTTTTTCCTTTGCTCTCAGAAGTGCAGTCAAGGGAAACACAAAAGCACTGCTCTCCCCAACCTGTCAATCAGCTACCTAGGTTCTCTTTCATACCGAAATATTCAATCAAGAGATGCTTGTTTTTATTACCATGTTCAAGGTAAGATGAAATTAAAGCAGCTGCTTAGTCCATGTGAGAAGCTGGGATGGGGATATTTGGTTCCCCCAAAGGTACTCCCCATTTGGTGCAGGTGCCTGTTTATTTTCACATCTTCTTCTATAAACACATAATGCATTAATAAGCACCATCACATTAGCTATTTTGTCATATTGCCTTAATATCAACTCTTTGAAATCCAGAAGGACAAGAACTGGGTACACAAGTTCAAATGACCTTGTTGAATTCTCTTCAGTTTCTTCTACTGGGAGAAAAACTTATCTAGAGATGTCTGAACAGACATTTGAATGCTGAGTCCCTGATGTGCAGAGAGCTTGCAGTGCTGACACTATGCAGCCAGGGGGGCTGTACA
>NW_017729022.1:17823082-17824355 GCF_001723915.1 Gavialis gangeticus
GCTGACACTATGCAGCCAGGGGGGCTGTGCAAACATTTCTGTGTGCTCTGCAGGCTCTCTTAGTCTACTTGGCCCCAGATGGCAGTGTATCCCTGATTGGATGACCCAGAATATTGGATGACCCAGATTATTCAGTCTGTCTCACTGCAGCACAATGTGGGTGGCATGTTCTGCTCCCTGCTCAGCTAGAGTAGTAGTCCAGCAAGTGATACACTGTCTCCCTAGGGAGTATACATCAGTACACTTGTGGTTTCTCTGGAGAGGGCAGCAGGGGAAACTAAATGTCTGAACATGGCTGATATTTCTGGGAAAAATAAGTATAGCATTTTGAAATAATTTGTTTAAAAAGTTTGTTTTTTAACAAGTGTTTTTATCACTAGTTTGACATTAGCATCTGCCACTCCAGCATCTGCCACTCCTGTTTAATTGACTGTTCCTGAATCAGAGAAGATGATATATTAGACAGGCTTTCAGAGTGACATTATGAAGTGTTTCCAATGTTCCATTTCATTATTACAAAGTGATAGTTTTAAAAACATTTTGCATCACCCCAGTAATGGAAAAAAAGTTCTGGAAGCAATTTATGTCAGGCTGAACAATTCTGGCATGATAGTTAAGAGTCCCAGTGATCTCTCATGAAAATCATTCTTTTTTAGAAACGGTTCTGTTTATACTGGATATACTCATGTTTATATTTCCCTATTTTCCCTTTCTATTGATGCGTTCAGAAAAGTAAGCTATCACTTAAGTGTTCCATCTGCTCCTTATGGAGGGATACCAGAACATAGAAACCCTAAGACCTGTACTGTGGTAGTTCAAAATGTTTCATAGCACTTGGAGCTATTATTTCATTTACCTGAATTTATAGACAGTAGATCTTACTGTGAGTTGTGCTGTGGCTATTTTTAGAATCTGGGCCTACCACTAGGCAATCTGTTGCTTGCTTGAATCTCTCCAACGCTATTCTTTTCTTCATTTGTTCATGCTAGCTATACAAAGTAACCAAAAACATTACTTTGTGCCAAAACATGCCAAACAGAGATCTGAAAACTAGAGCAGAAGCAACTGTAACAAGAATTATACCAGGATATATATGGAACAGAAGAATATATGAATTTAGTTACAGAGGGGCATAGATGAATGTTTCGTACCTGGGAAGTGGTAACATGGCTAGGTGCACATTTATGTTAAAATGAAGTACAGGTAATTAGACTGTTGTCCACCTGGCCCACTTTTTTCTCCGAGTGGGCTTTTTTTTTTTTTTTTTTTTTTT
>NW_017729022.1:17824426-17855082 GCF_001723915.1 Gavialis gangeticus
TTTTTTTTTTTTTTTTTTTTTGCAGATGTATTTTTTTCACTCTCATATAATTGTAGAAGCAAGTAGTTTAAGGTGCAAAATATGGTATTTAGAGTCCTAACCACATCACTAACATAAGTAGCTAGAGGTCTAGTTGCTAGCATGTGAATCTGCCATTGAATTTAATTATTCTGCCATAAAAACACGAAGTATTTTCTGCATTATTAGAAGGCCTGGATGAGTCCCTCTTCAAAACTAATCTCTTAAAACTCAAGTCTGTTTGCTATTGCATGTATAGGATACTACAAAACATTCATTTAGAGCAGTGGTTCCCAACCCTTTTTTGCTGCAACCCGCTACTGGGAGTAGAGTGTGGTAGAGGGGTGGCCCAAGGGCAGGGCAGGGGTGGGAAAGCTCCCGGCACATGATGCGGCTCATCTTTTGTGTGCAGCGCCAATGGCATTGTCCCCAAGGCCCTCATTTGGGTTGCAATCCAAGGTTGGGAACTGTTGATTTAGAGCAACAGACAATGAGTACGTCTGGTCCAATGACATAAAACATTAAAGATATTTCTCAAAGGAAAATGTGGCATTGCATTGTGTATACCTAGAAAAATGTGCTAGACCTGTCCTATTTTAGGATTTTTTTGAAGTTAGACATGTTTTTAGGATTGTTTTTAAACCTAGTGGGCATGTCTACACATGCTATAACTGCACATGAATAATCTCTGGAGTTTATTGCTTATTGTCCAGAGTTTATTGCTCCTGGCATGCTGTAGGAACATGATCCCATGAGCAATTAACATGGAATGTGGAGATAGGTTGGAGCAGCCCTGGCTGGTAGGGGGCCTCAAGGGTCAACCTGCCAGCCCAGGGCTGCTCTCCTTGGCTCAACATGTTGCAGAGCAGCTGACTGGAGCATGAGCAAGCTTTAGAACAGGACTAGTCAGAAGGCAGACCCTGCACTGAAGCACCCTGATGCCCCCACCAGATCCTCAAATGTCTACACATGTGTTGTTGCTGATTACAAATCTCTGCAGCAGGGTAGTACTTGTATTTACAAATATTATCCTGCTGCATAGTAAACCAGTCTACTTAAGCCTAATAGGGGCATGTGTGTAGATGCTGAGACCTTTACTGGACAGCTAATTAGTCAGCTGTAGAGTAGATGTTTTGTGTAGATGTGCCTAGAGGTTGTCTAATGTTAATTGCAGGAATAGCCCTGGGAAGCCAGGACCAAAACCCAAGTTATCTGTCTCCTAGCTGAGTGCCTAACCACCAAGCTACTGATAGACTTTTACTTATTTATTCTTCCCTTGGTATCTATAACTCTTTTTTTCTTGGCTGTCCCATGCCTTAGCTTTAACCGGAGAGGTGTCCCTCAGCCCAGAGTCCAGTTCAAAATGGAGCTTAGATGGGGGATGGGTGCAAGGATACTCTTACTGGGGGGGGAAGTACCTTATGAAGTGGTTCTCAACCTTTTTAGACTCAAGACAGTCTTTGATAGGCTGAAGGAACCTCTTGGAAAATGCTAGCTCTTAGTATTCACTCACTTTTTGACTACAGAAGAATAATTGAGAAATTTCTCTTGCAAAGAACTTAGAAAGACTATGCTCTGAATTCCTATTTGAAATCTCTGGGTTTATTTTGTAAATTGTGTTGGCATACTAACAGTGCTAACATTGCGTGGCAGCCCACAGCACGCTTGTTGAGATTCATTGGTTTAGTTGGTCACATCCCAAGTTGGCTAGACTGGTACACCAATGTGCCTAAAGTCTGCCATATTCTGTTTGTAGGCACTTAGGGCATTTATGCACATGCTTTAGGAGGCAGGGGTTGTGGGGGGCACTTTAATTAGAGTGGCTCTCCAAGAGATCCACTCTAATTAAAGTGCCCAAAGTGTTACATGTATCAGCATCCCCACGCTGCAAAATGGCAGAGGGAGGGTTGCTTTAACTAAAACTCACTGAACAAGCTTTAAAGTGGTGCCACTGCCACTTTTAAGTGTGGGGAAGCTGATACACATGATGCTGGAGGGTGGTAACTACCATGCTCCAGCAGACTTGATTAATAGAGTCTGCTCTGATGTGCTGTAATTACAGAGCATTGGATCAGCTTCGATGCACATGTACAGGTGCCTGTAACCTCCTGTGCCACTTGCTAATGAATTTTGTTCTTACCGGTTTTTCAAGTGCTGCCATCTCCTTTGTGGTGGACAGCTTGTCATCTAGTCAGATGTCCTGCATGGTCCCTAGGGGTTCTTGCCTGCCACATCTTGTTCGTATAATTTATTATTGGGAGGATGATTTTTAAGTCCTGCTTCCCCTGGTGCCCTCCTTTAATCTTCCCACCTGGCTTCTCATTTGGGGGCTCCACCTCCCCTACACCCTGCCTTACACCAACCAAGGACGTTAATTCCAATCTGCAACTAAGAGTTGGCTCATCATGGTAAAGGGGTTTTTTTGTTTGCCTTTTTAGGTTTGAAAAGTCCAGTTCAGACAGTGTACTGTCCAGGTTTGGGCTGTACATTAACCGGCCTGTAATTTTACCTTGCTCCCAGGTACACTCCTTTCTCTCTCTGGTTCTGGTCCACAGCAGTCCCGGGCTCCTTCTCTCTCTCTCCCCTCAGGTTCACCACTGTCCCATTTCTGGCTGGCTATACCCAGGATCCAGTGCTCCATCCCAGGTAAGTACCTAGGTCCTGTTGGGTTTATATTATCATGATAGGCCCCCTCTCAGAGCTCCCACCATATGCCCTTGGTAGGGCTGCAGACAGCTCCAAGACGCTCTGGGCCACCTGGGAGTCTCACTTTTGGTCCTCTCAGATATTCATCCAGTGGGGTTTTTATTTCTCCTCCAGGGGTCTGGCCAGCAAATCAGTTTTGGCATGCCGCCATAAAGCGAGTCCATGCTGGCGCTGGCGCCAGCGCTCCCCCAGTGTGCTGCAGTTTTTTTCTTTGATCTTTGGCACAGCATTTGTTCCCAGTGCCACCCTGTTCCTACTATGCTTCTGGTCTCCAGCGGCACCCCACCAGCTCCACACCTCTCCGGGCTCTCCTCCCTCTGACAAGTTTCCATTTGTGGTGATGCCCCCACCACAGTACCCTTAAGTTCTTCTTTTGGATCTGGCTCTCAGTTGTTCCTTTATGCTCATCCCACACTTTTCAATCTAACTCAATCCTTTCTTTGAAATATAACAATTAATTTCTGTGGACAAGATTGTATTTGCATAAACCATATCATCACAGGGAGTAAGCAGGAGGAACCTGTTTTTATGTAAATGTTCTTGTTAATTTCAATGCAAAGAAAGAAAATAATCCAGAAAACACATATACGTAGAATTGTTTTCAAATAGAAATCCATATTTTCTATGAGGTATAGGCTAAATTAGAAGTTTATATATGCATGACTAGAATTTGTCTACCTTGTCCTTAGTCTGCTAAATTGAATTTCTTTCCCTTTGCTGATCTTCAGCATCTTTCAACTGATGGGGTGCATTTTACTGATTTGGGTGCTATCTGAGGATGTATTCCTCTTGCTAGGTAGAAAGTTGTTCCTTTCTGAGGATATTTAAAAAGTAAAATACAAAAGCAGGGGAAATGCCTGCTTCTAAATGAAGCAACAACATTATTTCTATTCACTAGTGCTTCTATGTTCTTTGTAGCTCACATATTATAAAATGAATATTTATCAGAGCAATTTCTGTAATAATAGTTTTTCTATTAAACTAAAATACACAGGTTTATAATTCCACATTAATTGCTTGTATAGAATTTATTGCTATCTTGAGGATGCAGTAACTTACACACTTACTCTTGCTAGCAAATTAGTTTTATGTAGCACTGCAAAAGTTTAGGAAACCCCACCTTCATTCACACTGAGGGAGAGCTTAATTAGAAGCATTTGAGTCAGTTCATGTTTTTTTAATACTCAGAAAAAAATGCAAGGGGGACAGGTGTTCTAAAAATGCACTTTTATGGCTGAATTGATGCTACATCTCTCTACTTACAGTCCCCTTGATATTCAAGACAAGCACTTCAAAACATTTTTCTGGGACACTGTCCACATGCTCTCTCTCCTGTTTTCTTTCAACTCAAGAATGAAGGCACTTTAAGTGAAGATATTCTGAGGCTCAATGCAAGCATTTCCTCTGCCTTCCACACATTCTCTCTTTTTCTGCCTCTCCAGCAGTCAAGACAAAAACCATGTGAAAATGCTTTTCTGGGGTTCAGTCTTTGTTGTCTCATCTCACTTCTCTGAGAATGTCAAAAGAAGAGAAGCTTTCTTTGGGGTAAGAGTTTGTTTTTGTAAGGCTGTGCTTAAATTTTAAAATCATGTTTTTTCACTCTGATATAACTGGAGGTAAGTCATTTAAGTGTCTGTCTACAGGATTATAATATAAATCAGGTAATTGTGTAAATACTCATCTCAAATAAAACAACATTTTATGAGAACAAAATTAGACTGAATTTAATACAGCTATAAAATTCTAATAAACATCTGGAGGCCTAGAACAACACTAAGCCCCAAATCCATTATTTCTCACTACTACTTCCTTCTATCCAGGTTCCCATTCAGAATCAGAACACAAGGTAGTAGTTTCATTCTTTGCAATTCTATGGGAAAGATGTACCATCATTCAGCAGAAAATATTAACATTTCCTTAGGAGGCTAAAGTGCTAATTCTGAAATGGTTAATCTATTTTGAGTAAAAGTGTTGTAGTTTACCAGAGCTCCTCTTATTTAGGCCACTATGCCGGGTCCTTCTCAAAACTCTCAGCGCTTTACAGAAATGTATAATGCATATACAAATTTACATACAGAGATTTCCTTTTGAACAAAAATATCCTCCACTTCACATGACTCAACATTACCAAGAGCATCTCCCTCAGCAAAAATTAAAACTTCTCTGTTCTCAAGCTATTTAATACTTCACAGCAATGGAAACCTGAGAAAATAAAAAGATCTTTCTCAGAAACTGTAAGTCAATAAATCCAATCTCTTTTAAACTACAAAAGAGGCACAGATTCTAGAATTGGACCTATTGCCCAAGGCCCAGGAACCACTGGATACCAATGCAGACTAAGGTGCACATCTAATGTGTTCTCTGCATGAAATACCATTTAATAAGTAAAACTTCCCTCTACGCTACCTATATTTTCTATATTGCCTTCAGTTTTTGCTCAGTGTAGACTGCATTACAATCATCTAAAACTTGATGTAAACAGGGATATGCACATGTGATCTGCATCTAAGAAATGGCACAGTCATCTGGAAACATCAGATGTACCAATCAGTCAGCCAGTAGTATTGGAGGAGCCAATGTGTTTCTGATGTTCAATTATGCTTGTCTGCACAAACATACACAGATTCTCCCAGCAGATGGAAGTAATATAATTATTGCATTTGCTTCATTTGCTTTCTTTAGTCAACAAACATTACCTCACTCTTTTCTACATTGAGCCTTATACCTGGACCTTGTGGAGACAAAGGGATGACAGAATTTAATGCAAGTATTAAGTCTAATAAGATACTCTTGCTCAGAACGGTCTCTCTTAGTTTCACATGACTGATGAAAAGGTGGGGTGACAGAAGAGAACCCTTGGTCATCCTCCAAGAGAAGAAATGCTCATTACTGCACATGAGACAGGAGGCTAGAGAGTAGATGTGCCAACAGTATGGTGGTAAGTAGTATCAGAGTATCAAAATGAATACTTAAGGATTTTCATCTGTCAGTGGAAAAAGATAAACACCACCAAAGCAGTCCTAAGCTAGTTACAGCAATAAAAATAACTGGATTAAAATAAATAAGTCTGAGAACTCTATTTATTTAGGGACTTGACTCATCCAACCATTTATGTGATCTTCAAAAAAAAAAAACAGTTGAAAGAAGCTGATAACTGCCAACATGAAAATAGGATTTCTTGTGTTAAAAAGTTAAATGCTCAAAAAAGCCAATACTTCCCTGCTGGCACTCACCAGCCAAAAAAGTAGGTCTAGATTTTAATTCATAACCTGATGCTTTTCTATTAACTCCAGAACTACTAGCTGAAGTTCAAGAAGAGTAAAGACTGATCCTGCTGTGCTATGATGGAGGAAGATGGCTCAGTTTGGAACTAAATATAAAGTTTCACTAACAAGCTAAAATGCTCCTCAGAGGGAACATCTATATGAGATACTTTTGTTGCTGTAGTGATGAGCTGCAGCAACATAGCTCATCGCTGCTGCAATGTAGCATCAGCGGGCATGAACCGTGATGTCGATTCTACTGTGCAGTAGCTCGTTGCTATTGCACAGTTGGGTCAGAATTGACCCGTGCACCTCTGGGACTGTGCAGTAATTGCACAGTTAGGTGCATGTATAGATGCACCCAGTATGTTTTATATTGACTCTGAGTTCAGGCAGGCAGATGAATTAGCTTGGTCACCAATTAGAACATCTTGTCCTTAGAAAGCGAAGTAAAATAGTAAAACCTCTTTATCGCTCCAACCAAAAAGTAGAAATTTAAATGGGCTCATGTTCTCCAAGTCATCTTTCCAACTCCTTTATTTGTCTTAGGTCATCTGCAAGAGATAGGAGATGCATGCTGCAGTGATCGGTGGGATACAACCAGTGTATACCTGTAGGCACTGTATTGCTTGTGGAGCACTAAAGAGCATTTGATGTGCTACTGAGTCATTGACAGCATGCTCTAGAAAAATGACCCTTTACTTTTTTGACCATTACCCAATTTCTGGTTGGCTCACACCATTAACAACTCACTCCAAGTCTGAGCCCACCTGAGGTAATTCATTTACTGTACAGTGCTGTAACTCCATGTAGCACACCTATAACTTTGGAACTGTTGCTCTAGTACAATATATGTTGCTATATAATGCAATAGGTGATCCCTCATGTAAACAATCAGAAAGATGCATCAAACATTAAATGTATATAATAATGAGTGCACTCATCTTTACATTCCATTTTTAGGTCTGTGACTAATGGGATGTTAAAGGGATTTTTTTACCTATTTCTAGCACAGGATGGATTTTCTGTTTTTCTGTTCTCTGGGACTTGGTTTTGTTTAGCTCTTGATGGTTTCCTTGGAAATTTGGTTTTAAATTTAATTTGGTTAAGTCTGTATGACCATTTTAAATCACATTCTGAAATTTAAATACTGACTATATAAATTAATAATCAACGAACCTGGAGAAGCTTGGAAGTACGTTTAAATGCTGAGAGGCATGAAAGTACTTGAATGACTACATTATGTTATCATCTGTTTTATATGAAGTCATTTCCCGACACTGTTATATCTAAGATATATACCTGTCTGAAATGCACTCATGCTTATCCAACCTAAAATCAGAGACTGACAGATACTTTTAGCAAGTGAGTAACTGAGAAGTGGAAATCAAACAACACTATGGAAAATGATTTGACAACGGATGGTGAGACGTAGATCCCCAAGTTTAGTGGCAATGTTTATAGAAAATATATCAATATGTAGGAACTATCTTATGCAATAGAAACCTGATTATTTCCACTTAATTGAATGAGCTGCTTTTTAAAGATTATTTTACTGTATTTGCCATAAATTATGACATACTACTTTGCAAGTTAATTAGCTTCATTAAAATTAGTGTCTTAAAATTTTTAATCTTCTTTCTAATCTCAAAATGTCACTCATTTCTTCATGTATCATATCACATAATTAAATTTGCATGGCAGCCAATTTTACTTGTCTGTTGCTGAAACACTGAAAATTTGTCTACAATGGAAGAATGGAATATTTCTATTTTTGTGCATTGACAATAAAATATTAATTATTTTCAAACATGGTAACAAAGCAACACAAATTCTGCCATTGTAATTATGATTGCCTAGTAACAACATGTTCCTAAATGACAATGGAAATTAAATGAATACTTATTACTTTGTGTTGCTGCTGAAAGGATTTTTCTTTTTTCTTTTCCCCCCCTCCTATGTAGTTCTTATTCTCAGGTGGTGGTTGCCTGTTAGGTGAAGGTATATTAGCCAAATACTATTCTACTCCATAAATTGTCAATTTGCTTAGTCTCAAACCTACAGTAGTCTGTCATTAATCACATAATAATTGGATAATTCTTTCATCATCAATACATTACAAATTGCATGCAAGGTATTCAACAGCTTTGTTTACCAGATTCCAATCTCTCTAGAGAAGCTGCATATTTTACAATTAAGAGCAAGAACAAAGGCTTGCTTATTCTATATTCTAGAAAGGCACTAGATTTTCCTTTTATGCTATCTGCTTCTATACTCATTGGGAAAAAATAGCAATTATTTGCAAACAAAATATCCATCTACATGTGCAGGTAAAGGTGCAATTGGATCTAATGTGCAATCCACACACTCATACCGCCTGCCATGCAACGTGTGGTGAGAGGTGTGCAAGGCAGGAGGCGTGATTGTGGGACTGCACATTAGATCTAGTCATGTCTTATTGCTGGTGCAGGGGGAGCCTGATCCTGGGCTTCCCTGGCACTGGCAAGACTCAAGCTCCCACAACTGGGAGTCCCCTTTGCTAAGAGGGCTCCCAGCCTCAGGGGCCATGAGCAGCCAAGGCCAGGAACTCCATCAGTTGCAGAGCTCGTGGTCCCAACTGTGTATAAGGTGATCAAAAGAGGATTGAAATGGGCTTTTCTCTGTGGCTGTAGGGGACAAGACTAGGAGCAATGGCTTCAAGCTGCAGTGGAGAAAATTTAGGCTGGAGATTAAGAGGAACTCTGACTATGAGGGTGGTCAAGCATTGCAACAGGCTACCTAGAGAAACTGTGAAATCCCCATCCTTGGAAATTTTCAAGAGGAGGTTGGATAGACACTTAGCTGGGATGTTTCAGTAGACAGGTTAGATTTGCACCTCAAACTAACCAAAGTGTGTATACATATACATACACACATAGCACAAGCTTCCATGAACTGAAGCTCTCTTCATCAGGTGTTTTAATCAAGGACGGTCCCTTGAGTAGGGAAGCAAGTAGGGTTCCTCCATCCTACTTTCCTATAACCCTAGTGCAGATTAGTTCACCATGAAGCCTATCAAGGATAAAATATAGTAAGAGACCTTTAAAATGTATGACAAAGGTTGAGTTTACCAAGATCTCTACAAGGAATTTCTTCAAGCTGAGCCTTGAGTCTAGAGGTTTGAATTATATGATGATATTAACCTATGATTAGATAATATGAAAAACATGAAGTCTGCAGTATTACATGGATCTGAGGACAGAATCTGGCCTGAAGTTATACAACAACACATTAAAGATTATGTACCTTGAACCAGTGGTTTTTTTCTTGGACAAGAGATTTCCATACACTCATTTTTATATTTCAGCACCTCCCATATTAATATGTTCTAACAACAAGCAGTAGCATAGCAGTGATATTTTAGCCATGATGGTCCAGGAAATATGTGAGAGGCAAATAATTGTTTGTTTGTTTGTTTTCTGGGGGGAGCAGAGGGGCCTTGACATCTTTTATTGAATCAACTGTACAGTTGGGAGAAATTTTAGACTAGCTCTCAAGCACAAAGTACTCTTCTTCAGGTGTGAGGTCTGAGAAGCTGACATAGCATAAGTGAAGTAGCAAATATTCCTGACCTGGGGAGGGCAGAGGGAGCTGGTCCTGGGAGGAGTGCCTGTCCCAGACTGGGGTTAGCAGTCACCCTGTTCTGGGGAAAGTATGAGGAGCACTGTCCTGCTCCTCCTGTTTCTCCTGTATATTGGCAGAGGGGGAGCAGCTGCATGCTGCTCTGCACCCTGTCCCCCAACTGAAGCCCCGGTATGGGGAGCACAGAGGGGTTTTGCCTACAACTCCCAGTGATGGGAGCAGAGAGGTGGAGCAGCTGCTGCTTGCTTCTTGCTCTGTCCCCAGACTGGGAGCTGACATGGGGTTTGCCTTGCTGCTGCTACATTCCTCTCCTGGACCAAGTCAAAATGGGACTGGAACAGCCCCCAAATGTGTGGCCCATGAGGGGACTGGATGATGATCCCTGTCTGGGAAAAGCCTAGAGAGTAGGGCTACTCCATCTCTTGGAAAGATTTCCCAGCAGTGGAAATTTCTCAGAAGGCCAGTGAGTCCAGGAGTTCAATCCAGATGGTGAAAATATTATCTATGTAACACAGGTGTGCTTCAAGTTTGGTGGTGCATTTTGGGAAGATGGGGAAGGGGCATCTTAATATCCATAGCTGTGCTCATCATTTGGAGGGAGTGTTGTTTGTCACCAG
The DNA here is from genome assembly GCF_001723915.1 of Gavialis gangeticus. Lineage (NCBI taxonomy): Eukaryota > Metazoa > Chordata > Crocodylia > Gavialidae > Gavialis > Gavialis gangeticus. Next base: position 17,834,652 of record NW_017729022.1, read on the forward strand.
CAAGTGACCTGCTTTGTGCTGAAGAAATAATTTAGGTCACTGATGTTGGGCTCTATTTCTAGTCATCATTTCTGCACCTCTTAATTCAGAAACGGTTTTGCCAAATTTTCTCAAGTTTGTGGTGGGATCAAAATAGTGAAACTGAATAAGAAAAACATAATGTTACACTTGCTTAATATTAGGGCAAATCCTGGCATTAAATTATAATACATGGACAAGTGCCATGTCTACAAGAAGTTTTATTGTTTTCAGTGGACATGGTCAGAACGAGGAACCTAGAAGACCTGCTTCCTGAATTTTTAGTTACGACATATTCCCAGTAAAACATACTTAACTATATGTCTGTCTGAGACTTAGGGCACATCTGTGCTGTATCCCTGCCAAGCCAAGAAACAAGACCCTGCCCACTCCATGTATGCCCAACCCTGACAATTAGACAAAAGAGATGGCATAGAGAGGCATTGACAGTGTGCCATATGCCATACTCAGGCTCTCCTGAGATACTTCATTGCCATTAACTACCAATAAGTATTGGGTGTCCAGATCTTTTAGTTGACTTCAAATATCCTAACTAACATGTAAGTGCACACCCTCCCCTCCCGCAACATGCACATATATCATGCCCAGCAAAGGGAAGGAGGAAGAGGACTGAAAATTTTAAACAGGGGGTCCCCAACCAGCTCATCACTGGACCCAACTATAAAATTCTCCTGGCTGGAAAATAGGTTTGTTCTTTAATGTCTATTGATTATATTTCCATTATTTCCTCACAGGAAAAGCTCTGAGATATGTGGGGGGAAATATATCATGAGTAAGATTTATTCCCGACCCTAACTCTGTTTCAACACAGTTCTTTTTCAGGCTAGCTGAACATGCTCACTACATTTCAGTCTGTGAGCTGTTAACATCACACTCTGTCACTTTGCTGGAAGATCTGAAACACTAGCAGAAGGAGAACTGGAGCAGCCAGAAGATAGAAAAGAAGCTGGTGCAATTAATTGAAGTATCTTGAATTGATGAGAGCTGTCAAGAGCTTGCTAAGAGGAAGGCTACCAAGGGAACCTAATAAAGTGACTAGAAGAGATCAAGGATATTATGGGATCTCAAGGAAATGGCTAGAAGCAATATGAAACAATAGGAGAGCACAGTTTTGTGGGTGGAAGAGCAGAACAATATGTGTAAGCCCCAGTTATGCTTTCAGAAGTGATTAGGGTGCCGGGGCAATTAAAACAATCTTGAGTAACTACCACTTGCTGCTGATCAGTGCTCAAGCACCTTCACCTTGAGACAATAAAGTCAGTATTTTTAGTTCTATTACAGCATATTCCCAATAATTCACTTACATGAATGTTACGTGATGCTATTTTCTTTTTAGCTGAACTTCTGAGATGAATAAAAATAAACCATATTTTATTTATTTTGTTTCTAAGGATACCATGCTGAGTATGCTCTGAAACGGTGTCTAAGTAACTGAGCTTTTACTGGAAGAAGGTGTTTGGCTGAATAAAAAGTAAATAATATGTAGTCATAAAAAACAATTAAACAGAAAAAATAGACAATAGGTATAGCATTATCATGAACAAAGATTTATCAAATGCTTTAATATTTGTGATGTTTACTAACATAAAACTAGTTAGCATGTTCTACAACACTGAAGACTTAATTTGTGTCTGATTTCCATAGTGCTACTAGTGCTACTCAAATTATTATTATTTTTTAACAGATGATTTTATAGTCCATGAAGTTTCTGAAGGAGGACTTAGTAATGATTTACACATAAGCCTAACAGGTTTGGAAAGCACCCCGAGAAAGCTTGCTTCTCTCCAGCACTACAAAAAAGTAGCAGTAAAACTACTTGGTTCATAATAAGTAACTCACTCTATGTAGGGCATCATTGCAAATATGTAGGGACCTTCCGAATTCATGGTGTAAGTAGAGTACACAATGGCTCCTTTAATCTTGCCCCCTCCCCTCCATTGCTGCCAATTAGCAGAGGAAGCCACCGCTCCCTCCTGATCAGCAGGGAAGCTAAAACCACAGTTTTAAACATGGTGCTGTTTTTGCCTCCCTGCCAGTCAACAGCAAACAGTAGGGCTGTCTGGGACCCATCAGCCCGTCAGTGGTGAGAGGCAAAACTGGTCCCATATTTAAAACCACAGTTTTCACCTCCTTGCTGATCAGGAGTGAGCTGCAAGCAGGGCCCCTCCCCTAGTCAGTGGGAGAGGTGGGAGACATTAAAGACTGAAAGAGCCATAGTCCACCCCACTTCCACAAAGAATTCGGTAGGTCCCTACAAATATGTATTTTATATAACAGTGAAGGCCAACAAATGTGAAGATAGAGATCCTTGAATCATATTAATTAAAATACTATATTAGACGTGTTTTGTAACTTATTAAAAAAAAAGCCCTGTTGACTGAAAAACAAACATTTTTGTGCAGTTCTTGGGACAGATCACGAGCCAGTATGTTGTTATAGCACCAGTAAGAATAGTCACCATAAACTGTCCACATGGACAACAGTTATGACAATTTGCAACAGCTGAGGATTTGTCTCAGTAATGTGTTTCTTATTTATTTAGACAAATTGTTGAATCATTAAACATATCCATAACTGACAATAACATTTGATCCCTCTTACCTGTTTTTCATGGATTTAAATAGTGGGATACATCATCAGAAAGATTGCTCCCCTCTGCCCCACAATAATCTCATTCTTATTTTAACAATATAGCACTTAACCTGTTAAAAAAACAACATTCTGGGTAAATTTTGTAACTGTAAGTACATCAAAGAAAGTTTTTGAGATCCTGAGTAAACTTTCTGGATACTGAAAGTTGAATCAAAAGCCTGACCTGTATGATTCACGAAAAAATGTTGATGTTTTCCACAAATGGAATTGCATTTTAAACATTTTGATTTTGTTGCAATGCAGAAACAAAATTAGTATCAAAACCTCAAACTTTCAAAAACTCACTTTAAAATGTTGCCACAAAACTATATTGTTGCTGGACAGTTTAAAATGGTACTTTTGAGACTCTGCAATGTTAATAGAAAACAGAAGCTAGTTAGTTGTCAATTACAAGACTTAATTGTAGTACAACTTACAACATGAATTAAGTTTTGAGTCTGAAATTAAATTTGTCCACCAGTTTTGAGTATCTGTTGTATAGACACACCTACATGTAACAAAGTAAACATTTAAAAGACTAATCAAAACAAAATAGATTGCCTAGAAGAGATAAGAGATACCTTTGAGTGAAAATCAAACAACTTTTTTTTTATATTTGTGGATCTTAAAATACTGTTTCTTAGCAGGGGCTTCTACCTAGGTAGAGTTTTGGTCAAATGTATCCCTACCTTAATTCTACTAAGCTCAATGCAATTGTACTAGAAATGCAGCTGGCTCTTTGATTTGAGATAGAAATAAATTAGCTATCTAATAAGTCTGTTTCTGCTGTCCAGTTTTAAATACTGCATAATATGATTAAATGCTTGTGTGACATCTTTTATGGAAGTACTGCAATTTGATTAAGGACTTGGTCCAAAGGCTGATGAAGGTAGTATAATGATTCCCTTTGGATCGTTAAAGAACAATAAAGAAAATATTAACACAGTTCTTGAGCATCATATTTAAAGCATCCTAGTGTTTGCTGCTTCAAATTAAATTTTATTATGGAGCCACTGGCTTGTTATCACATGAAAATATGGATTCCAGATGACTCTGAGGTATAATGCTTTAAGAGTCAATCTCAAAATACATGCAAGAGCACATAGAAAAAGCTTCTCTGTAAGATAAATGAGATGATGGATAATCAGTGCCTTGTGGATTAACTACTTCACTGCTGCAAGGATGTATTATAAGATTTAAAAAAAACCCAACAACAAACACACACCTCAGGAATAATTGATTGCAATACTTTCATGTTGTGTTTTCAAATGTATGATGAGTAGAAACATACCAGTTCAGCAAAGAATTGCTCTGAAACACAATAAGTGTAAGTTCGTAAGAGAGATTACAAAATTGAAGATGTCAAAAAATAATAGCACTCATGTGCAGTCTACTGTACAGTGGATAGACATGTAAAATATGCTTTCTGACTTCTGAGATGGAAGAACACTGGTTTATTGGGAAGCTGGGAATGTGGCAGGATGGGAATCAAAAAGGAAACATCAATAAGAAATTAAACTTTCTTAAACATTCAATTATATAACAGTGCTAATTGGGTTAGATTTAAGATTTAATTTAATTTCATATAACCACTAGGCATGTGCAAAGCAGCAAGTATTCACTACAGATTCAGATTCAGCTGATTCAGAGGACAGTGATTTGATTCACAGATTTAAATCACTGTCCCAATTCAACTCAGCTGAATCAGATCCAAAAGATTTGGCACAACTTCACAAATTCATCCATAGACTAAATGGGCAGTTGACACAGCTGCCTCCAGCTGGTAAGTCTGTTGTGGTTGAAAGGAGGGGAGGGAAGGGGTGTGGGGGAGGGAAGGATTGAGGCTGGGGCAGGGGAGTGCGTTACTCAGGGAGGTGGAGCGGGGTGGTGCGGGTTGTGGGCATGGAAGCGTTGGGAGTGCAGACTCTGCCTTGCTGCCACATGCACAGCTGACATGGGTGGGGGGAGCACAATGCAGGTGCAGCTCACTCTGGGCACAAGGGGCAAGTGGCAGCAGGGCATAGCCTCCACTTCCAGCACTGCTGCGCCTGCTTCCCACGCCTCTCTGTGATGACTGGAAAACGGCAGCAGAGCAAAGTCCCTGCTCCCAGTACTGATGCAGGTGCAGCAGCACTGGAAGTGGGGGCTCTGCCCACCCACCACTTGCCCCCTTCCACCCAGAGTGAGCTGCACCTGCATTGTGCGCCCCCCACCTTGCTGCACCAGCTGGGCAAGTGGCATCAGGGCAGAGTCCCTGCTCCCAGTGCTGCCACACCTGCATCAGTGCTGGGAGTAGGGACTCTGCCCTGCCGCCACTTGCCAGCCAGCACAAGACAGCATGAGGGGGCAGGTGCTACTGCCACTTCCCAGCCAGCATGGGGTGTCACAGGATGCTGGCGTGGCAATGCTGGGAGTGGGAGCTATGCCCTACTGCCTCTGGCCTCCTATTGCCCTCAGTGAGCTGTGCCCACATCCCACCCCCCTGCCCTGACTGGGCAGCTTGTCCCAGCCCCAATCCCTCCCTCCCCCAACCCCAACAGACTTACCAGCTGGAGGCAGCTGTGTCAGCTGCCTGTTAAGTCTATCGCTGAATTGCCAAATCTTTTCCAAATTGATTTGGATGCTTTGAATTGATTCAGAGCTTTTAATTGGGCTCCTGTTTCAATTCAGATTCAGAGATTTGGTCCCTGAATCGGGCCAAATCTCCTCTGAATCAAATCGACTACCAAAGCTTCATGCAGCCCTAATAACTGCCTATGATTATTTCCAGTTCTCCAATGCCCAGTTTGCCACAAGACCTAGTGCACATGCTACAAAACCCACAGAGCCTTTCTATAGTTTTCTTGGTTACTAGAAGGGCCTGAGGGCCCTTCCAATGGCCAAAAGAGGGAAGGGGCAATTGTGAGTCCACAGAAGTAGGTAGGAATACAGAGGAGAAGGAATAGCAATACCACTGGGACAGGACTGAGAGACAGCACTGAACAGAAACAAAACCTAATGGAAGGTAGGAGTTGATGGGAAGGAGAGGTCAGTAGTATGGGATGCAGGATGAGCATTTGGCAGGGGAAGTGGGGAGTAGCAGACTAGAGAAACACTGAGCCTGAATGTCCTGCAGGTGCCCAGCAGGGGAAAAACAGCATAACAGGGATAGTGAAAAATCAGTGGAGCACTTACAGAAAAGAATAGATGGAAGTGCTGGAGGTAGCAGCCGGTTTTGTCAGGAAATGTTCAAAGAATGAGAGAAAATGGGAGTTACCTGTAAGTGGGAAGAAAGAAATGAGCTGTGCATGTAGAATGGTAAGGGAAGTTGGAAGGGGACTGTGCAGCATGGAGGTATATTAAAAAGACAGTTTGATTTGAGTGGAACCAGTGCCCTACAGGTTTTGAGTGCCCTACAGTATCATATCTCAAAAGAAGCTGCTTTGGTGGGTCCTTCATATCCTTTAGCTTCAGTTGATCATTCCAAGTTCATCGTCTAAGGGGTGAAGGGGAGGGGGGATTTAGTAAAAATGAGAGCAGGCATAATACCTTCATTGAGATATAAACACCTTTATTGAGAATATACAATCTGACAGAATACTACAGCATATGAGGTTGGCAGGTCTTACAGCCTGTTGGGAGGTCTGTTGGGGACATACCAGTCAAGTTAATTCTATTCAGACACCTCAGTTTACCTGATGCAGGCCCTGTTACATAACCAACCCTGGACTGGTTTTGTAACCGCATGCATTATAGGTTTCTGCCTAGCAACATTAACTTTAGCTGGAAATAGTAAAATGTGCTGTTAAAAAAAAAAAAAAAAAAAAAAGAGAGAGAGCCTAAACATGGCTTCCTAATGCACTGACAATTTTTTATTAATTACTTTTTCAAGGGTACCTCCTCTTGGTACTACAGGATTATATAATAGATGTGGCCCTGAGACAAAACTGCACTGTAAAAAGGTAAAAATTATCTTTGTAGTAATGGAAAGTTGTAAAATAGTGGGGGGGAAATAATTCTTTATAGCAATCACTTGTCATCTAGCTAATCACTGTAGTTTGTGTCCAGGACCTTTAGTTCCACAGCACAGGCCACTCCTTGGGCTGAAAGTAAAGTTTCATAAGCCGGTAGCAGTAGCTGGCTGTTGTCATTTGGTAGACCAGTGGATTGCAAGGAATTCAGTACACACTAATACATATGCTAGCCCAACGACCTTGTTCAACTCAGTTCTATTACAATGAAAAAAAAATAGTCAATTTCCAGGGGAAAAACACCACCACCACTTCACACATACTAGATGCTTGTACTTCAGAAGCTAATTTCAACAGCTGCAAAAAGTTTTGCAGTGAAGTTTGGTGATATGGAAACCTAACTGTGTCACGAGCAATTTTTACTCTAGCTCCATAGTTAAGTCCAGATTATGAGTATCTGAGATGGGTAGACAAGAATTGTCACTCAAAAAAAGAAAATTCAAGTTGTAAGAAAATGCCTATAATTTGATGCCAGGTACACACCAAGAACAATTCACATTTATCAACATTAGTTTTAAACCAATTCTGAGATACACAGGTTTGTAACTCAGACCAGCAGCTTGACAACAGAGATTGATGCATCTTTCTGCAGAGAATAAGAATATAAATCTGTGTCTTTTCATAAGGAGAATGCTGAAAGAAGATAGGGATGAAGCAATGGACACAATCTATTTAGGTTTCAAAGAGACAATTGACATAGTACTGTAGAGTGAGATAATACATCTCAAAGTAAGAAATAAGGCACACAAAACACTTATACCCTTTAATGTCCTAATGTTGCAAAATACTTTTTCTCCAATACTTTTTTTTTCATTCCACCATGTCCCTCAATTTTTTGCTTCTTTTCTTTTGCTGCTTCCCTTTGTATCATCCCCCTTCCTTCTTCATCCTGCTCTGTATTTTCATTTTCTTCTCTTTATTCCCTTTGGATTTCTGCTTTTCTTTCTATTCTTTACTACCTGTCTCCTCTCTCATTCCTCTCCCACTTTGAGTTGGACCCACTCTACTTTACTGATTAATTTATTATACTCTTAACATGTCCCATGATCCAAGATGGGGAGTGACCTTACTTGAGACTCAAGGAGCTGCAAAAAAGTGTGTTCTTGCATGGTATGACTGTGGCTTTTTTATACTGAGCACTGAGCACGTATTTTCACCCAGGAGCTAGCCACTATACAGCGGTGCAAAAGGGTACCAGTACTTGGGCCAACTCCAAGAAGCAAGTACCATGAGAGATTTTCTTTCCTACAGTAGGGATCAAATAAAGAAGCAGTTAGGCATTAAAAATGTACAAAAAGGAAGTGAATGACTAATATAACTGAGAACTGAAATTGAACTTCACTTCTGTCAGCCTAAATAGACTGTCAAGAGGGCATAAACTGCATTTACACACATCTGTTAAAAGCATCCACCCTATTCAGAGAGAACTGGGTAAAGGTACCATTTTCAGAGGAATTTATGCTTTCTTAAAATTGAAGTAAACTGCACCAGTGCAAACAGCTTTGCCTCCCAACACTGAATTCTGTAGCTAAATTGATTGTTGGCCTGCAATGGCTCTTATCTGGGCGCATCCCCAAAGTAGAGAAGTCATGCATGGATGCATAGTGCTATGGAGATCTGGCCATAAAAAGAGCAGCAGAGTGATACATCCTGCCAAAGGCAGAGGAATTGATAGATATGAGAAGCACTTTTCCTACATAAACAATGTACTGGGTCAAGGTGAAATGGAAAAAAGGTCTTGGGGGTTGGGGCTAGTATATATACAGAACCAGGATGAATGTATTTGTGGGTATCTAGTAGGTGGGATGGAAAATGTCCAGACAAGTACAGGGGAGGGTTGAGAAAAGATACTCAGCTCATTACTTCTACATTTTTTCTCATAAATAGAATGTAACTAGACATAATAATAACAATAACAATAACAATAATAAAGTTCACAAATGGCTGGAATCTTCTTTAGCTAGCTGAGTTTCATTAGAAGCTCTTGTAGTCACCTTTTAAATTTATAACTACCAGCAATCAAGCTACTCCAGTAGATAACACATAAGGTTGGCAAAAGACAACGCATACACCTCAAACACTTCAGAAGAAGAAAATGCCCAGTTCTGCACAGATCAATCCTCACAGTTGAGTTCATGGTCTTGTAGCGCACATAAAAATATGCTTTTGACATATGTTGCTGGAATACAAGCACCGCATTCCTTAAGTTACATTATAATTCAAACCATTCACCTGGACCTCAGCAATGCAAGCATTAATTTTTACCAGAGATCCATTTTCTCCCAAAGAGCATATAGAGCCTATTTTACCCCAAGGACAAGTGAGGTACAATTTGAGAATTAATTAATCACTGTGTGACATATTGTGTATGGGTAACGTGATGGAGATTGTAGGGTCTTTATGCTATGTTCTACATATAGTCATGCAATTTTAAATGTTTTGTTTTGAATTAAATTATGTTCTTTTTTTCTCTGAGATTCAGGATTTGACAGGGGAAATCATTTCTGGATCTCCTGGAAGAGGGGGTGATTGATAACTCTGTTATCTGGGGAGATCAAACCTGGCAAGTGTCATTTTGTTTTAGGTGATTTGAATTTTAATTGTGGAACATAATTATATAGATACCTTTAAGTTGCTGTTTTATCTAAGTTGTCTAAACTGGCAATGCAACATGGCTTTAAGAATCACCTTTGGCCTTGAAAATAATTCCTTAGAATGCTATCATGAAAAGCAAATAAAACGTGAGTTATAAGCGATAGCATTTGACAAGGAAAAAAGGTAGGCTTTTTCTGAAATAATGCAAAAAATCACTTACTCTCAAGCATCTCTTAAGTAATGAAATCCACTATAGAATCTATCATAGGAATTTCCCTCAATGTATTAAACCTGCCCTTTAAAAATGGTAATTGCTAAGTGAGATAAAATTCATATGAGTTTGCCCTTTCCACTGCTGTCTATCAAATGTTTGTCAAAGAGTTTTATGTAATGAGATGAGCTTAGGGTTCCTCTGTTACAGTGTAATAAAAACAAAAACCTACTTAAAGTTGCTATTCCACAAATTATACAATTAACAATGGCTACTATACCCTTTTCTCATATTTCTTGTAGCTAAGATATATTCTTCTACATTCACATGCAGACACTCCAACTGGATTTACAAAACTGAGAAAAGTACCGAAAGAGATTTGCTTTCCTAAAGTACAGATCAAATGAGGAAGCACTTAGATATTAAAGATGTGCAAAAAGAAAGTGAATGGCCAATAAAATAAAAATAGAAGCCAAGAAAATAGAATAGAAACAAAAAAATAGAGTAAAAACTAGACTAGACACCCTAGCTGGCATTAGAAAGATAAAAAAAATAAAGTCTCAGAGAAGAGTTAAAAATCTTGCTTCCAGTAATGAATAAACGAATAAAACAATTCAAAGTCCAGTTTCAGTGCAGACAGGTCTCTTCATTTAGCAAAAAACAATGTTTTCTTAACGTAGAAGATGGAAAGTTATAAGCAGTACAATAAATGCATAAATAAATGCATTATAACAAATACTAGATTAACAGCCAAGCTCCACTTTCAGGTAGATTTGTTGTACCTCTGGAATAAGAAATTGAGGAAGGTATCAGCCGGCTTTGAAATGCCATAGCCCCACACATGCTCTAAATCTGAATATTAATAGTGATTTCACTGACTGCAATTGCTTTGAATTGTACTAAAGCATACATGACAGAAAAAAACATGACCACTAATTTGTTCCCTGGATTACTAGAAGATCATGTAAAACAACCATGCTATTAATATACATTTTTAAAATAAAGTATTCAGGCTAGGCACAATACGGTCAATTTTAATAGGTTAGCTAGAGGTGTAGATTATAAAAAGTCATAACTGTAACTGGGGTGCGGAAGATTTACAGTAACTGAATTGTAAGAGCTTTACAGTACTGCTTTTCCTGGATGCACTAGGTTTTGTTTTCTTTAGGTGAACAATTGGCCCATTATACAAAATTATAATTTTAAGACCCTTTATAAAAATCAGGATTGGAGAGCTTGATCCTAAATTCCATTTTAGAGTAACTTTACCTAGTGTACAAACCTTTATCTTATAGATCATTCATGAAGAATTACAGATAGGAGGATTTGGGATTAAATAGAATCCACGGCCCTTTTAACATGATTCTTAACTTGATACTCAAATAACAAAAGTAGTGCACCACAGAAAGAAAAACTCATAACTAACTTATACAAAGAAGCCAGTTACTCAAACTGTGATGATGTGTACACTCCTTCAAAGCATGCAGCATTTCAGTCTGTAAGCATGTTTGCCACAATGTAAATAAGGAAAGCATAAGCTAAATCAGGAGACCAATGTAAAAAATATAATAGAATTACTGAACTCTGTAACCCAGTATTAAAGCACAATTAATTTTACTTCTTGCTTTTGTGGTATATCGTCTTGGAAGCATTTAATTAGTCAGTATCTTTTTGAACATGTTGGGCCACTCAAGATGACCCAACTCTTATTGCATCTATTTAGGTATGAGTTGAATTTGGCTCATTACAGTTGCCTTGTCTGTATACAAAGTTGGGAAAAGACCATTCAAATGCAAATACCGGAATCCCTTGGAAGCACAGGGCACAAATCCATTCCTCCAAAGCTAATGACTTCTTCACTGGCCCATAGTCATTCATCCACTCAGGGTATAGACACTTGTGCATTTGGAGACATTTCAAAAGGACAGCAGCTGTTATGTTATAATTGTTCCATGTGGACAAGCTGGGAATAAAACAAGTGTAGTATAACCATGCAAGCTTAACTCTGGATGAGGCAGTGTTAGAGGTGGAGTGGTTTCAGTACATTGTGCAGCTTGTCTGCATGGAACAATTAGTGTGTAACAGCTGCTGCCTTTCTGAAACAGCTCTAATAGTATGTGTACCCATATTATCACGTTTCCTTCTAGCCCCATGACCCGTTGATTCCTAGGCATCCAATCACTCAAGTTCAACAGTAAGAGGGAAGGGTCTTGGCTCTGCTTAAGGCACAAAGTTAGGAAACTTTGCTGGGAAGGAAGACAGGCATGTTCAACTCCCCCTGTAGCTCAAGAAGTCCTACAACCAAGAATTTCTCCCTAGTCTATTGAATTAAGCACTTCCCTCCTCTTCCAACAATCAATCATTATTTTTCCTGTAACAAGAAATCTGAGGACCTCTGAAGAATTTAAATGATTCCCAATCAGTTTAGGATCACAGATGATACCTTTTCAACTATGTGCAGTAAGTCAAAATATAAATGTGTAAGAAATCTGATTGCCTTAAGGGTAGGATTGCATTTAGAATCACATAAAATTAGGGTTGGAAGGGAACTCAGGAGGTCATCTAGTCTAACCCCCTGCTCAAAGCATGACCATCCCCAACTGAATCTTCCCAGCCAAGGCTTTATCTTAAAAACCTGCAAGATGGAGATCCCACAACCTGTCTGGGTCCCCTGTTCCAGTGTTTGATTACCCTCCTCCTGAGAAACTTTTTCTTAATTACTTACCTAAACTTCCCTTGCTAAAACTTTAGACTATTGCTCCATCTGCCACCACTAAGAACAGTCTAGCTCCATCGTCTTTGGAACCCCCCTTCAGGTAATTGAAGGCTTCTATTAAATTCCCCCTGAGTCTTCTCTTCTTCAAACTAAAAAAGCCCAGTTCCCTCAGCCTTTCTTCATAAGTCATGTGCCTCATCCCCCTAACCATTTTCATCACCCTCTCTGATTTGTCTATGTCCTATCTGTAGTGGGAGGCCCAAAACTGGACACAGTATTCCAGGTGTGGCCTCACCAGTGCAGAATAGACTAATGCAGCCCAGTATGCTGTTAGCCTTCTTGGCAGCAACAACAAACTGCTGACACATATTCAGCTTATTGTCTACTGTAATCCCCAGGTCCTTTTCTGCAGAGCTGATGCTTAGCCAGTGAGTCCCCATCCTATACCAGTACATGGGATTATTCCATTCTAAATGCAGGACTTTGCATGTGTCCTTATTAAATCTCACAAGATTTCTTTTGGTCTAGTCCCCCAATCTGTCAAGGTCTCTCTGTATTCTAACCCTCCCCTCCTGTGTATGTACTACTCTCCCCAGCTTGGTGCCATCTGCAAACTTGCTCGGGATGTACTCCATCCTAGCTTCCAGATTCTTGATGAAGACATTGAGCAAAACCCGCCCCAGAATCAACCATTGGGGCACTCCACTTGATACCTTCTGCCAACTACATATTGAGCCATTGACTACTATAATCTAAGCCTGATGATCCAGCCAGTTTTCTATCCACCTTACGGTCCATTCATTTAGCACATACTTCCTTAGCTTGCTTCAAGAATGTTGTGGGAGTCTGTATCAAAAGGTTTGCTAAAGTCAAGGTATATCAATCACATCTACTGGTCTCCTTGCATCCACAGAGCCAGTCATCTCATCATAGAAGGCAATCAGGTTGATCAGATATGACGTCCCCTTGATGAATCCGGGCTGACTGTTCCTAATCACCTTTTTCTCCTTCTAGTGCTTAGAAATGGATTCCTTGAGTACCTGCTCCATGATTTTTCTGTGGACTGAGGTGAGGTTGACTTATCTGTAGTTCCCTGGATCCTCTTTCTTCCCTTTCTTAAAGATGGGCACTATATTCAGGCACTTCTACAGAAGAAAACAGATTTGGATTTGGGCTGTAAATTCCTAGTATCTCAGATTTCACATCTGAAAAACAATGAGTTAATCCCGGTCCAGTAAGGGCTGGGAATATTCATGAAGATTTATAAATCACTATTAATGCATTAGGCACCACATGAAAACCATATGTATTTTAAGCTAGAAGCAGCAAAAGAGATCAGTTTTTAATAAAAGGAAACACAGTTGTAGGCAGCAAAAGCTGGCTATATCCTCAGATAAGTACCAATAGAGAAGTTATTGGATATATTAAACAAGTGAATACATGAGATCTGGGACAGCCAGTCTTAAATTGATAAAATAAACCAGTTTCTTGAGACAGCTGAGAGAACATACAATATGGATTTGCCTTTATACCTTATTCCACAAAGAAACTTACATTGAGCTGTTCTGGTATACGACAGTGTAAATAAGAACTGAACAATAGCACTAGAGAAATGAGTCATATTCTTAACTTTTATACCCTGCCAGGTGTTCTGTGGTACTATGAAACATATGAACCTATTTAATATATTCAGATTAAGTCACATGAAATGTAAAAAAAAATTGAAATCCTTCGCAATATTTCAACAATGGAAAGACGGGAGTCCTTCAAACCTAAAATAATGAATCATAGTCCTATTAGATATTTGCTCTTTAATTATGAATTCAGATCAAGATAAATATTGAACGCATGGTATAAAATCCATTTGTGCATCATATGACTTTAAATAACATAACGAAAAATTAAAGTTCATGGAAGGTTGTATGTACACACATCATAGAAATATAGGGCTGGATGTGGACCTTAAGAAATCATCTGGTCTAAAGCTTTGCTCTGGTAGGATCATTCGCTCTATCCCCCAACAAATGCTTATCTAACCTACCCTTAAAGGATTTTGTATGACACTGATTGCTTAACCACCCTCACAGTTAGAAAATTCTTCTTAATATTCAACCTCCAACTATAAGGGTGGTCAAGCATTGGAACAGGCTACCTAGAGAAGGTGTGCCATCCCACCTACCTCCTTTTCTTTCCCCCACAGGAAAGAGGCATCTGTGTTAGTTGGTTTTTGGTTGGAAAACAGAATCTCCATCCTGAAGCAAATTCCAACATTTCAATAATTTTTTTCATATTAATTGGAATAAAGAGCTAAAATTAGAAAATACCTGGCAAATTAAAAACAAAAAAGTGCTTTGGAACTATCAAAATATTTTAATACAATAGGGAAACTATATAACATCAAATATTAAATTAATAAAATAGACTCCCAAAATATTTTGCCATAACATAGAAATAAATCATGCTGAAACAAGGAAAGAGTCATAAAAACATGTTTTAAACATATGGAAATGAGAATGTAAACAATTAATTTAACCTGTTTCTTCTTCCATTGATCAGTATCAAAACTGACATATTCCCATGCAACTTCATTTTGATGAACCTATCTTTTCCAATAGAAAATGTTCTGTTAAAAATTTTTAAAACTAAACTCTAGTGGTTAACAGCCACTGCATGAATGATAGTACCAGCAAATCCTGAGGCTTCTCCTCCAGGAAGGTTTTTATAATGCTAACCAGATCAGCCCAGAAAACAGTATTTCCTGTTAAAACAATTAAAATAGATATACATATTCTAACCCCAAAGCTTACATAGATTTTTTTGAAGAGAATATATTCTAACCCCACATTTTTTTGAAAACCTTTCCCCCCATTTTTTATAAGAATAACCTATAAAGAAAATTAAAAGGAATGTGAGTTTCCTACTACAACATGTTCCAAAAAATAATTTTTCATAGGGAACAAAATGTAATCACCCTCTGTAACAGGGGGCCTGCTCAGGGCCGATCTCGCTGTGGCCTGCCCACCTGTTCCTGGGCTAGCCACCCACATTCTCGCCTGCCACACCTTGTTCTTAATTAATTAAAGGTGTAATTAAGTGGGAGGCTGCCCATTTCCTGCCCTGATACCAGGGAGCAGCCCAAACCTCACTGATGGCATCTAGATGGTATCATAATCATAGGACCCACACTGGGCCTTAGAATCCTCCTAATTGAACCCCACCTGGATACCGTTCTTCAGGTAGTCTCACCTGCCTTCGTACTGGGCAGCATAGCTCCCTGTACTGCTTCCACTTTGGGTGTGGTCCCCCCCAGGACCTTTGGATCACTAGCTCTGGCCCACCTCCAGGCCAGTCAGAACCCCAGGTGTGCAGCTCTTGGTCATTCCTCACAGTGGGCCCCCGGCCCTTCAACCCTTCTGGTCCTGGCCCCAGCATTGACCAGTCAGGGGAATTTCAGACAGGCGTGAGTCTATGGCCTCACTCATTCTCCATGTGGTCCAACTTCCCAACCCTCCAACAAGGGGTAACCCATCCAGTTGTGGGGGCTAGGGGTTAAGGTGCCCTGACCCACCTTTCACCGGAGTGGTAACTGGCTTGGCATTTCCTGTGGGCTCCCGCGCCACTGGGAGCCCCACCAGGCCACCCACTCCTGGCAAGGTGCAGTTTTAGGTCATCCCCAGGACCAGGAGCCTCCTGTCCATCCCCTACAGCTCCTCCCTTACCTCCAGATGATATCATCAGCCCTCCAGCCAGGCAATGTTGTTGCCTGGCCCCCAGCAGCAGAACTGCCGTGTTTATATGGGCACCCCCAGATCCAAAATGGCTGCCCTCATCAGGCACCTGGTGGCTGCCAGCTCCAGGCCCTTAAAGTGGCAGGCACAACCAGTGCCCTGCCACACCATCATTAGGACCTTCAGATCTATAACACTGAACTAACTAGTTTATTTATTCCAGTATTCAATACTGGAAAGGAAAAAGTAGCCAAGAACAGTAGTGGGTTCTTATACTCCATGTAGATCTACCGCTAGAGTGCAAGTTATATACACTTTTGCCAGTTGGTTCCACCACTATTTGTTCAGGAATAGCACATGTTATAAATGCTAGGTTCTGGAGAGAACCGACTCTCATCCCATAGTCTCCTAAACCCAAGCCATCAAACCTGTGTTTACTCCACCTGTCCCAGTCAGTATAATTTATACTAATGTAACAAGAAAACTGCAAGTGAAGTCTGCTGGACAGTCAGTGAATCAGCCTTTTGTCTTTATTTCTTCTTCAGACAAGAAAATATCCAATAAAGTTTAAATCCAGGGTCTATATGTTCAGCCTATCTATAATACTCTTGTACAAATAAAGACTAGAAACAATTTTTAAAATCTTACATTTTTTGCAGAAACTGAAACCAACTAGAGATACTGCTAAACATCTATTGGATTTTCTTTAGCAACAGTAAACTGGAAGAAGTGTATATTATGCTACATATAACATGTTAAATCTATTTCTTGTACAAATTCCCATGCCCTTCATTTCAAAAACAAAAATAGAAAGAAAGAAAGGCTGGTGCTTTCATGATTCTAACATATATTGGTATGAGTCCCTTGTTCTTTCCTGCATTCAGGTTTGTAAAGTGGTCGTAACAACAGCTGTTCTCTTCTACAGAAGATGCCTGTGGTGTTTTAAACCAAGCATATGTTTCTAATGCTAGTGTCTCACCTGAGTCCAACTCCCTTACAACTTGAGTTGTCATGGAAGGTTTAGGTTTATGAGCTATTGAAATGGTCTATGCATCTTCCTTTGGATATTCTCCAGGATAGTCATAAACTCTCTGGGGCCTAAGGAATCAGCCTTCCCACTTAGTATTGGAGAGATGTTTTGAGTAATGAGGAAGAAATTTACCTCCTTCCCTTCTGTTAAGCCTAGTATGTGCCAAATGACTTATTATGTGCTCCAGACAAGAATCCCTCAGCAACAAACAGTTCTTTCTATTATGAATCATTGTGGTTGGAGCTCCCTGTAAAGAATGTGTTCACTGCAAATTTTCACTTCTAACAACATACTCCAGTATCTTTTCCTGATGTTAAAGAAACATCACTTGTTGCCAGTCCTAACAATACAAATGAATAGCAACACTAAAGCTAGCAAGTATCTTTGTGCTCAGAGCAGTAGTGCAGGTAAACTTAGAGGTTACATGTACACATGAAAATCCATAATTCAGCTCTCTATCTCCTCACAAGACAGTATTGCCTATGCATCCTCCATGGGTGGGTATATTAAGGTGGTGGAGCACCACTACATTATTTGTATGGACATCAACAGATTTTACTTCCTTGGGAGCCCATGGGCTTCTGAAGTTATTCCTCTAGGAGCCCAATCCAGACCCTGCTGTTTTTCTTTAAAGGTCATTTAAAATATGCATGTAATGTTCACTTACATCACTGTTATATTAACTACCATAATTACCCAAATCCAAGATGACTCTGAATTCAAGATGCTTCCCTCCCAATAGTTAGATTCTATACACAGAAAAGTAATATATTTGTTATAGTTTTTCATGTATTTTGCAGAATTTGTTGTAGTTTTTCATGTATTTTGTATCTAGCTATTGGAGGGTTGTCTTAAATTGGTCTCTGGAATATGCATCGGTACCCCCTAGTGGTTGTATTGCACAAGGCTTCTGACTCCAGCTCCCTAATCTGGTTCCTTCCACTTCTTCCTGCCATGTCTTGGTGTTATAATTGAAGTGTTGTTTCAGGAGGCTGCCTTTAGGCAACTGAAGCGTAGGCCATAAGCGCTTTGCTCCCCCCTACACATGCCCTGTCTGCTGATCAGCTTAGGGCAGTGCTAGGATCTGCCCTTCTCTTTTTTATCTTGCCCCTTCTCCATCTGTGGGCAAGGTTCAGCCCCTGTTGGGTTCCAGCCTGCCTTAATTTAGTCAGGGCCTTAGCCTGTCTGGGCTCTGACCCTCTCCCAGGCTTTCCATCTAAGGAGGAGGTTTTGCTTGCCTCCCACTCCAAAACCAACAAAAGAAGTACAGACAGAAAAACCACTGTAGCCCAGGTAACTTGGGTATATACTCATCTTCTCCAATTGAAGGGGATTGTTAGCTGGCAGGTGTGCTGTGGGGGAACTGCAGACCGCTCAGTTTCCCTCCATCCCAATAAGATATCTAAACATATAACATAAACAATACCCTCTGGGTAAATGCCATAAAACCTTATACCAGTGCTCCAGATACAGGTAAGTCACAGGTAAGTATCTGATCTGAAACAGATAAACCCCAAAATAAACAAACCACAAAGATAAACTTAATCCCAAGGGGAAACTCTAATGCCCTTGGGCTTTTCCCAAGCCCTACAAGGAAGATGGTAACTTTAGAGGGGGGCCTCCCAGTGGGACCTCTCCTTTCAGGAGCCCTTAAATAACCAGGGGGGACTCCCCCTCCCCTCTGGGAATCTTCTTTTCCCTGCATTTCATGGCTTCCAGGCCTGGAGGGTGGCCCTCGTCCTCTGTGCCAAGCTGCTGTTTCACCTGCAGTGGTCTTCATGGTGGTCACTGTCCCCTGGAACAGGGTTCCTCTATGCAGGGCTTCTGAGGCCTCTGTCTTGGCCCTGTCTGCTGGCTCAGTAGCCCAATTACCATCTGGCTCTCTGGACTCAACCTTTTGCTATGGATTGGAGGCTTGGGCTGCCTCATGCAGCACCAGCCTCGGTCCGCTCCTGGACCCTCTGTGCAGTGTCTCCTGCACCAAGCTCCCAGACTCATTCTGGGGGTTGAGGACCTGAGCCACCCAAGTGCTCCAAAGGTCCTACTCCATACACTGGCCTATGCACTGTCTCTCTGGCCTCATACCAGAGGTTGCAGACCTGAGCCGCCTCACGCAGCTCCCAGGGTCTGGATGCCATGCGCTGTGCTGCATACCAAGAGCCTAGCTGCTGGAGCCATCCACTATTCCCTGCTGATGGAAGTCTTCAGGGGTGCTTCTGGGTTACTGCTTTGTCCTGCTGAGAAACTCTCCTCAGCTCTTCTAAATCCCGCTTTTCTCTCTTCCCTGTCCTGGATGTTTTTTTCTCATGCTGGGCACACAGCTCCTTTTATACACTCCAGGGCTCTGCCCCTAAAGTCTTCCAGACATGAGCATTGCAGTCTACAATCAGGGCCTGGGGTGGGGCGGGGAACTCATCCACCCCTCCCCTCAGGAAAGGGGCATGATTTAACTCCTCTTGCTGCCTCCTGATTGGTGGATGGGCTCCACCAATCAAAACATCAAGATTTCAAGCCTGGGACTCAACTCAAGCTCCAAAAGCCAAGTCTGCTACACCACAATGAAAAATGGCAGGATCCTGGGTATTTTTCAATATGGTGTCTGTACCAGTCCTCACAGGTGTTCTGATCCACTGGGTGTTACTACCAAAATAAGCAGAGAGTAAATAAGGAAAAAAAACACAAAAAACAGAAGTGTATCGGGCACTTATAAACAGTCCTTGATCCTCAGGGTTCACCCACACCCTGGGCCTTTCCTGGGCAAAAAACTCCAAACAAACCAGTCTTCCTGGGTGTACTGAGTCCCCTAGGGCTCCTCTGGGTTTAACATAAACAGTTCTCAGTTCTCTGTATACCCCTTCCCCAAGGCCCTCCCAAGTCACTAAACAAAAGTCCTTAGTATGTGCTTGGTCCCTCACTCTGCTGACAGAGTTTCCCCATCTCAGGCAGAAGCCCTTCTGGCCATGCATGTGTTTACCCTTTCCTCCCTAGCAGGCTCCATCTCCCTCTACCTCTGGGGCCAGCCTCCCTTCTCTGCCCTGAGGAGAGACCATATCCCAGTCAGCCACTCCTGCTTGGTCAGTTAACTGGGTTTCCTGCTCCCCTGGCCCAGGCATGGCTAATCTCTGTCTCCCTTCTCGCCACTAGGTTCTGCAAACAGCTGACTGCAAAGTGGCCTTGTCAAGGTGGTTTTCATAGCCCAGGGCTTGGCATTTTCCCTCCATGGGACCTTGCTTCCTCCTGTTCACCAGGGTGTCTCTCTTGGTGATGGAGATGTCCTTCATGCTCACAATGCTTGCAGGGTATTTCTTTGCAGCAAACAATCCCCTCCAGGCTACAAAAGTTCAAGCCATAAAGCGGCCCTGCTGACTTTCCTATCTTCCCCATAACAGGACTAGGGAAAGGACTTCCCCATAACAGGACCCTGTTACAGTCCCAACACTGTCACTGCTGCAGCAGGAAAAGTAATGGCAG
>NW_017729022.1:17860082-17873467 GCF_001723915.1 Gavialis gangeticus
GCTCACAATGCTTGCAGGGTATTTCTTTGCAGCAAACAATCCCCTCCAGGCTACAAAAGTTCAAGCCATAAAGCGGCCCTGCTGACTTTCCTATCTTCCCCATAACAGGACTAGGGAAAGGACTTCCCCATAACAGGACCCTGTTACAGTCCCAACACTGTCACTGCTGCAGCAGGAAAAGTAATGGCAGAGGTAATGGCCTGACCCCTTACTTCCCCCCTCCACACACACACCTTGCCCTCTGCTGTCTGTCCCCCTAATGCCTGCATTCACATATGTGAACACCCCAGTATCAACCCCTCCCCACGGTACCTTCCTCCCCAGTGCCTTCTCCTCCATGTACCCCATGCTACTTGCCCCTCCATGCCTCCACTTCCTGGCATCTGTTCCCTCACAGTGTCTGCCCTCCACTTAACCCCCCTGCTGCTTGCCCTTTCCTGATGTCTTTGCCTTCTCTCCAAGCTTTGCCACCTCACTACTTGCTCTCCAGCTCCACCTCCAGCTCTGGCAGTGCTTTTAGGCTTTCTTCAGCCATGTTCCAGCCCAGGGCATGGAGTACATGACTGCTCTGGCACCAGCCTGGCCATGCAGCCACTGTTGTGGCGTGGCAGCTGTGGCCTGGCCCTGGAGCAAGAGCTCAGGCCAGATCTCCTGCACTACAGCTGCCTGCTCCTCTGCCACCTTGCACTTGAATCCAATATGAGGGACTTTTTTTCCCTATGTTATGTAATGGGGTGAAAGCCTCATATTGGATTTGGGTACTAATACTTCATCTTGATACTAAAAAGAGTAAAAATAAAAGATTACCAACAATGAAATATTCTTTTTTTTGGTTCCTGAGACATTGCTAACCTAGGCAACTTAATCCAAGGGGTTATGAACTCTCATTTATATCCAAGTCATTCTTCATGGAGGAAAGGGTACTTTCTGCTATGTGGAGTAGCTCTCTCTGCTCCAGGACTGGGATATTGGGAGATTAACGCAGTGATTAGAACCATGGTCCATAAATGGCACCTGCTAGGATCATAGCATGGGCTGTCCAGACACAGGATGCTATCAAGGGCTAGGCAAAGAAAGTTAAACTGTGGAATTCAATTCAGTAGTGAGGACACATTCCACACAGGTCAGAAGAGAAAGCCAGGAATCAGCATAACAGACTGAGCTTGATAACCAGGAATCAGAATGCAAAGCTAAGATCAGAAGCCAGAGACAGGAACTGAAAGGACAGAAAGTAGTACAAAAACAGGAGATAAGAGTTCTAGATTTCTGCAGGGGTACAGATTTGCATACACAGTCCAGGGGGTTGAGCTGTCCTTAGATGTGAGCTATAGCCAATCAAGCAAACAGGTTTAGAGGTGTGGGGTTCAAATCCAGGTGATGAAAAATAGCTCATTAAAGTGCTCAGCACAGTGTTGATTGGTCTCCACACCAGCTTAACCCCTACACATAACTCTGTTAAGATGTGGATGTAGCTGCAGAGACCAACATCATTCTTTATCTTGGGGTTTGAACCTAGGAGGCAGAACAGATTGTACAGATTAAGGCATGCTATTTAATGTACAAAGAAAAATAATTTTGTTATTCAAAGCAAATCACAACACTTATTACCCATCTCTTTCCAGAGAAGTAGCAGGTCTACAGTATCAAACCTTCACCGCAGGGAGAGGTTTTGAGAATCCTTCTCAGGCTTCCTGGGGTCTCCCACCCCAACAGCAATACAACTTCTTTATGAGCAACAATATAGCAGAGTCCATGATGTTTGGAACAATATACTCCAGGCCATTTATACTGCATAATTTCCCTGAAAACAACAATGGCTTTATTAAGTGTACCAACTTATAGACAATGCTATATATATTGTTACATATAGCAGTCAATTATGTTCTTTATTTTTACATATGTACAGGCCTCTGTCTTTCAAAAAAACACACCCATGCTGTCAGTCTCACTACCTTTCAAGAGCAGTGGTACTTGAAGTTGTGGAAGCAAATATAACTTTATTCCAAACAACAGTACCTTCCAGATGTCTTGAAAGTGCGTATGGGATCTACTTGATCAAGTGTCACTCTTCCCATTCCCCTTGAAGTTCATAGCTCAGACCAATGGGGTAATTTTCTGTGTGACTGGGAAAAAATTACCAGATGAGTTTCAGCACTTTTCAGAAGCCTTTTGCAAAATAGGAAGTAACAAGTGAGCTCCCTGTGCACACTTCTATTTCATTGGACTAGTTATCTTGCTAAGTATCTCTAAATCAGTTGCCCAAGATATTGTTCCTCACATTTTGTGGTGTGCATCCTTGTGATTTCAGAACTATTTACATGTTTTCTTGTTTGTGATTTAGCTCCTGGGGCAATGTAAAGCAATTAATTAAACTACCCAAATGATTGTTTTGGGGGTGAGGGGAAGAGGGTGGGGGAGTTTTACCTATTCAGTTTTTAGGAAGTTTCTTTCTTGTTTACACTAATTGCTTTACTATTATTGTATATTACGCCAATATTTATGGTACACCAATACAAAGCATGAACATTGAAAAGTGTGTGTGTAAAGTATAGATATATTTGAAATATATATAAGTACGAGTCAACTGGGGCAGCAAACAGGGCAGTTTGCAAGTAGTTCACAGGTCAGTTCACTACTTCCTTCTAAAGGAGAGCCTTTAAGGTGAGTGTTTTCTTTAATTAAGGGTAGCTAATCTACATATAGCTAGTGTAACTAGCGAAAACCCAGCAGTTAGACCAATACTTAAGTCCCTGGCTTAACTAGAATCCTGAACAAGTGGGAGTTTGCTAGGGAGCTCACCTCGAAACTCTTTCTTTCACACTTCTTCAACTTAAGCTGTATGAGAAGAAGCAGAAAAAAGGGAACCTTTCAGGACCAAGGAGCAGCAAAAAAGCCAGCTTACAGGGGAGTTCACTAGCGAAGGTCTGCTTAGAAAGAGGGGCAGAAAGAGAGAAGTGGTGGATTAAGAGACCCAGAAAAATGGCTGGAGGACATCACAATACCAGGACCACCCCTGCTGCCATCTCTTCCTCAGCTTGAACCTCTGAGGTGACTATCCAGGCAGGATTGCTCACTGTTGAAACTTCCATCCAGATCCTGGTTTGGTGCTGTAGAGACTGTAGGTTGTAGGTTACTTCCACTGACAGCCAGGTGGGAGAGTGCCTGCGATGTGAGTGGTGTCTCTCAGGGAGTGACTGCAGAGCTCAGGCTGGGAGATAAGGATCTCCCAGCCCCTGCTCCCCAATCATGATCTTGGAGTAGGGGACTTGAAGTTTCCTCCTGCTGGGGCAGAGGGACATAGTCCCCACCCAGGCTCCTGTGGTGGAGCCTGCCCCAGCAGCAGGCAGCTCCTGGGGGCAGGGAGCGATTTCCCGCCCCCAGTGGACAGCTGACCAGGAGCATATTTTGCTCCTGGTTAGGTGTCTATGTGAGCTCTATGGTGCTGTTACTAATCTCATGTAAATTTACTCCTTGCATGTGCGCATGTAGACTTACATGCTTATTTTGCAGTAAACTATGCTAATGCAAAGTTAAGCATCTCATGTAGATAAGCCCAAAGAGAGGGAAGAGCATTTTTGCAGACAAGCTTGCTAACCTAGTGAGGAGGGCTTTAACCTAGGTTTGCCAGGAGATGGAGACCAAAGCCCTGAGATGACCAAAGCCCTGGGGAAGTGGGAAACCTAGAAGTGGCATGAGCTGGAGGGGGAAATAGGAGATGCCTTTTCGTTCTTCCTGAGAAAGTAGGGCAATCAGATAATTACCTCAGGTGTCTGTATATGGATGCAGGGAGCCTGGGAAACAAGCAGAAAGAACTGGAAGTCCTTGCACGGTCATGAAACTACATTGTTGGAATTAGAGACTTTTTGGGATACCCTGCATGATTAGAGTACTGATATGGATGGGTATAAGCTGTTCAGGAAGGATAGGCAGGGGGAAAGAGGAGGAGGAGCTGTTCTTTATCTAAAATTGCTGAATAATTGCTCAAAGCTCCAGTATGAAACTGGAGATAGGCCTGTTGAAAGTTGCTGGGTTATGATCAGAGAAAAGAGCAACAAGGGTGATGTCATGGTAGGGATCTGCTATAGGTCACCAGACCAAGAAGATGAGGCTTTCATCAAACAGCTAGTGGAAGTTTCCCGATCACAGGCCATGGTTCTAATGGAGGACTTCAATCACACTGACATCTGCTGAGAGAGCAATATAGCAGTGCACAGGCAATCCAGGAAGTTTTTGGAGAATTTTGGGGACAACTTCTGGTAAGTGTGTTGGATAGGCCAACTAGGACCATGCTCTTCTTGACATGCTGCTCACAAACAGGGTAGATTTGGAGAAGATAGAAGTGGATGGCAACTTGGGAAGCAGTGAGCATGAGATGAATGAGTTCAGGATCCTGAAGAAAGGAAGGATGGATAGCAGCAAAGTAAGGACCATGGAATTCAGAAAAACAGACTTCAAGTCATTCTGGGAACTGATGGGCAGGATTCCCTGGGAGGCCAGTCTGAGGGGAGAGGAGTCCAGGACAGCTGTTTGTAACTTAAAGAAACCTTACTGTATGCATAAGAATGAACCATCCTGATGCACAGGAAGACTAGCAAGTATGACAGAAGACCAAGTTGGCTTACAAAAGAACTCTTCAGTGAGCTACAACACCAAAAAGGAACCTCAGAAGAAGTGGGAATTTAGACAAATTACTTTGTCTAAGGAGTATAAGAGTATTTTTTGGACAGGCAAGGATGAAATCAGGAAGGTCAAAGCACACTTGGAGTTGGAGCTAGCAAAGGACATGAAGGGTAACAAGAAGGGTTTCTACAAGTGTGTTAGTAACAAGAGGAAGATCAGGGAAACTGTGGATCCATTCCTGAACAGAGGAGATAACC
This sequence comes from Gavialis gangeticus, assembly GCF_001723915.1. Taxonomy (NCBI): domain Eukaryota; kingdom Metazoa; phylum Chordata; order Crocodylia; family Gavialidae; genus Gavialis; species Gavialis gangeticus. The sequence goes on from NW_017729022.1 coordinate 17,864,960, forward strand.
TAGTGACAGAAGATGCAGAAAAGGATGAAGTATTCAATATCTTTTTTACCTCAGCCTTTACAAGCAAGGTCAGATCCCATCTACTGCACCTGGCAGAACAGTTTGGGAAGGAGGGGAGCTTCCAATAGTGGTAAGATAACAGATTAGGGACTATTAAGAAACGCTTGACATGTACAAGTCCATGGAGCTGGACGTGCTGCACCTGAGGGTGCTGAGGGAATTGGCTGATGCAAAGTGACTGGCCATTACCTTGGAAAACTCATGGCAGGGGAGAGAAGTCCCAGAAGATTGAAAAAGGGGAAAATCTAGTGCCCATCTTTAAGAAAAGGATGGAGTTTAGCCTCACCTCAGTTCCTGGAACAATCATGGAGCAGGTCCTCAAGGAATTCATTTCCAAGCCCATGGAGGAGAAAAAATTGATTAGGAAGAGTCAACATGGATTCATCAAGGGCAATTCATGCCTGACCAACCTGACTACTTCCTATGATAGAATGACTGGGTCTGTGGATACAGGGCGAGCAGATGATGTGATATAACTTGACTTTAGCAAGGTTCTTGAGACAGACTCCAACAACATTCTTGCAAGCAAGCTAAGGAAGTATGGGTTGGGTGAATGGACTGTTAGGTGATACAAAACTAGCTGGATCATTTGGCTCAGATGATAGTAGTTAATGGCTCAATGTCTAGTTGGCAGCTGTTATCAAGTGGAGTGCCCCAGGGACTGGTCGTGGAGCTGGTTTTCTTCAATATCTTCATCAATGCACTGAAAGATGGGATGGAGTGCACCCTCCGGAAGACACAGATGACACCAAGCTAGGTAGACTAATAGATATGCTGGATGGTAGTGCTAGACTTCAGAGACACCTTGACAAATTGGAGGACTGCACCAAAATCTCATGAGATCCTGATGAGGTTCAATAAGGACAAGTGCAAAATCCTACACTTAGAACAGAACTATTCCATGCACTAGGGACTGACTGGTTAAACAGCAGCTCTATAGAAAAGGACCTCAAGATTACAGTGGACTCTACACTGAATATGAGCTAACAGTGTGCCCTTATTGTGAGGAAGGCTAACAGCACACTGTGCTGCATTAGTAGGAGTGTTGCCAGCAGATTCAGGGAAGTGATTACTCTCCCCCCACACACTATTTAGCACTGGTGAGGCCGAATCTGGAGTACTAGGCTTTTATAGATGTGTTCTGGGAGGTGGGGTGCAGGGCACCTTAATTAGAGTGGCTCTGAGAGCCACTGTAATTAAAGCGCCTGGAGTGTCACATGTATCAGAGTCCTTGTGCTGAAAAATGGTGATGGGGGCTGCTTTAACTAAAGTTTATTAAACCAGCTTTAGTTAATGTGCCCCTGCTGCCATTTTTCAGAATGGGGCACTGATACATGAGACGGTGGAGTCTGCTGAAGCGCAGTAATTACTATGTAGCAGAAATGATTAATTGAGTCTGTTCCAACGGGTTGTAATTACAACCCATTGGAGCAGCCTCTCTGCACATGTATAAGTGAGGAAACTGGGTTTATTTAGTCTGGGGAAGAGAAGACTAAAGGAGGATTTAATTGCAGCCTTGAACTATTTGAAGGGTGGTTCCAAAGAGGATGAAGTTAGACTGTTTTTAGTGGTGGCAGATGACAGAAGGAATAATGGTGTCAGGTTGCAACACGGGAAGTTTAGATTAGATATTACAAAGAATTTTCTCATTAGGAGGGTAGTAAAGCACTGAAAGAAACCCAGAAAGATTGTGGCATCTCCATCCTTGGAGGGTTTAAAGACCTGGCTAGACAAAGTCCTGGCTGGCATGATCTAGTTGGGGATGGTCCTGCTTTGAACAGGGGGTAAGACTAGATTCCTTCCTGAGGTCCCTTCAAACCCTAATTTTCTATGACTCTAAGATGGGTAAACATTTTAAAAAGAATCAACCTAATTTCTAATTTTCCTAAATTGTAAGCCAGTTTCCTTCCTAAATGACATTCAGCATCTAGATTTCACCAAACACTATTGCTAGAATTTGCAATTAGTAAATAAGGTATTACTTTTCTTTCTTTTCCCTTTTTCAGAAAAAATTGAAAGCATATGTTAAATTATATAATTTCTAAATAAAATCACTAATAGTTTTAGAACCTAGGTATTGTCTGTGTAGTTCTGTATTTTTTACAGTGAAGTAGTAAATCTACTGTGCTAATGTAACAAAAACGTTCAGTGCTGGGATGACAATGCCCTGATCTTATTTGTCAACTGGCTCCTACATCCTCACCCTTGATTTTGGACTCTTAGGGTCCTTTCCCTTCTTCATTTTTCTTGCCCTCCAAGTCTTGCTGCTATAGTTTCACAGGGAGGCTGCCCCAGAGACAGGTGCAAGTTTGGGATAGGTTCTTATCTGAGCTAAGGGCCTTCTGAGCCTTGGCTCACTTTTAATCTGGCTGGGTCCTCTCTACTGGGTCCATTGTACCTAGTCCACTGTACTAGGACCTTGGCTCTTGGGTCCTGTCTTCACCCAGCAGCCTCACCCCTCCACAGGTTCTGGGCCATTCAGTCCCTAGGCTTATTCCCTGTGGGCATGGGGCTTGCTCCCTCTGTCTTTGCTGCCAGATTCCCAGTCTTATGGCATGCCACTGCCCTCCTTCTGAAATGTATTTGGGCTCCTGACCATACGCAACACCCCAGGGCTCCAGGCCCTAGAATTGATTTGAACTGGACAGTCTTGCCACACCCCAGTGGCTTCCATACATCCTTTACAGCAGGGGCCGGCAATTATTTGAGGCAGAGAGCTGCTTACCAAGTTTTGGCACACTGTTGAGGGCGACATGTGTAGCCCCACCCCTTGACAGGTGCCCCACCCCGTGGTTGCCATCTTGGGACCAGAAGTCCTGCACCTAACCACTGACTTTTGCCACTGGAATTCCCTTCCCTTGCCCCTACAATTAATCCTTTGGGGAAGAGGGTTTTCCATCTGAGAGGGGGAAAAATTATATACTAAAAATCAAGCGAGGATATTTTAATTTAATTAAAAAAATATTTTTATCCTGATTTGTGTGCATTTGTACTGTATATTTGGAAGTGATTGCATAATAGCTCAAAATGCAGTTTTACTCTTTTATATTGTGTGGGATGTGCAGGGGTGTTGGGGGAGTATGAGTGGGTGGGTGGGGGGTTGTGTGGATGTGTGGATGTGGGTATAGTATTGTGGGTATGGATGTGAGTATGGGGGCATCTGCTCTCAAAACACAAAGATTGCCATGTAGTGCATAGCGGCTGAACTAGCATTGATACAGTAGTCATCAATTTATAGGAAGGCAGTGTAAAACAATAAATGCCCCTTTGCACCTCTTATTCCTACTTGTGCTTGCTAGTAATGAGTTATCTTTGTCCCCTTCAGGAATGTAAGGACCGCTTTTCATCCGTGCTGAGCAACAGTTTGTTCCCCACCACTACTGCTCAGCCTGGGCCCAGCACTGGCTCCAGGCTCCCCCATTGGAGGTGAGTGGCAGCAGCAGCAGAGTGGGTAGAAACTGCTGCTTGGCGTGGAAAGAAGTCACTCCTCCCCCACTGCCACCAAGCAGTGTTTGCTGCAGCTGCCTGCCTGGTGTTTCACTACTGCTTGTAGCTGCCCTGTGGCTGCTCCACATGGCCACTGCTGCTGCACTGGGCAGCCCGGAGGCAGTGGTGAAACAGCTGCACCAGTGCCTAATGTGGCACGGGATCTGGGAGGACAGCCACAGCAAACACTTCCCAGTGGCGGCGAGGGGCGGGAGCTACTTTCCTCCTTGCTGAGCAGCAATTTGTTCCCCACCACTGCTGCTCAGCCCAGACGGGTGAACACAGGGTTGGGGCTGTGTGCTCATCCCCACATGTACTGTGAGGCACCAAGGCAGAAGGAGCACAGGGTCCCATTTGGCAGGGGCTCTATGGAGCTGGATCAGGTCCTCCTTCTCCCTGCTGGCACAGCCCAGCTCAGCTCCATAGACTCCTTGTGAGGGAGTGAAGGGGCGGGTGGGCTCCGAGGCTTCCCGCCCCGGTGCAACCGCGCTAAGCTCCCTCACTCAAGCCCAGAACGCGGGGCACAAACTCACCTTTTCCAGGTGCGCGGAAGAAGGCGTGGCCCGGATGGCGAGGGCCAACATAAAGGAGATGCCAGCGCCATGGTGGGGGCGGAACCGGAAGAGAGCCGCGAGGAAGCCGAGACCGGAGGGAGCACCCTCAGGCAAAGGGGTACAGTCCGGAGACACTGCAGAACCTGGTGGGGTAAGGGTAAGCCCCAACAGGGCTGGGGAGTTGGGTGGATGGGCTTGGCGAAGCCACGGACTGTTTAACGCTGCCGGGAGCAGCTGGACCCCGCAGGAGCCGGGAGCTGTATATACTGTAGCGTAAGGGCACTCTCAGGAGACAAAGGGGCTTTCTGGTACGCGGGAGGACTAAGTGGCTTTAGGAAGCCCTGGAGAGGGCTGAAGAGCCCAGAGAGGGCTGCAGAAAAGGGTGCTAGTGCACACAGCAGATAGGGTAACAACAGCGGGGCCTGCGGAGGGCAAAGCAGCCTCCTTGCTCTAGAAAATCCCTGGCTGTGAATTTTGTGTTGACCGGATATTTCTGTTGTGGACGTTTTGAGCGACATACTGATGGGTAACCTACCCGGATAAGAAATCAAACCGGTGGTACGGGTGAGGGTGTAGGGGTGGCGCAGCCCTCATCGACACGGGACCCCGAGAGTGCAGGAGTCTCACTTTTGGACTGACACGTGTCGGACTAATAACACTGAACCAGAATACAATCAAAGTCGTGGCAGGAAAACTGGACGCGTGCAGACCTCAGGTAAGCGACTCTTAGTGACAGGAAAGCAGTTCCGATGCAGGAGGCGGTCGGTACGGCGAAGTACGCGTGACCCCCTCCCTCACACTCCTGCTAGCCCACACCTCGTGCTCCTTTCACCCCACTCAGGGCCCCACCAGTGCTGGCCCCAGGACATTGGTGCAGGCCCTGCTCTCCTGCATGCCCTCTCACTTCTACTCTCCCTGTCCCCACTTCCACTTTCCTTACTTTGCTGCCTGCCTGCTGGCCAGCTGCTCTGCACTACATGGCTCCCAGCTGCATGGATGGACCATGGGGCTCAGCAGGAGTTGACCAGGCCCCAAAGACTGGCATGATCTCCTGTGGTCCTCCCCTTCCTCCCCCTCCCCCTTCTTACCTGAATTTTCTGCGCTGGTGCAGGCACGACAGCACCATGGTCCCAGGCCAGAAGCCTCTGCCAGGCCCTGCTGTTCAGGGTCCTGCCATGGCTTCCCCTGGGTCCTAACGCAGAAAATATTAAATTTCTAATGTATAGGGGTCCTGTGGGCTGAATACAATGGCCTGGCAGGCCAGATTCAGCCGGCAGGCTATATTTTGCCCACCCCTGCTTTACAGCCACCCTGGTCCTCCAGCATAAACATAACTCAAAAGCATGAGCATCTGCTCTCAAAACACAAAGTTCACCAAAACTTAAGGCTTCCCTGTTGGAGTTAATCTCACCCCACAGCAGTACCAATATAAAGGATAGAGGTACTTAACCATTGCTGCTCCAGGTGCAGGGTTTCTTCCGTCCTTCTAAGGTGCAGAGTCCTTCTGCTGTGTGTGGTTTGGTCAGGCTCTCACCCAGAGCACCACCTCCTTTAAGTCCTCCAACTAGACTGTCCCTTCTGGACTAGGTCCTAGGCTTATGAACCTCTTATTGAATTACCTAACCCTCTATCTGTGCCCCAGTTCTGCCAATATTATGCTCACCTGGGATAGGGGGGCATTTTATTTAATACTCCCTTTGTCATTCTGAATCTGTGCAGAAAGGCTGAGCTAGCCATGGGGCCCCAGGCTACCTCACCCTCTCAGTAATGGGGCAGGGGCCCTGTTACAGCTAGTCAATGCTGAAGAGCTCTTACATACTATGTTTTACTTCAAGGACTGATTTAAAAGGATCAGTTGGGGGCACTATAATTCCAATGTTTCTTCTCTGAGTTATGAATAAAGGAAATAAATGAACAATAGATATCTAAGATGATAAAATCATTTGATTACTATATTCAGCATGGAAATCCATTCTCTTGGAGATACCTGTTCCATTATTTTCCCCAAAATCTTTCAATTAGCCTTTGAGCTTGGGGCATCAAAACAAGCAAACCATGAAACAGAAAAGTGTGCTCTGCGACTGTCATGAAGTTATAGAGTGTACTGGAATATGGCTAGGTAATCCAGGGGACAAACTAAGACCAAAATTTCAGATGATTTAGTGACTGCCTGCATCAGTGTTTGTGAACCCATTTGGAAACCCTGGAAAGGCTGTATTTTGAGAATATACTGGTTGTTCTGCATATTCTCCAAACCAGGCCCCTCAGAGCAACATAAGTTTGACACTTGTACATGGAAGACCTGAGATTCTAAAGTTACTTTTGAACATTGTGGGTTTTAATCAAATTAAGCTACTAGAGAAATTATTCTGTCAATAACATTCCAGGTGAATGTTTTCCTTCTTTAGATAAAATATATATCATATGAGCCTGAGCAGGTTCTGTCTAAATTAGAAAACTGACACCCCATGTGGGGATTTGAAAATAGTCTCTTATTTTATAAAAGGTTGTTATATTAAGTGATCAATTGTTCTTGAGGTACATTGGAAAAAGACAAGTAATCATCTTAATTTTCAAGGGGGGGGGGAGTGAGGAATTAGGTATTAAGAAAACCTTTCATACTAAAAGAATAACAAACAAAAACCAGAATAAATTACTTCATGTTTTAAAAGAAAAGCCTCGTTGATCATTTTGAAAAACGGGTTAGACGAACTTCTCTCAGGAATCGTCTAGGTATATTTTTCCTGCATCAATGCAGGAAGGATGGGCTTGTTGGCCTTTTGAGGTCCCTTCCAGTCTGAAATGTTTTATAATACTATACACTTGCATACACAAATGACAGTGGGGCAAGGATGGAAAATAAAAACAATTTTTTCTTACTGTTTCTTTGGTGAAGGAGGATGAGAAATGAACAAAATACTTTGCCAGGTACAAACCATTGGAACTGGATAATTAATATAAAAAATTGAGTAGTGAAACCACAGACAAAATGAAACTATAAACAAACACCATTTTATCCCAAACCAAGAAGCAGAAGAGGAAAGCGATATGTACATTATAGATTTAAGAACTAGGGTATCATTACATGACTTCAGGGACATAATTCTCTAATTAGAATTTTTTGTAGGATACCCGATTATAGCTCATGGCAGAGAGTGCTGAAAGAAACAGACCTAACCCTCGAGAAATGCTTCCGTCTAACAAGGTCAGCTGAACTGTGTAAGGAAATGATCAAAACAAAGATAATTACTACTGCAGAGCAAGTACACAAAGTCAGACAAAAGCAACTTGATAGTGAACAGAAAAAGACAAACCAAGAAAGCAAGTATTATGGTCCAGTGAATGTTCTCTGAAAAAGTGGTATGAAAGGCAGACAATAACATGCCAGTTGTGTGTGTAATGGGGCCAGAAATATGTGAAATAGAACCATTTTGTGCTCCAGTGCCACATCAAATCCAAGAAATACAATGCAGTACATGCAGGGAGCGAGGATGCATGGGAGGATAGCTGCAGTGTGTTTTTAGCATCTCTAAAGATTCTTAATATGTTCCATCAGTAGGCTGACAGCCTATTTGCAACTCTGCTATTAAATCTATGATTAGTTGGCTATCAGGTGAATTGTAGAGCCAGCTACAAGGTAATCCCCCTAATATTGATTTACAGCAATATTTGACACCAGTGGAAGAGGGGAGGGAGAACAATTACTGTGGGCCAATGTTTTAATCAGTGTTTTAGCCAAATACAGTGACATACTTCAAGGACATGGAAACACAAAGGGCAAGCTGACCTTAGAAACAAATAACATTTTGAAGACAATTAGACCGCCGTTATACCTAATGGTGCCACTAGTAAGAACAACTAGTAAGCCTGCAGAGAGACATCTTTTACACCTGCTGAAACAGCAACTGAAGAGCTGAGAGAACCCTCAGGGTCAACCAAAGATCTTCCCTGCCCCTACGTGTCAGAGCAGAGAATTGGAAAGATCCACTATCTGTTACCCATGACCAAGGAAATGCTACCTAGCTTATCCAGGGCAAAATAGTTTCCTGAGATCATTTCAAGAATGGAGCTCTATTAACTGTATGAGCTTTCCAGCCACTGGGCAACTTTTGTGACACCTTTTGGCACATATTCCCAGGATATGAAAATCAAGGGGCATGAATCTGGCCCAGGCATATTCCAGTAAACACTTAACCAGTTATTAGACATACCTATACGTGTCAGGAGAATAGCTAATGATATTGTTACTGTAAGAAAAAGAGGTATAGCAAGCAAATGATCATGATTCATCCACTATTTATCCAAGTTTTATATTATTAAAATGCCAGGCTAAATGTGATTTTAAGCACAGCCCTGGACAAGGTGTTTATAATTACTATGTATTTAAGTTGTGGTCGTACCTAAAAGA
>NW_017729022.1:17878467-17884590 GCF_001723915.1 Gavialis gangeticus
AAAGAGGGAACAAGAAAGAGTTAATCCAAAACCATGTTACAAATCATGGCAACTTCTAAAGTTAAGTTCAAACAACTTGAAGCTGAGGAGAACAGAAGCCTTACATCAGACACGTGTTGACTCTTAGGGACTGTAAACAGACCCTAAGAAACTGCAAACTGTTAAGAAAATGTTCAGATCAAAGGCTTTAAAAGGAGTCTAGCAACTTATAGGGAAGGCCAGCTATCCTTGCAGTTTGTACATATGCCTGTCAATAACCTATGGATTTTTAAAACACCACAAAAAAGTGTGGATTGGGGATGATTAGAAATGCAAGAAGCACCACTCCTAAGCCATGAGAACCCATGAAGCAACCAGTGCCATAATGTGATCCATCCAAAAGAGGCTTAGGAATAAGTGACACAAAGCCAGCAGGTCGTAGCATTTTCTAGTAGATCCCTGATGCACACAGAAAGAGGACATGACCACATGGAAAAGATGCTCTTTGGAACAGAATGATTTCATTGCTTCTCACTTGGACACTAGATGGACATACTGCCCCATCATTAGCCATTAGAAAGCTTAAAGAAAAAGATACTATTGAACACAACTGAGCAACTACAACTTATGTTACCAAGGCACTAGCACTATGCTCTAAGGATAAGGATCTACCAGGAAAGTCACTACTGATACTGAACTGGGCATGCCTACCAGAGTCCAATGTAGCTAGCTCTTTAAAATAGGAGACAGAGTGAATTGATATGCTATGGTACCTAATACCTTTGCATCTCTGCTGAGAACCTCCATTCAGTCCAAAGAAGTGCCAGAAAGGATAGTGGTTCCTACTCCATGGTTGGCCAGATCACAAGGAGCAAGTACTACAAAAGGTTATTCCATAATACCAGGCAAGGGATGAGCTATGTATGATGGGTAAGACTTTTTTAAAGGAGACTAAGAAGATCTCCCAGCAGATTTAGAATATAACAGCATCATGTTTCACATTGGAAGCATGCCTAAGATGAGACAAGGATGACTGGTATATGCCCACTGAAAAGCATACAGATGAATGTGATATGCTAAACATGTCCAATGATTGACAAATCTACAGCTTCATGAAATCCCAATGTGTTCCTGAGAAAAGATCAGACCAGACCTGTTCCCTTTTAATGACAGGAACAGTATGTTTCCAGTAAATTACTATTTCAGTTTCTTGAGGACACTCAGGTAAAACTATAGTTAAGAAATTAGAGACCTGTTTTGCAAGGTAAAACATACCTTGTATGCTGTACAATAGACAGCACTACATGGCAGCAGGATTCAAATGATTCATCCCCAAATCAGAATCTCAACACATGTAGTGTTCTGACAACAAGGAGGCAGAGGCAGACAATACACTGATGACACAGAAAAAAAATACAGCAAGATATCCGTACTTAGCAGCATTGGACCATCCCTGTACACCTGCCTAAGGACTGGCCAATGGCCAGCATTGGGACAGATGTCCAGAGAACTAACACTACTTCTTAAAAAGGGGAAATCTGCTTCAGACCTCCAGAGGAGCAAACAAGCAGACATAGAAGTTGTTAAGAAAATGCCAAGCTAAACAGGTAGCCAGTAACAATAAATATGCTAAAAACCACAGACATTATGCACAGCTGAGTAGGCCTGGAACAATGCCACACAGTGGTAAAACAGTCCACAAGGGACTGAATAAATGATTGACTTGACAAAAGTAGCAGAGCACCATATTTCACATCGCCTTCTAATACTGTAGGTGTTAGTAGGTGTTAGTCTTGATTGTAAAATGGGAAATACAAAGGCATTATTTTCTTTTGATTGATGTAACTTTTTTATCTTGCTGATATCTAGGATGATGAAGACTAACAGTGTGCAAGTGGTGAATTGGAGCAGAACTTTGGTTATCAGTCTTGGAAGAAATCTGGTTACATCTTGTTTAGTACAAAATTCTCAAAGCTAACATGGTAGATGCCAAAAGTATTGGACTACACATAAATGTAGACTTAAACAGGCCTTGAGTCTAAAACCAATAGCACAAAGGCAGACTTCTGCTCCCGTACAATTTCTCTTTAACTTGAATCATTTGCAAGATAACTCTGTGCTATTTGTAAGTTGTTTAAGAATGTTATGTGTAAGTTGTTACATTGGCCCAGGGATTGCAGGAGGGAACAGCATATCTGTAGTCTAAGAAAATTTATGATTCTATAAGTTTAACTTCTTGGTCTTTTGATAATAACACATGATACTAGAAGTGGGATGTGAAGAAAGAGAAAAATGGAGCATCTCAGAATTCCAGAGGACTTAAAGGTGTCTAACAATAGAGCAGAAAACTGGAAGAAGTTTAAACAGAGCTTCACCGTATATATGATGGCTAGTGGAGTTACAGAGAAGGAAAATCCGCTCAAGGTAGCTATTTTTTTTTAAACATAGAAGGCTCAGAAGCTCTATCTCTTTATAATAACCTACAACTGTCAGAAGCAGAACAGAAAAGCTATGGCACAGTAATAAAAAAGTTTCAGGAATATTGTATACTCAAGCAAAATGAAACCTTTGAATGGCATAATTTCCACGTGAGACAGCAGAAAGAATGTGAGTCAATAGAGGAGTTTGTCAAAGACCTCAGACTGCTGAGCCAGACATGCAACTTTGAAGACCAAAAAGAGTCTATGATCAGAGACCAAATAGTATTGAGTATAAAAGATACAAGTCTCAGGAAAAGACTGCTAGAGGATCCTGAACTTAATTTGAAAAAGGCAGTTAGAATCTGCCAAGCAACTGAGACAACAAATTCAGAAGCTAGAGGAAAAAACAGAACAAGCTGAACTAGACAGGATGATAAGACTGCAAAAACCTAAGGCAACGCACAAACAATACAGAAAGGAGAACCTCACTATTAAACAGCCAAAGAGAATTACTTGAAGAAATAATGGTCAGCTGATGATGCTGTGGGAGTTACCATAAACCCATGCAATGCATTTGATAAGAGCTGCAAAAAATGCAAAAAGATTCAATCACTTTACAAGAGTTTGCCGAAAAGAGCAGGATGCACCACATAAGAAACAGCAGGTGCGTGCTCTATGCAACAAGGAAGAGGAAGAATTCCTCATTGGCACAATGCAAGAAGAAATTCATTCTTCTAAGGACTGGACAATCACCCTGGACACCAATGGACTAATGATAACTTTTAAATTAGATACAGGGGCAAATGTCAATGTAATACCAATACAGTATTAAAAAAAATGAAAACTAAACCTGTGTACTATGAAAATAAGAAAGTGAAAATTAGTGTGTATAATGAGAACATGATTGCAACCGAGGGTATTGGTGCACTGGATGCTAGACACAAGGGGCATGCCCACACAAGCAGGCACATGTGCTTGCAGCAGCTCAAAATAGGAGCGGCACAAATTTGTGCCGGGGATTTGTGCCTCGGTGCACATGCGCGGACACACACTTGTTGTGGGGCAAGTTGTGCCACTTGGGGGAAAATGACCCTGCCCATCTCCTGCCAGATCTGCAGCCCAGGGGGAACTAGAGCCTGGGGCCAGCACCCTTTGAACCTCATGTCACTCCTGTCCTGTTTTTTGTCTTATTGTCCCAACAGAATTCTGTTGTGTTATCCATCCATTGGCCCCATACAGTAGGGGCTACTTGTTAGCTGGGTGGGCTTCAGGGCCCATGATAATTAGGTAATACAAATCGTTCAGGAGCTTCTGGGGCACACGCCTCCAAGCAGAGCACTACCGGGTGGCGTCCACCTTTGGACACCTTGGAGGACCAGTGGGCGTGCCCTAGGGGGCTTTGCTTGGTGTCTTCCTCAGGAACACTCATTTTCACATTTTGACCACTTGGCCCACACAACACTCCCATCCTGTTTTTTGCCTCTGTTGTCCCCAGAATTTTGTTGTTTCATTCATCTATTAGCCCCTGTACAATAGGAACAACTAGTTAGCCGGGTGGGCTTTAGGGCCCATGGCAATTGAATGAGACAAATAGTATCTGGGGACACTAGCCCCTTGTGTCAGCTGGAATGCTGAAACAAGCCCTAACCTAGAGTTCCATGCACCCTCTACCCATTGCAGCAGTCTGGCAGTGGGGGATGCTGTCTGGATATGACCTGCTGCCACCTGCAACATCATGTGGCCCCGAGGCTATACACCTGCCAGACATGGACAGGGACTGCATGGCCACAGCAGAAGTATCTCACCTCTGGTCCAGCTGCCAGTGGACTGTGGCTGCACAGTTGCCCTTTGTGTGGCACTGCTGCCATGTGTGCCCCTGCCCTGCCATCTGGGCAGCTATAACCCGGGAGATGTTCTTAGTGTGGTGGCCTGCTTTGAACTGTCAAGTGGCCAGGAGGTCAGCTACCTCCAGGTGGGTCCCAGGTGACAGCCTTGAGCAGGGTCCTCTGCCTAGGTCCTGCCACTTGCCTCACTATCAGGAATCCTGATGTTCCCCATTTAAAAACTGCATATTCTCTGATAAAAAAATCCAAAATTCACTCTTTAAAATACTCCAAAATTCATGTTTTTTTACAATTAAAACAAAGACCATGAATATTTTTTTGTTCCCAGAATCTCTCTTGCAGCATCTCAAACTCCTTTGAGATGCCACAAGAGGTATGTGTGGGCTCATCTGGATATGCCCAAGGATAATATAGTAAAAATTCAGTTTGTAGTTCCAGGAAAGCTAGTGCCAATTATTGTGTTGCAAATATATAAAATTCTAGGTTTGATTAAGAGAATGGATGCCATTGAGGAACTAGAAAGCAAGAACATAGAAGAAGAGTTTCATTATGTGTTTCAAGGCATAAAGAAACCATCAACTGAGTACAATATAGGCTTAAGGAATAAAATACTCACACCACAAATGCTCCAAGAAATGTTCCCTTTTTACTAAGGGAGAAACTGGAAAAGGAATTAGATAGATTAGTTAACATGGACATAATAGAAAATGTAGAGCAACCAACTGCTTGAGTTCATTCACTGGTCATAATAGAAAAAATAAAAGATGGATCCTTGAGACTGTATCTAAATCCTAAGCAAATAAACAGGTACATGAAAAGGGAGCATTTTCCCATTCCCTCCAGGGAAGAGGTATTTGGCAACATGGCAGAAGCTAAATATTTCTCCATTTTAGATGTCTCATGTGGGTTTTGGCAAGTTCCCCTAGAAAAGAATAGCACTAGATTATGTACTTTCAATACACCCTTCAGAAGGTATTGCTTTCATAGGCTTCTTTTTGGACTGTGTTCTGCATCTGAAGCATTTCACAGAAAGGTGCAACAAATTTTTGAGGGCTTGATGGAATTACGGTTTATAATGATGATGTATTAGCTTAGGGAAATACTATAGAAGAACATGACTTGAAACTAAGAAAGGCACTAGAAAGAGCTCACAGGGCACATCCACACATGAAAGCATGTGCGCTTGCAGGAGCTCAAATAGAAGCGGTGCAAATTTGAGCCGGGGCTTTTTGCCTCAGCGCGCGTGCTTGGACATGCACTTTGTTGTGGAGCAAATTGTGCCACTGGGGGCAAAATAACCCTGCCTGGCTCCTCCCGGATCTTCAGCCAGGGGGAGCTAGAGCCCAAGGCCAGCACCTGTGCTGTCCCCAGCAGTATAAAAAGCTGCCCTGTCCTGGCCTCAGCAGTAAAGAAAGCCACCCTGGCAAGTAGCTCAGGGCTACTGGCTCTCAGGAGCTTCTGGGGCTCAGCCAATTGGTACCTGAGAACACTACCCCTTGTGCCAGCTAGACTGCTGAAGCAGCCCTAAGAGTTCCCTGCACCCTCTACCCACTGCAGGGGTCTGGCAGTGGGGACTGCTGCCTGGCTGTGACCTGCTGTGCACCTGCCAGACTCAGATGGGGACTGCACAGCCAGTAGAGGCATCTACCCCTCTGGGCCAGCTGCCAGTGCACTGCGGTTGCAGGGTTGACTTCTGTGTGGCACTACTGCTACGTGTGCCCCTGCCTGGCCATCTGGGCAGCTATCACCAGGAAGATGTTCTGGGTGTGGTGGCCTGCTTTGAACTGTCAAAGCATGTCCTCCTGACCCCATTTGGCCAGGAGGTCAGCCACAGCCAGATGGGTCCAAGGTGCCAGCTCTGAGCAGGCAAGGTCCTGCCA
>NW_017729022.1:17889590-17902993 GCF_001723915.1 Gavialis gangeticus
GTCCTGCCACTGGCCTCCCTAGCAGGAATTCTGGTGTTCCCTACTGGAAAACTGAAAAACTGGATCACTCCCTGCTGGCAGGAGCAGTGAGTCTGGCAGTTTTTTGGGGGGAGGGTTTCTTAAAGGGATGGAGCTGGCCTGGGTGAGGCACCTGTGCAGGGGCTAGGGGAGTGAGGGGGGAGTCGGAGGGCTCGTGTAGAGCCTCTCATATACTGTGGTGCAGTGGGAATCACCCCCCCTGCCCTATGGCACCCACTGAGTTGGGGCATTTTTTCCTGGGCATTTTTTCCTGGCCTAGCTGATTCAGAGATTCAGAGATTTAGCAGCAGCTGAATCTCTGAATCAGATTTGGCCAAATTGAATCGGGACAGTGATCCAAATCACTGAATCGAATCACTGTCCCCCAAATTGGCTGAATCCAAATCTGAAGTGAATAGTAGTCACTTCACACAGGCCTAGTATGTGGGGGAAAATCTCTCTGAGAAAGGGTTGCAAATCAATCCTGCAAGTTAAAGCCATTACAAACATATCACCCCCTACAGATAAGGAAGGAGTGCAAATATTACTGGGAATGATCAGTTTTGTAGAGAAATGTCTACCTAACTTAGCAGAGCACACCAAACACCTTAGATCACTCCTACAAAGGAAAGATCAGTGGATATGGGAACGTGAACAGGAAGCTGAATTTAAAAACTTGAAGGAAAAAATAATGAAAGCCCCGATACTAAAATACTATGACCCTAAAAGACCCATTAAATTGTCAACAGATGATTCTAAAGAAGGCATTGGAGCAGCTTTGCTTAAAAAACATGGGGATAGCTGGAGACCAGTAGCATATGCATGTAGGGCACTCTCGAAGTCTGAGTGTCTATTGAGAAAGAAAATTTGGCTGTAAAAAAAGTATATGGCTGTAAAAAAAAAATCATATATTCATCTATGGGAAGCCTGTGATATCTGAAATGGATCATAAACCACTGGTAACCATAGCAAAGAAAGGGTTTCAGACATGCCACCCATATTACAAAGACTTTTCTTTCAACTGCAAATGTATGTCTAGACATACAATACACACCAGGAAAACATCGACTTATTGCAGATACATTGTCCAGAGCATATGACACAAAGGAAAATGACAGAATTCCAGACTCAGACATAGTGCATATTAATTTAATTAAAAGAGTGATTCTTGTCACAGATAAAATGTGGGCACTAATTGCAGAAGCTGGTGCTCAGGACACCACACTTCAAAGAGTCATAACAGCTATTTATGTCGGTTGGCCTGGAAAACATATACCTAGACGCTACTTTCAGTTCAAGAAAGAGCTGTCAGTACTGGATGGCATTTTGTTCAAAGGCTCATGACTTGCTGTTCCAGCAATGCTAAAGAAAGACATGTTAAACAGAATACATGAGAGGCATCTAGGAATTGAAAAATGTGAAAGGAGAGCAAGGGGTGCTCTTTATTGGGATTCCACAAATTGTGAGAATGGACAATGGACCTCAACTCAACTTTCTTGAGTTAAAAGAGTTTGCAAACAAATACAGATTCCATCACAACACTTCAAGTCCTAAATATCCACAATCCAATGGTCTGGTGGAAAATGAAGTACAAATAGTGAAGAAATTGTTGAAAAAAGCTAGATTCACACAGCAAAGTTTACCTGTCCTTAAATTATAGGGCAACACCCATGAAACATGGATTGTCCCCAGCAGAAATGCTGTTTAACAGGTAACTCAAAACTAGGCTGTCAAATCTTGTAGATGATGTTCATCAGAATGAAAAGCAAAATGTAAAAACATTTTTAAAAATTGACAAACTCAAACAAAAAAATGGTACCATGACAGGGTTTCCAGGGAATTACCACAGCTGCACAACAAAGATTTTATGCTTATTTCAGATGGACGAATGTGGAAACAAAAAGCATTAATTTCTCACCAAGTAGCTCCCAGAGCCTATCAAGTAGTCACACCAGACGGACACAGGTTAAGAAGGAACAGACAACACTTGCAGCTTGTAGAGGGGAGAAAGGAAGCAGCATCCTGAGATTCACCAAAGGAAACAGAGCTAACAATAAAACAACAAGAAATGACAGAGGAGATTGAAAATGACACAGAAGCAGAGACATCTGAACAAGGAAACCAAACAAGAACTGAACTAATAAGGATTGAGAGCGCAGGGAAACTGAGAAGATCACTTAGCGCTAAGAAGACAACACAAAGACTAATAGAAACCTGTTAAAATGTGCTTTACCAATGGGTTGAGCTACACTTCCAATGTCAGTATCACATGGGGATATGTTACATGTAAAGGGGGAAGATGTGTGGATACCTTTAAGAGTGTTGTGTATAAGTTATTACATTGGCCCCCGGATTGCAGGAGGGAACAGCAGATGTATAAGCTAAAAGGCTCCCTGAATAAACAAGCTTCATCATTCTGTAAGTTTAACTCCTTGGTCGTTTGAGAATAACACAAACTATCTTTTTTATCACAGAAGGTACTCTTGCTTGTAACGGAGTTTGTAATACCAATAATGTCAGCATCTGAAGATAATTCATTTCTGCTACATCTGTTTTTGTAGTCAAAACATCAATAGTTATTGTTTAAACAATAATGGCCTCTTGCTTTTTAAAGCATCATGATAAATTCCTATCTCCTCTGCTGTTAAGGACCAAGTGTCCAAAATACCACTTTTCAATAAAATAATACCAAGACACTTGGTAATTTCAATTTAATGAAATCATTTAAAGAACTCATTTCCAGTTGCTGCAGTATATTTGTGGCAAGTTCTTATACTCTGAACTATCTGAACAAAGGGATGAGCAGAATTAATACAGTTCACATGTAAAAGGTCCCTGCTAATAGCAAAATACAATTTTTTTTTAGATAGCATCCTTCATACAACACATCAGAAAATGTTTTGCAAAGCCATTACGCATTAAAACTAATTGAATTACTTTTGAACATATGGTTCTATTCAAATGTGTTTTTTCAAAACAAAAGAATTAATGGACATGTTTTGATTTATATTTAAATTCCCTGAAATACTGCATCCATTATGAAGTATTATTTCAAAATATGGAAATAGGGGTCAGATCTCTGAAAGGAGAGATGCACTGAATGATAGGGTTCTTCAACAACATTTTTTACATGTGAACAGTTGCTATTACCATTCTTTCAAAACCCGTATTAGAAGATATTAATCAACTGCTGCGTACATTTCATACAGGTACAAACAGACAAACATTAATTCTGATAGTTCTGAATCATAAACACTGCTCTTTCAACTATAAAACTCTGGACTTTTTTAAACAACAGCTTCATCTATTGTAGAGAGGAATTATAGTCACAGGAGTAACCAATACAATGACACCTTTTTACTCAATAAATTAGTGTCCTATGTTTACAGTGTTTTCACTTCTTATTTTTCTGACAGATTTTTACAGCTCTTATCACTGGAGAGCCACAACAGCTATTGGAGAAGGCACAGGATTTTTTTTGGTTCCTTCATTATCATTGTAAGTTACCACATCTATTTTTCAGTTAAATTTTTGGCAGTGCTGATCCCTATTTGAATACAAAGTTGCACCAAAGAATTCTGCACGGGCGTATTGATCCAGTTGCAAAATGGAGATCCAGCTGCAAAGTGACATGCTTAATGCATGTATTTTTGCCTCTGCAGATTGAAGAGAAGTTGTACCTGCAAATTTATAATATGGGTCTCCCAGCCCAAGCACACAACCATGGTGCTCAGGCTGGAAAATTAGCATCTCCCAGCAGTGGCCCTATGGTCGTGAAGCCACTGCTGGGAGATAAGGGTCTCCCAACCTCCTGCTCCCTGATTGTAATTACTCAGTGGGGGCTGGGAGATAAGGATCTCTCAGACCGACCCTCTCCAATCAGGATCTTGGAGCAGGCGGCTTGGAGACCACCCCAGCAGCAGGCAGCTCCCAGAGGCAAGCAGCTACCTCCTGCCCCCAGTGGATGGCTGACAGGAACAGACTTTGCTCCCTATCAGATGTCAACATAAGCACTAGTGCTGAATAAATTTGCTACTTGCAGTAGACTATGCTAATGCAACATTAAGCATCTCATGTAGATGCACCCACTGAGTAGCATATTAAAAGACAATGAACACGAATGTTCTTTTATATAGAGACAATTTCCATAATACATCAGTACTTTAAGAGATTATGTTTGTATTTAAGTATTTTAGTGAAGGGGTTTCCTTTGTTTTATTTTATTTGGTTGGATTACTTTTATAGATGGTTTATAACCAGAGCTGGTTAAGTCATAAAAAATGGGATCATGGATAATTTGACATTTGTGCAAACAATAATTTAATAAAGTGTTTGTCAGATGTTATTCAATCGCCTGTAGACCTGAAAGATATTATCCAGGAATAATCTTTTGGATCAAAAAAATCCAAAATTTATGGAATAAATGATTCACCTTAGGTAGTTCAGTGAACCCTGAGATGTAGAGTAAGATAAAGAGGCATTTGCTTATTGCACAAAAGATCATTTTAAACCTTTTCTCACTTTGTTTGCCTCCCCCACCCTCCTCCTTGGTTGCAATTCCAATAAGGCTGCAACATTACCACAACATAAACAGCATTAGTAATTCTATTTAAAAGGTTTGAACCTTGCTGATCATCTGCGTACTCTGCCATCAGCATAGAACAAAACAAAAATTTTAATTATACTCTTAAAGGGATATGGGAACCAAACTGGAGAATTAGAAGTTCTTTGAAAGACTAAACTTCAACTTAAAACTTATCTGCTCTTGAAATTATATTGAAGAATAATTTTTTGGTTTTCAGTAAATAAATTATGCTTTACAATTCCATAGCACCAACCTGTATCAGGCATTTAAGTCTTGTTATCTCTGTTTTGCTGACAGGGAGACTGAGAGAGAGGATATTCATTTGCTAAAGGTCACAAAACCACTTTATAGCAGAGCCACAAAAAGATCCTGAGTCTCATACTTCCTGCTTCTTATGAACTCACTGCTAGACCACATTTCCTGTCTTCTCAGCATTTAATGTTTGCAGGTCTCTCTGCTTCCACATTTTAGTGCAACAGATGTACAAACGTAAAAATAGCAGAGAAGATATCAGGAAATGTATACAAATCTATCCAGATTAGTACCAAGTCAAAGAGGTTTAGGGAATTCAGAGTATGGATGTGGGTATTTGGACAATCTACTTTAGGATAAAATCTGTCAGATATTCTGCTTACTTCCCATGTGTATGCTCAAAACTGTGATAAATTAAAACTAATCAATAATGGTTTACACCTAAATGAGGAAGGTATAAGGTATTGTGGGGTAGCTTGCTTTTAATATGGGCTGATTTTCAGTTGAGTAGCTAAAATGCTGAGAAGCCCTGCCCTCATTTAACTCACACTAATTTATATGTGAGCCCAGGCAAAAGCATCTACAGTTGGAAGAGGACTCATCTGAGAATTTCTAATCTGAATTTAACCAAAATCCGGGTGGATTATAAATCATTGCTTCCAATACATTATCCCAAGACCAAAATCTCTGAGGTTTGCCTATTACTAGGCCACTTACTGAGTGATTGTTTTAAATATCAAAATATGAACAAATTCTTGCCCCAGTTTTTTCTCTAAGCATTAGTGGAAAGTGTGAGAGCTCATTTGTTACAGGACAGTACTACTTATGCCCAACACATTATCTCTTCATTTCTCACAGCACTCCATCAGCTATGTAGCTTGTCTCTTAGCCTTATTACATTGCTAACATTAACACTAGGACATTTGCACATTTAGCAATAGTCCTAGTTTGCCCTGCCAGTGCTCCCCAGTTGACATTTTATTTTGTCCTACTGACACTCCACTTACGATTGATTTTTAGCAAAAGGGACAGAAGTGGCAACCCTGGCACTTCAGTTGCATGAAGCAGGGTGATAGCTGATAAAGCAGAATTTCACATACTGTGAGAAATTAAGTATTGCTCAGATGTCAGGAAAGGCTGCAGGATTTATACTGAGAATATTGTTTATTTTTATGTTTGGGTGTGTCGCAGAGCACTTAGGCGCCCTACCCCTTTAGAGAGGGGAAACTGCTAGGAGCCCTAGCAGTGACTGAGGAGCCCCAGCTGCTGGTTGCCAGGGCTACCAAAGTTAGCTGGTGACCCACACCTGCCAGTGGTCAGCTGACCAGAAGGGGCAGGGCCTGGTTCACATTTAAACCCCAGGGCTGGGGCCAGGCTGGCAGTTTCCTGCTAGCAGCCAAGGGAGATGGAGTTCTGCCAGAGCAAACAGAGGGGAGAAGCCTGATTGCACAAGCAGCTCCTGATTGCTGTTGTGTGGTGGAGAATTCCCTAGTAGGGATGGAATGATGTTTAGCTGGACAGCTTAGATTTTATGTTATAGCCTAGGGGCTTGTCTTTGTTGTTTAGAACTGGAGGTTTGGGTGAGGCTATCAGGGGTTGGAGGAGGCCTCATAGGGGAGCCACGACTGTGTGAAGACCTCAGCCCCAGAGAGGGGGGGCAGTGAGAAGCCCCCAGAGAGGGGGGGGCAGCATTGATGAACACTCAGTGAGGCACCTAGTGAAGCAGGGCCACAGAAAGCCCAGGGAGGACAAGGGGGCCAGAGTATAGTAAGCCCCAGACTAATCGATGCAAGTACCATCTGCGAGGCTTGGGCTGCGGTGTAGGGGAGAAAAGGAGCCACAGATAGCACTCCCTTGCATCGGGGCAGTCAAATGGGCAGCCTCCCACTTAATTAATATTTTCTAATTAAGCAATTAAGAACAAGGCATGGCAGACAAGAAGGTGGGCGGTTGGCCCATAACAAATGGGCAGGGTCACCAGTGGACAGACCCCGAAGGGACACACCTGTCACAGGGTGGAATCCTAAAAATATGTGTATGAGGCACTTCAGTCACAGGGGTAGTCACTTACTCCCTATGGAAGCCAATGCGTTACTCACATGAATCCAGTTATGGGAGGTTGGAACGCTTTTGTTGTAGACTATATGAGATTTTGTCTTCTAGCAAAAGTTGTATGAGCTAGGCTTTCCTTCCCAGTACAAATATTTGATGCTCAATAGGCTGAAGCAGATAAAGCTGGTACAAAATTATATTAAAAAAATCCACCATTATTTTCATCATTATCATATTTTCATCTTCAGTCTGACAGTACATAAGGACCATTGCACCAAGAAAGAAGAAAAGAGAGGTGGTGGTTGGTGACTCTGTTCGACATGGGACAGAGACACTAATTTCTTGTTCAGATTTGGGATCCCAGGAGGTGTGCTATTTGCCTGAAGCATGGAATCAGGATGTCTCAGAAAGCCTGCCAAAGCTCATCCATCCCTTGGGCAGATGTTCAGGGAAGGAGGATTGAAGATAGATGGGATACAGTCATGGGAATTTACTAGTTAATTAACTAGTTAAAAAGTTAAAGAAATAGCTAACTTTTAACTTTACCTAGTTACATTTTTTCAGCTATCAACTTTTAACTTTACCTAGTTTAAAAAAAGGTTAACTTTAACTTTTTTTAAAGTGTAAGTTAAAAGTTAAAAGAAAATGATATCCAGCTTTCCCAGAGTTTTTCCTGACACAGCCACTCTCTGGGACTTGCCTGGAATGATATTTCTTTATTGAAACTCTAGGACTTCTTGTTTGAGAGACAGAGAGTAGTGTGCCTTCCTAGGAGATATGGTCTCTTAAGAACTCCAAGTCCCAGAGTTGCTTAATTCTTGCTGGCATTTTCTGTGCATTTGCAGAAGTCAACAGGGCAGCCAGCTGGCTTCTGGAGAGGGAACAAGCATAAGCAAGCAGAGACATTGATCCAAGTAACAGTGGGAGCAAGTAGTGAGGGTGAAGCAGATGACAATTTTTTAAATTTTAACGAAGAGCTTTGTAATTTTGCTAGACAATGGATTTGTGTAGGATGGTTTGGATAGGAATCATACTGGCTCTGGCATGGCTTTGGAGTAGATGACCTCTCTTCCAGCCCTACTTCTTCTCTATTATTCTATGACAGTAACCAATCTGATCATAGGTACTATTGGGCACATCTTCATGAGACGTTCATTGCAGAGTAGACTAATTAGTTCCATAGTAAATGTCTCACATCTACACATGTGGCCCTATTAGGCCACAGGAAACTAATTAACTCTGCATCAGGGTAGTACTTGAAAATAAAAGTACTATTCTGTTGCATAGTTTGTTAATCCACCGCATTGCCTGGGCTAGCAGGCTGACCCCCCAGGACCCCTGCCAGCCAGGGCTGCTGTGACTCAGGTCAACATGCTATGGTCTCAGGCACATGTATAAATGTGATGTCCATGAGCAATAAACTCCAGAGTGAAATGCACCAGAGTTTATTGCTGTGTGCTAATTGCATGTGTAGACATGTCCATTATGGAGCAGCATTTACCATAGTAAGTTAGAGCAAAACTTCTAAGTCCAATCTTCTCCCCTCTCTTCCTCCCCAAAGGAAAGAATGTTATTTAAATGTCACATATTTAATTTCAACTCACAGGTGAAAAAAGGGTGGGGAGAAAAATGAGGAGCATATTAATGCATTAAAGGTATGAAATGAAATTAGCTCTATTGAAATCAGTGTTCAAAGTTCCAGTGGACTTATAACAGAATCATAGAATCATAGAAAATTAAGGGTTGGAAGGGACCTCAGGAGATCATTTAGTTCAGCCCTCTACTCAAAGTAGGACAATCCCCAACTAGATGATCTCAGAAGTCTTTATCTAGCTGAGTTTTAAAAGCCTTCAAAGATGGAGACTCCACAACTTCTCGTGGTAACCTGATCCAGTGTTTTACTACGTTCCTAGTGAGAGTTTTTTTCCTAATATCTAACCTAAACTTCCCTAGCTGAAACTTGAGACCATTGCTCCTTGTTCTGTCATCTGCCACCACTGAGAACAGTCTAGCTTCATTCTCTTTAGAACCACCCTTCAGGTAGTCGAAGGCTGCTATTAAATCCCCCCTCACTCTTCTCTTCCTCAGACTAAATAAGCCCAGTTGCCTCAGCCTTTAAGTCATGTGCCCCAGCCCTCAAAAACTTTTTTGTTGCCCTCTGTTAGACTCTTTACAATTTGTCCACATCATTTCTGTAGTGGGGGGCACAAAACTGGACACAGTGCTCAAATGTGGCCTTACCAGTGCTGAACAGAGGGGAAGAATCACTTTCCTTGATCTGCTGGCAATGCTTCTTCTAATGCAGCTCAGTATGCCATTAGCCTTCTTCGTAATAAAAGCACACTGTTGGCTTATATTCCACTGTAACACCCAGGGCCTTTTCTGCCTAGCTACTTCTTAGCCAGTTGGTCCCCAGCCTATAGCAGTGCATGGGTTGTTCCATCCTAAGAGGAAGACTTTGGAGTTGTCATTATTGAACCACATGAGATTTCTTTTGGTCCAGTCCTCCAATTTGTTCAGGTATCTCTGAATCCTACCCCTGTCATCCTGTGTATATACTACTCCCCCCGGCTTGGTGTCATCTGTAAACTTGCTGAGGGTCCACTTTATCCTATCTTCCAGGTCATTGATGAAAATATTGAACAAAACCAGCCCCAGGACTGACTCTTGGGCCACTCCACTTGATACTGGCTTGCAACTATACATTGAGCCATTGACTACTACCCTCTGAGCATGATGATCCAGCCAGTTTTCTATCCACCTTACAGTCCATTCACCTAACTCGTACTTCCTTAACTTGCTGGTGAAAATGTTGTGGCAAACAATATCAGAAGCCTTGCTAAAGTCAAGCTATATCATGCCATCTTCTCTCCCCACATCCACAGAGCTTGTCATTTCATCACAGAGGGCAATCAGGTTGGTCAGGCATGACTTGCCCTTGGGTAATCTATGCTGACTGTTCCTAATCACTTTCTTCTCCTAGGGATTCCTTGAGGACTTGCTCCATGATTTTTCCAGGGACTGTGGTGAGGCTGACTGGTCTGTAGTTATCTGGATCCTCCTTATTCTCTTTCTTAAAGATGGCCAGGATTTCATGCCTAGTATTTAGAAACTGAGTATTTTTGAATTTACTCAAAGAAACAACTTACTGGCTCACTGTGTCTCCAAAATGCCCCATAAGATCTGCATTTATTGTTTGCTGGCCTTTCTGAGAAGAGCCTTTAGTTAAGACAAGGGAAGCCTACTGAGAGAAACAACAGAGATTTAGAACAGATCATCAAGAATGGATACTGGCAAAACTCAGAAGTGGAAATGCTTTCAAGATAAGAGTTTGTAGATTTGTTGAAAAATTAGGAGAGGCATAGCAGTGGTTTTTGCAATCTGCACTGATATATCAGGTACAAGCTTGATATTAGGGGTGAGGTCAGGGGTGCCCTGATTTAGAGGTAACTAATACAGCTTGCAGTAGAGGATTCCCTATTTATAAATTTTCTACATAGTCTTATAAATCTATCAAATGTAATGCCTAATTACTTAGGATTTTCAAGAGAGATTTGACTTATTCCCAAATTACAGAATAAGCAAGGAGAGTTTTAGCACCAACAAGATGCTGTGTGACCACAATGTGTCCAGCAACTTTCAAGAGATCCTCAGTCCTTTGAAGTATCAAGCCCAGATATTTATTTGGCTGTCATCCTTTTGCTCTGTCTCTGACGCTGCAGGAAAAGCTGATGTTTCAGCTATAATTACTCTGTGAGCGATCTATTAGATCTCAGCATTGCTCTCCAGGAATTATTCAAGGCTTGGCATGAAAATAACTATTACATTTTTACATGTTTGTGTTTTTCAACTCCTCTTACAGAAGAAAACAATTTGGTTATATCTCTAAAGTCATCATTTTATCTAGACACTGAGAGGCAATAAAGAAATTCTAAATTAACTTAAACAACTGACACAACATTTCTGATGTTCAGAGACAAACTTTAAAATTATTTTTACTGTGTTTTCCAATTACACATACCTAGATACAATATATATCAGAATTGTTCCAGAAATCTCATTCCATTCACTTGTTAACTAATCATTTACACACAGATGGCCTGTGCATGCAGCTAATCAGAAAAATAAATATAAATGAAAGCCAAGTGACTATATAGTATTCAATATAATATATGATGTAAGTAACTCTGGGTGGGATCAGAGGGTCTGGTGGGTCCACAAGAAGGGTTGGCAGGGTGGGGAGGGGGCTGGTGCATCCATGGGGGAGTTGTCTGTCTGGGGCAGGGAGGGCTAAAAGTAGATCAGTTAGGGTTGGGTGGGGAAATGACACAGTTCTGGGGCTCGGGCAAGTGGCTGGGCTTTCCCAGCCCTGGGGCTATGCTCTGAATGTGCATGGGTGCTTGGGAGATCAGATTAATGCTTTCCTAGATTGGGTTAACCCAATCTCGATCTGAGTTAGTGAACCTCCTCAGGTAAAATAACTTAGATTGGGTGTACCATTTTTTTGGGCGATTTACATTTGTGCATGCCTGATTGGGCATTTAGATTGACCTAATCCTGGTTAGGTTGATCTAAATGTAATGCCTGTATGAACCTAACAGAATCCTACCCCAAACTTTATTTCACAAATTGAAACAGGTTGTCCCAAAGTTAATTCACAAAAATCAAGTAGGGTTTATTGAAAAAAGTTTAGATAATGTACACTGATGTAGTAGCTGCACAACAAAATACCGAAGTCCCTAATGCTCTTCTAAAACATGATGCAGAAAAGGCCTTTTGAGAGTATTTCTTGAAAGTAGATTTTGTAGTAAAAAAAGATGGCCTTTGGTAAAGAAGTCATAAGGTAGATCCAGTTATATACAAATACCACTCAAAGAGTTGTCAATATTTTATTTGATCCATCTCCTTTGCAAAGAGGGATTCAACAAGGTTCCCCATTACCCTCCCCCTTTCTATTTGATTTAGCATTGAAATAATTGGCTACAGTGATAAGGTAATATACAAGATATTAAGGTAAGAGATAGTGAAACAAGATCCTGTTGTATGAAGACAATACATTAATACTTCTGTCACAGCCTGAGAGATCAGTTTCTGCCCTCTTATCTTTAATCAACGTTTTAGCAATCTGATTCTGAGGTTTTGTATATTTCTGGGTTTTGTATTGTAAAAATCAATAAAAAAAGAAAGGAGCATTCTCAAGCTGATGAAACAAATAATATAACTAAACACTATCCAGAAATCAAAACTGATGAGATGATACAAAAAAGCTGTCAAAGACAAAAAATAAAGTGAAAAAAAACCTAGATCACACATCATTTTTCATGGTGCATAAAACAGGGTTTTTGCATTTTCATTTATTACTACTAAGTATAAACTTTGCCCTGCAGTTTCCATTCAATTGCATTTCTTACATTGCAACTTAGATAGTTGTTATGGCCTGTGGTAATGTTGCCCACTTCCTTCATCATCTTGTTTCCAGGAACATGCAAGAAAGCAGTATGCCTTTCCCACCACTGTATATCCATGGTATCAGTATCTTAAGCCAGTCATTGCCTCTGCTTTGTCTACATACAATATATTAATACCATACCTATACTGCTTCCCCATTGTGCTGGAGACCACCACTCAATGGGTTTCTACTGAAACCCCAGCTTGGCAATTAAGCCATGTATAGTGCTTAGAGGAGTTCCAAGTATGTACTTCTACACCACTGAGACAAAGACCTTAAGAGTGGTATTGGAGCAGGTGATTAGGCTCACCCTAAGCCATCTATGCTGTCTAAATGCTAGGCTTTAGTACATGTGGATCTGGAACAAAAAGGCCAGGCTTATTTGTCAGCAGCGATCCTGTACAGATTTGCCCATTACTCTGTGGTGTGCTTATTTATTAAGGATACGTTTCTAGGGTCTTGGTAATTCTATTCATGTGCTGCTTGTGTTACTTGTGTTTATATATGGAGCTGTATCTCTCCCTTCTACAAGCCCTCACCCCCCAATGGAGCATCTTGCAGGACTCAATTTCAGTGGGCTGGGTTCCTCCAGTCCCCAAATCAGTCATACACACAAACAGACACAGATTAACATGACACGCCTGACCTGGCCGGGTTGATCAGCATGGACAGGCTGACACCCTCATATGCCAAGAATCAGTTAATCAGAGCAACAATAAACTAAAGTCAGACACAAGCACACAGTTAAACAGAATACCTCTGAATCCAGCTGGGTGTCCAGCTGACATCCTCATGGGCCAGCATTCAGTTCATTAGGGCACGTCTGAGCCAAACTGGGTCAATGAGCCCGTACAAGCTGATCCCCTTTTGTGTTTTAAACTCAACACGTCCCAATCTTTTAGCCTCTTGATGAGCAGACTCCACAGTATTTTTGGGCTTCACAGAGATTTTTAGCTTAAAAGGTAAAAGAAGCGTTGCTGCAGAGCAAGTGGGGAAGGAGAAGTAGCGAAGGAAAAATATACCCAGTTACCACCAGTTTGACTATAA
>NW_017729022.1:17903290-17903530 GCF_001723915.1 Gavialis gangeticus
TTTACAGATTTTTATACCCTCAGTTCAGCTTCTTTCAAGCATTCTCAATAGTGTAAATCAAATTGTATTTTCTATTGACAAGGGGTTATCTGGTTTGGAACATCTCAGGAAACTGAATGATACTCAGGAAACTCATAAGTTTACAGAGTAACCAGATACTTAGGAGCCAGCTTGAAATTCCTATAGATAGCAGATATACTGATGGGATATCTCCTGATTTCTTCAGAAACAATAGATAGC
>NW_017729022.1:17903540-17909555 GCF_001723915.1 Gavialis gangeticus
TTGCAGCATCAGGGTTTTGGATTTTTACTTGTTGTGAACAAGCCTCAGCTTAGCATGACTTTTCCAGATCTTACTATAGTCTTTTAACAGACTTAAGGCAATTATGGGAGTGTTCATAACCTTTGGGAGGGGAGGACTTCCACCGGTCATCCCAGAAAAAGTATGACAACACTTGTGGTCAGGGCTCTAACAGGCTGGACGCTGTGATGAACCCTTTACCATAATTCATATGTTGCCCATACCCCCACTGACTCGGTGTCTTGCCTCAGCATTCCCTAACCCTGCAACCGAGTTTTAGCCAATTAAGTTTAAATAGGCCTCCCATAGTGGGACCGGGGAATGTACAGCTCAAGATGCCTATTAAACTTACTTCTGCTTATAGGTGCATGTGTATGTGTGTTGGGGGGGGGAAGTCCTTTGTAAGTCCAGATTAGAACTGGTCTGATAAATGCTGAGCTGGGTGTGTGTAAATGTGGCTTGATTAGCATTTGAAGCACAGATTCCCCATCATGCAGTGCTCCCCTGCTTCGCTGATCCCAGAATTCACTGCAGTCTCTGCTTCAGGCTTTCTGTTCTCCGTCTCTCATGTAAATGAATGGTCATCTGGTTCCATCTCAGATGCAAATGAGACCTAGGGCATTTGTTTCACTCTTATCACCCTTATCTGGAGGGTTTTAGGTGTGTCTCTCACTGCATCTTAATCAGTTTCTGTTTAGGTACAGGAGGGGAGAGAGGGGATTCTTTGTGAGTCAGACAGTCTGCATCCTGTGTCAGGGTTCCCCAAGAACATGGAGCTGAGAGGTAACAATCCCCAGAACTGGCAGAGAGGCAGTATAGATATGGCCTATGTGGCTAGCCTAGAGGGAGGAAACTCAGCTGTCACTCGCTATACTCTGCTTCAGCTTTAATGTAATGAATCTATGTGAACCACAAACTCCACTGAGTGCCAAGTAGTGCAAACAGAATTAGTTTTAAATGAAGTTTCATATTCAGTTAAAAATAAACCATTCTAGTTTTATGGATAGGCTCAGGGAGTTGGAACTCTCTTCATGTTATCTGTTCTGTCACTGCTCTGTGGCAATAAATGTTCATTGAAATAAGTGGAGTTTTCCCAAGGATCAAATGTTGGATAAGGGTTTTTACATCAGTGGCCATTCAATAATCTTTCTAATAAGATTTCCACAAAAAGCAGATATGACTACAGCAGAGACTAAAGCAAAGCAGAACAAACAAGCAAAAAAGAGAGAAAAACACAGAAATGTGGCAGAAATAGGAAGGAAAGGATCTTAAGATTATGCTGTTTTCTTAATTAGCTAATTCAATTAATTGTGTTATGACCCAATTTCCCCCCTAGTTAATATGTGGTTGTGTGGGTAAGAGGGAGCACAAAAGGATCCCTCACTACAATCCTCCAGAATCACCGGCACAGGGACTACATTGTATGTGCCTCTTCAGAGACTCACATTGCTCCCATGAGGGTCGGAAAAAGGTGGATCAAGAATGTTGGAAAGTGGTCAGAAAGAGGATATAGCCCTGTCTCCTTCTCCAGACTTCTCCAAAACTTAATTCAGCCCATAAAAAGCCTTGGCATCACATGCAGGTATGTATGGTAACTCTATACCTCCTCCTGATGTGTGTTAATAGCTAAATGATAAAAGTCTGTTCTAGTTTAGAAATCCTGTCTTTTAGGAGTTCCAGCCTCAAGAACACTAGTGACCACCTTCTCATGGTTCTCTACTTTCCTTTTCTTGTAAGCATATTAAGTTCCCTAATTTTTTGCATCTTATCTTCCTTGAAGAGTGCATTTCTATTATTGAAAAGGGCTACTATTTTGAAAAAGGCAATTTCTATACTGAAAAGGGCAATTATATGTCCAAAATGTTCTTCAGCTTCCTTTATAGAATCATAGGATCATAGAAAATTAGGAAAGGGACCTCAGGAGGTCATCTAATCCAACACCCTGCTCAAAGCAGAATTATCCCCAACTATATCATCCCAGCCAAGGCTTTGCCTAGCTGGGTCTTAAAAACCTCCAAGGATGGATATTCCATAACCTCTCAGGGTAACCTCATGTTCTCTTGCTTTATACTGCCTCCTGTTGTGTTTCAAAGGGCAAAGGATGCTTGGACACATCAAAAATGAGAAGTGTTTGCTAAATCTGCACAACAGAAACAAGGATATCATGTTTTAGATAGTGTGCAGCTGAAGATAAATAGTTAGTGTAGCTCCACAGTGAGTCTTAGCAATGGAAAAACTCAAAATCCCCATGTCAAGATTTTGGATTCACTCCAGCCAATGAGAAAATCTACAACCAAATGTAGATTTATATCCATCTAAGTTAGATACTGGAATTCCCAGTCCCAAACCTTTTTTACACCTAGGCTGACTACAAACATTCAAATAAACTGGGATAATTTTTCTAGGTCTGTTCTCCTGGTAAAGAAACTTACCTAGAGCCACATGTACAGACATTTGAATTTTGATGTCCTGAAGAATGGAGAGCTTGCAGTGATGACACTGTGCAGCTAGGTGAGAGGAGAAGGGAGGGAGCATTCTATGCACACATCTCAGCATGTTCTTCAGGCTTCCTTAGTCTGCCTGGCAACAGATGGCAGCAGTGTATAAAGCATCCCTGATTGGCTGACCCAGACTGTCCATGGTCAGCTTTTGTTTCCCTTCAGCACAATGTGGGGATTGCAAAAGGGGTGTGTTCTGCATCCTTCTAGCACATCAGAGTCCAGAGAGTGACACACGGTCTCTCTAGGAAGCGTGGGGGGAAATGCTGGAGGACTATATTCTGTCTGGAGGACTATGAGAGAAGCCACAGCTTGTACAGACATTTGCTCACCTGGAGGCAGCTCTCCTGGGAGTGATTTAACCAGGTGGGAGAAGGAGCATAGCCAGAGCCCAGAGTACTGCACCACAATTTTGGAGTGACCAGGGAGCTCAAGACAATGCTTCCAGCCCTGGAGATGGGCAGCTGTGGACAGATGGTGGCATCGCTGAGGTGAAGACACTGAAGGACTCTCTGGTTGGCTCCCATCTGCAGCTACCTGCAGGAGAAGAGCGTGCAGCAACAGGCACAAGTGGTTGAAGGATCACACATGAACACTGAGATTCCAACAGATGGCTGGGCCAGCTTGGCAGGTACAGAAGTGAAGCTCTAGGCAAAGTAGGTACCTGAGGATACAGCAGAAGGGTGGGGACCCCAGCCTGCTGGGAATGTGGCAACTCATAGATTTGATAGATTTCATAGACATTAGGGCTGGAAGGGACCTCGGAAGATCATCGAGTCCAGTCCCCTGCCCAAAGGGCAGGAAGTCAGCTGGGGTCATAGGATCCCACCAAGATAAGCATTCAATTTGCTCTTCAAGGTGTTCAATGTAGGTGTTTGAACCAACTCTGATGGCAGGCTGTTCCAGACCTTGGGGGCTCAGACAGTAAAGAAATTCTTCCTTATGTCAAGCCTGAAATGGTCTTCTAGTAGTTTATGACCATTTGACCTCGTCATCCCTTGGGGCGCTCTGGTTAACAAACGTTCCCCCAAATACTGGTGGTCACCCCTGATAAACTTATAGGTGGCCATCAGATCACCCCTGAGCCTGCGCTTTTGCAGGCTAAAGAGCCCTATGGCTAAAATTGATTCTGCCAGTGCAGAACTGACAGAGTAAACTGATGATGAGCAATTATCCCTGATTAAAGAACTAGAAAAGGCTTAAGTTAATTTTGCCTCAGTATGAGTTGAGGATCCTTAAATGAATTGATAAAAGGGGAAAAGAGGATTAAGCCCAAATGAAAGAGAAGAGTTAAGTTCATTCTTTTTTTTTTGGTTCAGTTTTAGACCATTAAAGTGCCCTGGCAGAGGGAGGATCAACCCCAGGATGAAGGGGCGGATTGGAATGAACTCACCTGTTTGAATCGGCTAAGGAGTTTGTATAGGGTGGCAACCCTGAATGTGAGAAGGGACATTGGCTTGTGTACCTTGGTGATATGATTGGCAAGTCAGATAGACTGACTTGAGTTGCTTTACTTTGGAAGGCTAGTAGTCCATTAATGAAAGCACATAAGCCCTGTGTGAACGGCAGTGTAGAATAGCCCTGGCCCACTGATTGACTGTCAACGAGTCAATTAATTGGGCCTGACCCAAATCCCAGGAACCTAGGGAAGACCCAAATTGGCTGCAAGGGGTCAGTCCCCATAAGAAGAAACTGAGTTAACATCTGGGAAGTGGTAAGGGTAGGATGTAGCTCTAATATGAGGAACTAGATAAAGGCACAATAGCTGCACTAATGTGCAGTAGCAAAGGTGAAATTTTTTGTGATGCTTAATGCACAGTAGGCTAATTCTACTGTGCATCAGCACAGTTTTTGCTGTGATGTGCTGATGTGCAGTAGAACAGCCCACTGAGCTAGAAGATGCCTTGTGTAGACATGCCCTGTGAAGTCTGAACTTTTGCAGCCTGCAGAGGCAAAATTCTGTATCAGCAAGTGCAAGAGAAACACAAAACCAGAAGCCCTAAGACTGCAGAGCAGCTGCATAAGACTGCAGAGCAGTGGGACCAGTCGATTAATGGGCTGAAAAGCCCCAAGGGAATATTTACTAATACTGAGTGGGTGACCAGAAAGGGTGGGGCTTAGATTAATGTAAGCCCAGTTTTTGTGCTGGAGCAGGCAGTCTAGCCCTACATTATGCAGGGAGAGGAGCTCTGGATGACACCAGCTGCAAGAACGGAACCACTGGGCACAGAGAGGTACCCTAGAGGCTGGGGAGTGAACCAGCTCCATGAAGTAGTGGTTTTATAGTGATTACAGGCCCAAGGTGGGGTTTGTGTTTGAGTTTGAAATGGGATGATTGATGTTTTATAGTTTGGAGGCTACAGAAGGGGTGTTTATTGGGCACACAATGTAGAGAGCTCTTCTGAACCAGGTCCTGGAGAGATGAGTGGGTGGAAACCAGTAGTTTAGAGGCAGTAGTTTTGCCAGAGTCAGAGAATCAGACCTGGGGAAGCTGAAACAGTTGTGCCAGGTCCAGGGGTCTGGAGGCTGGGTGATCAGAAAGGCAGCAGCCTTAACAGGGTCAGGGACCTAGTGTGCTGAAGCAGTCCTGCTAGGACCAGAGGCCCAAAGGACTTTGCAAGTGGAGGTGAAAGCAGGGCCAGAGGGCCCTTTACAGGAACCAGAATAATACCTATGAGGCACAGGAATAGCTATAGAAGCAGCTAGGGGCCATGATTAGAGCCCCTAAGGCACAGTAAGGACCAGAAGGCCCAGTTTAGGGACAATAGGGTGAAATCCCCACCAAGAAAAAGGGGAACTAGGAGCTGGAGGCCTGAGAGACTGAGTTTGGGAGCAGAGAAGCCCCAAGGGCTCTGCTAAGAAAGGCAGCATGGGAGCTATGCCAGCCTCTAGAGTCAGTCTCCCAAGTATATCATTCTTAACATCAAAGGTGTGGCAGGAGAGAGACAGGAGGTTAGGGAGACTGAACAACACAGAAGGCAGGGCTGACCACCAATGGGCATCACATGATGGGAGGGAGGGGTTCATAACCACTAAGGGCACTTTTACACATGTTCTAGATGTGGGGGTGAAGGGGGTGCTTTAATTAGAGTGGCTCCAAGAGCTGCTATAATTAAAGTGTCACTTTGTCTCCAGTATCAGCATCCCCATGATTAAAAATAGTGGCAGGGGTACTTGAACTAAAACTCATTCAATGAGCTTTAGTTCAAGACCCCCACCAACATTTTTAAGTGTGGAGATGCTGATACGTGAGATGCAGGAGGCTGCTGGGGTCTGGCAACTGCCACGCTGGAATTCCAGGGAGTCAGAGCAGCATCCACATGTGTGTATAGGCCATCTAAGATTTTAGGCAAAAAAGCTCTTAGGTGGGACCTCCTTCTCTGTTAAGTGTATTCAGCATACACCTAACAGATCACAACATGGGACATAGGTGCAGGAAGACCTCTTTGTGAATACCAAATGGCTTTGGCCAGGATTTATAGGCTAACATATACATTTA
>NW_017729022.1:17914555-17920170 GCF_001723915.1 Gavialis gangeticus
CAGCATCCACATGCGTGTATAGGCCATCTAAGATTTTAGGCAAAAAAGCTCTTAGGTGGGACCTCCTTCTCTGTTAAGTGTATTCAGCATACACCTAACAGATCACAACATGGGACATAGGTGCAGGAAGACCTCTTTGTGAATACCAAATGGCTTTGGCCAGGATTTATAGGCTAACATATACATTTAAAATGGTTGATGGGATGTACCAAGCGTTTGCAGTAGCTATGTTTGTCAATGCCTAGGTTCATTTGTACTTAAGTGCCAGAACAAATAGATCTGTGCTGAAACACCTAGGGCTTCACCTGTGCATAAACAGTTAGGGAGGAATTTTGCTGAATTACACATTAAAGAAAAGTCACATCAATTCTGAATAAATGTGAGTGGTATACATAGATCCCTTTCTTTGCATACAGCCCATGCTGGCTACTGCAGTTACAGTACTATTCTTTTGGCCACTCTGAAATATGTCACACAAGGCTTCTTAAAACTGTGTCAAGAAATATCAGAAAATAGAGATACATGCATTGTGTAATGTCATTATATATGTGATTATGTAATCACACTGAGTGGTGGGCTAAAATGGAAGTATATTTCCCATCTGAATAGATTGTTATGCTCATGCTCTACCTCTATTTTTGCCATCATCATGGTGAACCATTATAATTAGGATATAATAAGGTCATCATCATACAGACAGGTTGCTAAACTACTTGCTCATACTGTGATGCTGGATGTTAACCAGCCTGTGGCATACTGGGAGACTTGATTATTCACTAAGTTGCTCCAGACAGTCATATACCTAGAAATTACATGTTGGTCATGAAAAAGTACAGTCTGTTCCATTTAGATTCATAGAAGTTTAGGGTTAAAAGAGACTTCATAAGGTCATCTAATTCAATCCCTGGCTATAAGTTTGTGGCCACAGGAAGTAGTTTGTTAAAATACATTTGACAAATTCAAAGAAGAAAGCCACACTCCCCACTGGAGAGGAAAGTAAAACCTGCACAGTCCATGCTGCACTGACTGTTGGGTAAAATTCTTTCCTGATCCCAGATGAGTCAGTCTGACCCTGAATAAAGGTGCAAGATCTTCCAACCAGATGCCTCTGTTGTCACAGCAGAAGTATTGACCAACCTAGTCAAAATCCCCAGCTTTGGCTGCAGTCAACATGCAGTGCAACACCCTCTGAGGAGGGCAAAAAGCTTCTGACACCTGTAGCAACAAGAGGAGAAAAAAATATTTTCTAGTCCCATGTGGGAATCAGCAAAGCATAAAAGTTTGGAAAAACAACTACAGGGGTATAGATCGTAGCCGTGTTGGTTTAAGGACATAGGCATCTTCCCAAAACCACCCATTCTAGCCTTCAAACAAGCACTGAATCTCTCTAACCTCATCACCAGAAGCAAACTTCCGATGGCCCAAAACACACTGAATGGATCCAGACCATGCCATGACAAGAAATGCAAAACATGCCAACATATCTCCACCACCCTCACAATTACTACACCCCACAAAAAAAAATCAGCATTTCTGGATCTTACAGCTGTCCCTCCAGAAATGTAATATATCTCATCCAATGCACCAAATGCCCTGATGGAAAATATGTAGGAGAGACCAAACAACAACTGTGCACCAGAATGAATGCACAGTGTAAGTCTACCAAAGACAAGAATACCCAATTACCTGTGGGTTGCACACTTCTCACAAAAAAATCAGTCTGTCTCCAGTCTCTCAGTTATAATCCTCAAAGGGAATTTACAAAACACCTTTCACACACGAGCCTACGAACTTCACTTCTTCAACCCACTGGATATAAAAAATCATAGACTAAATATAGACATTGGATTTATGACACATTATAACTTGCCTAACATCTGACTCCCCTGGTACCTCTCCACTATTTACCAGCTACATTCATTCTCCTTCTCTGTCCCCTCCCCCCACCCAGCCTGTTTTTCACCAACTGACTCCTCAATTTACATTTTCACTGACTGGCTTTCTTGCACACATACCAGCCTCTGGCTTCTTCACTATTCATTCCATCCAGGAAGGGCACACACCAACTGCAGATGCTTCCTCAGCCTGATGAAGGGTGTTTATACCTGAAAGCTGGCAAAGAAGACTTTTTCCAACTATTTGAATTGGTCTAATAAAAGGTATCAGACTTACCCAAAGAACCTTGTCTGGAAAACAACTATACACTGAAATCTGAGGGCTACAAACACAACTCCACACCTCACATACCCAAACTGGAAAACAACAACTCCCTTTGCTGACTTCCTTCTTCTCCCCCACTCCACCCCTCCAACTCCTCTGGCCACCACCCCAATCAATTTATCCCAGCTCCTTTAAATCTTCTTTTACAACCAAGCTGTAGAGCTCTGGCTCATCAATTATTGTGTACTGCTAAGTGCTGTCCAGGTCAACATGGGCTGCAGATCTCTTCTCATGATCTCAAAGCAATACATATGTTCGTGAAAGGGGCAGCAGGAGCTTGTAACTGTTGTTCTCCGCACTCCAGGCACAACTCCTAGGTTATCCCTGACCAATCCTCCTCCAATTGAAAACCTCTAATGAAGGAGATTCCACAACTTCTCTAAGCAGTCAATTCCACTGCTTTAGTGTTCTGGGAGTGATTTTATTTTTCTGAAATCCAATCTAAACATACTTTACTGCAATTTCAGGCCATTCCTACATATCCTATTTTGTGCAGCAATGGATAAAAGGTATTCTTCCTTTATGGCAGCGCTTCAGATAGATGAAGACCCTTATCACATCTCTCTTAATTGTCTTTCCACAAGGTAAATAGGCCAATTTTTTTTCAACATCTCCTCATGTGGCTTGCCTTCCAAGACCTTTAGAATTTTTTTGCCCATTCTTGCTTCCTCTTTAACTTCTCCACATCCTTTTTAAAATGTGGGGTCCCAATTTGCACACAGTACTCTAGATGAGACCTAACCAAGGTCAAGTAAAGTGGTGTTATCACCTCCTGTGTTTAGACTCCATTTCCTATTGATGCACCCCCCAAACAGCATTCACATTTTTTGTAGCTGCATCGCATTACAGACACATGAATCTGTGATCCACTAAGACTCCACAATCTTTCTCTGAAGTGTTCCACAGTTGTTACCCATTTGATATTTTCATAGTTTGGGATATTTTTTCCCTTGTGTAGGACCTTGCATTTGTCAGCATTGAACTTAATTGTTTTGGCTTTAGACTAGCTGTCCGATCTATAAGAATTGCAGTACTGTCCTCTGTTGTATTTGCCCCACAATTCAGTTTCATGTCATCTTCAAATTTATGCAAGAAGCTCTGGAGTCCAGAATCCAAATAATTAATAAACAGATTATATAGCACTGGACACAAGACATACCCTTGTGGGGCTCCTCTTGAAACCTCCTGCCATTCCAGGCTACATTACCATTTGCTTACAGCTATTGACCCAGTTGTCTATCCACACCGTAGTTTTATCTGGCCCCCATTTCTCCAATTTGTTTATGAGGTCACATAGGACTTTGCCAAAAGTCTTCTGTTACTTAGATTTTACAAGGTTAGACCAACAGTATACAACCTAACATATTTACATAGTGTTAAAGTGATGTTGTAGTGGTGATAGTCCAAGAATTATGCAAAAGGCAAGAATTTTTACAGAGGATAATTTATCGTACCAACTGTATAACTGGGATAAAATGAGACAAACTTTTTTTGCAAAGCATTCTTCTTTACATTACACATACCTCTTTATGCCAGTTCAGTCCTCCTGAAAACAACACCTGGGGAAGATATTTTCCATGACCTTTCAAATGTGCCAGGAAACCAGCTTGGTGCTTTTTTGAGTGCTCAGCTAATATTTTTGTTATGTTACACTGGCTGCAGCTAAAAACTTTGCAATTCTGACTTTAATAACAAAATAACATTACCAAAGCATTTACTATATCCTTAATACAGCATAAGGAAGAGCTATGTAATACCGCGGTAATCGGTAATGTCAGCCGCTTTAGAAAACTAATTTTAAGCAAGACTATAATCATTCTCCATTTCTATTTTTGGAACTTCTGCCCACAGATTTGGACCTTGATGAAAATTTAGGTTTTTTTTAAGTGAATTTTCAACAAACCATATGGCCTGGCTTAAAGAAATTTTAAAAAATAAATAAATAAGCAGGCAGCAGAGAACACACAGAGAAGTATCTTAACCATGTAGATAAATAGCCTGTGACTCTGCAGAAAATACTAGTTCTAATGCCATTTCTGCTTTGCCATCAATCACCCTAACTTCTTTTATAGCTTCCCCTCCAGCCTCATGAGCAAACTGAAAAGAGAGGGGAAAAATCTAGATAAAATGAGGAAGGTTGACTGAAACTCAGAGATCTTTTTGAAACAACTTTCATGCACTCATTTGAGGCTTTGCTTCTATTTTACATTAGTTCTGAGTTATCTCAAGAGAGAAAGCAACATTTTTTCCCCTAACAAAGCTCAGGGTGACTTTGCGCAGCTGGTTATTATTACAATTTTAATCTCCACATCAGATGCTCCAGAGGGACAGAGAAACAGCAAAAAGATACATTGTTTAGTAAAGCTGATAAGGAAATTAAAGTTTATTCAGATGGAATGTAAGGAATTTAAAGCAACCCTCTGTGTTTCATTGCTTTTCTTTACAACTAATTGTACAAAATAATAATGAAAAATGTATGAGATGTTCCATAGAGTGTCTTGCCACCCACTGGATGAGTTCATTTAAAATTTCCTCCTCACTTGGGAAGAACTGAAATTACAGCAGTGGCTATTAATAGCTCCAAAGGGGATCTGAAGTAATCTGTCACTGGCAGGTGTTTGAAGTCCACAGCTACTTCCTTTTTTCCTAGTCTGGCCTCTTCAAGAAAATTAGATGAAATAGCACACATTTCATCCTACATTTCAAGAAGGGAACAACTGCCACTCTTCTACCTCAAAAGGTAAGGGAGGCAGGTGATATTTATGTACACAAAGCAGTGTGAAACCCTAAGATCACAGTAAATTGTTATAAAAGCATCATGGAAAAATACATAGTGCCACTCTTGATAGCTTCCAGTTACTAAATTGCAGTAGCTACCTGTCAGGTCGTTGTATTTTTACTCATTTTTAAAGTTAGATACAACCATATTATGACATTAACATAACCTTCATAATAAACATCTCCATGGCAGGAAGTGGCTAACTTGTAATCCAAGTGCACAATACAGAAAATGTTTAACAGCTGTTTGTAAATAAAGTCTGCATGGATTACAGAATTATAAGGGATTATAATGGAAGCAGAGGTATAAGGAGAAACTGAGGTCCCCCTCTATACATTACTGGTATCGTACAATTAACTGGCTACTTACCTTAAGACCAGCTACACATGCAAAGTACTTATCATACCAAAAAGGCTCCAAATAGCTAAAGTTAGACCTTGAAAATGGGTACTAACTTTATAGCTGGTTGCTATCCACCTTTAATTTGCACTCGTAGCAGGGTCTCCCCTGCAGCTGAGAGCCCTGTCAACTCTGAGAGGGCTTTTAGGCCCAGCAGCTGCTGACTCTGGATTCCAGAAGCACCCCACAGCCACCATCCCCCATGGGACTGCACACC
>NW_017729022.1:17925170-17948117 GCF_001723915.1 Gavialis gangeticus
GCAGCTGGGAGCCCTGTCAACTCTGAGAGGGCTTTTAGGCCCAGCAGCTGCTGACTCTGGATTCCAGAAGCACCCCACAGCCACCATCCCCCATGGGACTGCACACCCCCAAGGCTGGGAGATTGCCACTGCTGTGTCTCCAAGCTGTGGTGCCCCTGTGGCTGGAAACCCCTCAACTGAAGAGATTCCTAGCCAGGGGAGATTGCATCTTGCTGGTGCTGAGGGAGTGAGATTGGGGTCCCCCTGCACTGGCAGTAAGGTGCAATGGGACCTAATGCATGATCTGACAATCATGACTCCTGCCATGCACGTGTGGCAAGGTAAGAGACTCAACTGTGTTGATTGTGCATTAGATCCCATCATGCCTTTACCTGCATGTGTAGAGGGGCCCTGAGCTACAGAAATAGATAGTCTCCTTTTCCCCATTGTTATGACTAGATTTTATATATTTTCCTGCCATGATATCCGTAGACAATAATATTTCGAACCACTTCATGCTTTGAATTTTAAGCATTATACTCTATCCAAGCAAATGTTAAGAGGGTTACATGCAAATATCTCAGGTAGTAGGGACATTCATCATGCAAAAGAGAGGTTGTAAGATAAAAATGTAACCTTTCTTGTGCTTTCTTACCTAGAGAGGTGGTGAAATCGTCATCATTGTAAATCCTTAAGTGCAGGTAGAAAAATATGATCAGGGATGTTTTAGATAGGGATGAGTCTGCCACAGAGATTGGATTAGGTGATTTCTTCCAGTTTTATTTTCTATGAATTGATGACAGTAACCAATTTTCTTGTTAGCATTTTCAGATTAAAATCATCCACATCCTGAAACAAGTAAAATATATGCATATGTCTCTTATAAAAGATGTACTGTCTTCTAAAGTATACAAAAATGTTAACGTTTATCGTGGTATCATAGATTAAATGGAGCTAAACTTTCAAGATGTAGTTCCTGAATATTTGAGAGAGAACACTCTAATTAGTACTTTAATATTTTCTTTTCCTTGTTGCCAGGTACTTTTTATGATTCAGACAATACCAAAATATCAATATTTTGTTCCATTGTGATATACTGACAATTTAAAGAAATGAATATTACCATATTACATATTAAATTGAAAACATGAAGAGACTTGGAAATTGTGTTTATATCTGAGATAGGTATACAAATGAATTTTGTTAAATGAAGAGAGCTGTCTTGTTCAAGAAAGCAGAGTTTATGAAAGCAGTATTCCAGTCAATGAACACTTCCTATGCTTTTGTCACATACAGCTTCAAATCGTCTTTGTTTCTCTTAATAGAAGCTTCTGCAAATTTTTCCCACATGGGACACTTCTAAAGGTAAAAATCCCACATTTTAGGAAAAAGAACCATTATATGAATGATGATTTCATAGATTTCATAGACATTAGGGGCTGGAAGGGACCTCGTGAGATCATTGAGTCCAGCACCCCTACCAGAGCCAGGAAGTCTGCAGGGATCAAATGATCACAGAAAGATAAGCATGCAAACACCATTTGGATGAGTCCAGAGTAGGTGATTGCACCACCTATGGGGGGGAGTCTGTTCCAGACCTTGGACACTCAAACTGTAAAGAAGTTTTTCCTTATACTGAGTCTGAATTGGCCCTCTAGATGTTTGTGGATATTAGACCTAGTTATCCCTTGGGGAGCCCTGGTGAACAACTGTTCTCCCAGATCCTGATATACCCCCCTTATGTACTCTTCACCAGGCTGAAGAGTCCCATGTCCCTCAGTCTCTCCTCATAAACCTTGCTCTCTTGGCCTTTAATCATGTAGGTGGCTCTCCTCTGGACTCTCTCAAGCCTATTCACATCCCTCCTGAAGTGGGGGCCCAAAACTGGACACAGTACTCCACTTGCTGCCTCCCTAAAGCTGAGTAAAGTAGGAGGATGACGTCCCTAGTTTTGCTTGAGATGCATCGGTAGATGCAAGCCAGATTTTGGTTTGTTTTGCTGGCCATGGCATCACATTGGTGTCTCATATTCATCTTGTGGTCAATCATGACTCCGAAGTCTCTTTCGATCATGGTGCTAGCAAGCATAACCCTGCCAAGCCTTTAAGTATGATGCTGTTTTTTTCTCCTAATTCTTTCTTCATAGTTTCATAGTTCCATAGATGTTAGGGTCTGAAGGGACCTATTAGATCTTCAAGTCCAACCCCCTGTCCTGGGCAGGAATAAGTGGTGGGGTCAGATGACCCCAGGCAGGTGTCTGTCCAATCTCCTTTTAAACACCGCCAAGGAAGAGAACAGCGCCACCTCCGTTGGAATCTTATTCCATATTTTGGCAACCCTCACTGTAAAGAATTTTTTCCTAATGTCCAATCTGAATTTGCTTTCTTCCAGTTTGTGGCCTCTATTTCTAGTTACTCTGACAGGTGCCCTGGAAAACATTGTATCCCCCATTTCTTGTTGCCCTCCCCCTCCTCCCCCAATGAATTTGTAGGCAGCCACAAGATTACCTCTCAGCCTCCTCTTGCAGAGGCTGAAGAGGTTCAGGTGTCCCAATTGGTCCACATAAGGTTTTTTTCTGTAGGCCTTTAACCAGATGGTTGGCCCTCCTCTGGACCTTCTCCAGGCCATCCACATCCCTCCCAAAGTGTGGTGCCCAAAACTGGATGCAGTACTCCAGCTGAGGCTTAACCAATGCCACATAGAGGGGAAGTATCACCTCCCTAGACCTGTGTGTGATATACCTACTTATTCAAGAAAGGGTGTGGTTAGCTTTACTTATTACCTCATACACTGGTGACTCATGTTCATTTTGGAATCAACTGTGACTCTGAGATCCCTTTCTGCAGTTGTGCTACTTAGAGCGGTACCTCCCAGGCTGTAGGAGTATTGATGATTCTTCCTCCCTAAGTGCAACACATGACACTTATCCTTGTTAAACAGCATCCTATTCTGTTTGGCCCATTTCCCCAACTAGTCCAAATCAGCCTGGATTTGCTCCCTGCTATCTGGTTTGTGTACCTCCCCACAGAGTTTGGTGTCATCAGCAAACTTGGACAGGGTGCTTTCTACTCCCTCGTCCAAGTCACTAATGAAGATATTGAATAGTACCGGTCCTGGGACAGAGTCTTGGGGGACTCCGCTGCCCACATTTCTCCAGGTAGAAACCAACCCATCCACCACCACTATGTGGGTGCATCCTATAAGCCAATTT
The DNA here is from genome assembly GCF_001723915.1 of Gavialis gangeticus. Lineage (NCBI taxonomy): Eukaryota > Metazoa > Chordata > Crocodylia > Gavialidae > Gavialis > Gavialis gangeticus. The sequence continues at coordinate 17,928,361 of NW_017729022.1, forward strand.
TCTATCCACTGGACTGTGTAATAATCCACATTGCAACTGTTTATTTTATTTATAAGAATTGTGTGTGACACTGTGTCAAAGGCCTTTTTAAAATATAAGTAAATAACATCAACCTCTATTCCTTCATCTAAGCATTTTGTGAGTCGGTCGTAAAATGAAACCAGGTTAGTCAGGCAGGATCTGGCTTCTATGAACCCATGCTGATTTCCCCTTAGCATCATTTTACCTGCTGGTCCCCCACAAATGTGATCCTTAAAAATTTTCTCAAAGGTCTTGCCAAGGATAGAGGTGAGACTAACCGGCTTATAGTTACCCGGTTCCTCCTTCCTCCCCTTCTTGAAAATAGGGATCACATTCGCTCTTTTCCAATCCTCTGGGACCTGTTCTGAGCACCATGAGTGCTCAAACAGTTATGTCAGCAGCTCCACTATGACTCCAACTTCTCTTGGAATGATTCCCATTTTATCAGATCAGGAATGATGCTTCTTTTTATTGTTTTTGATATCCATCCAAAATTTTATTTATACTCGGCTTTTATTATTTTCAAGTTTAGTTTATCCAGAGAAAATGAAAGGAAAATAGAAAGAGTGAAGGAGGGGTTGGGAGTGGGGGACAGAGAAAGACACACACAGAGAAAGATCTAAAAAATGCTTGATTTAATTATTCTCACACATAAGTACTCCTTTTGAAGTCAAGACTCAGAGCAGTGAGCCTGCAGGGCAAAAGCTTTGCACTCATGCAGAGCCAAAATGATATCAATGGGACTCTATATTGGGAGATACTTTTGTTTTTTACAGGTTTGCAGTGAAGTCTATGGGACTTGAGTTCAAGTCAAAATGTTTTGATTTTCTATTTTATTTTTAGTTGGTATTTTATTATAAAACAAATAAGTTGAAATAAAACATTCCCATTATGCTGAAACAAAACACTATGATCAATTCAAAATATTTTGCTTCTCTCAGAAATTAAAGATGTTCTGGTTTCATTCCAAATCAGAACAAAGCCAGCCTTAGAAAGCTTCAAATTCTCCATGAAATGGATTTTCTATCTTCTGTAATAATTACAGTAAAATACTTTTTAAATCACTACAGATTAAGTGGACACAGGTCAAACAGGTCAAAACCATCCTGTTATGACTCCTTTTCACTTAGGTTTTTTATTGGCTGTTACCAAAATCAGGATGGATTTTACATTGATATTGTTAGCATAGAGAGCCCTTGGTTCATTAAGACCTCCTCAATTAACTTCATACTAATGGGTATCTGTAGAGAAAACATAGTTTGATGTGCTCTACCACTATGTCTAAGATGAGTAATTAATCATGTTTCCATTCAGACTGCCCTGGGAAGTCAGGGCACTCTCTCGACACCTAATAGTATCTGCATATCCCTGCTTTCAAAATATTTCTTCAGATTTCATTTCAATGTGGATGATTGCCACATTGCACGTAACACGGTTTCCCCACACACTTAAACAAATACCATGTCGTTCCCTGGTTTGTCTTTAAAAACAATTATTTTTCTTGGGCTGTGACTTTTTTAAAAATATATTCTAAATGTGCACACACCCAAATGCTTTGGCTGAATTGGGAGAGGGGTAGTGCTTTAGAGATAAAAAAATGTGTTATTCTATTAAACTTCGCAAAATGTAGAGTCTGTTCCTCTGTGCTGTGCTGTGAATGCTACAAAGTGCACAGGATTTTAAAATAATTTTGTCACATTTTTATTGTCCTCAGGGAAGTACGTGTAATCAGATAGATGGAAGATAAACAACGTCTGTGGTTCTGGGAAGGGTAGGGAAGGGAGGAGAGCTTCAGCTGTTCCAGTGCCTTCCTTCCCCATTTCATCCCCACACTCAGAGTAACTTGATGGTGGATGGTCTGATAGTCTTGCACTGGTGAGACAGGGGAAATGGGAGAGCTAACAGTTTCCCTGCTTCACACAAGTAAAACCTTGTCAGGGATAGCGCAACCTCCTACTGGTGTTGCTGCCTGCTTTCCCTGTCGTATGTTTGGAGTACAATTGAAATTATGTTTACAAAGTGCTTTACTGACTTGGTCATTAGTTTTTAGGATCAGAAAAACAATTCTTTCCCTTGGGGCCTTCCTTATAACTTCCTAAAGGGGAAGGAAGACAATACTTCCAAAAAAGATCCACTTTAAGGAAACTGGTAGCTTGTCCCAGGCACAGCTGACCTTCCTTTTGCACCATGAAATACACTCAGTCCATGCTAATGAAGGATAAGAGGATTTGATGGCAGTGTGAAGCCTAGAAATTCCTTAAAATTAAACATTTAAATACTAAATCAAATGAAAATCAGTACATAAAACCTACAACAATTCATGGGGTTTCCCCAAGGCATTAAGTTTCTCATAGCACAAAGAAATTTGTACTTGCTAACAAATGTATCTTCGCAAGTGAACGGTATATTTTTATTCCTTAAACTTCTAATGTTCTTGTTACAAAGTTGTTGGACTTTGTGAACAATAGGACAAGTAAGTATATTGTTATCATTATCAATTTCAAGTGCATTTCTTTTAAACAAATTTTGACGTTGAAATCTGATAAGCAAAGGTTCTGAGCAAGGGATGATCAAGGGAAGCAGAGGCGACAGACTGAAAATGTAGAATTTTCCCCAATTACTTTGTCACTGTATTAAATAACCAGTTAATTTTTGCCAGGGTGATTTGAATACTTTAGGGCACCATGGTGATGCTCTATTTATTTAAAAGGGAGCTTGTTTGCCAGGTTGGATTTTCACAAGCTCTCATTATTTTACTGCTGCTTACAGCCCCTTTTGGTACATTTCTTTGAACAAGGAAAAAATTGCACCATATGGTGAGACTTCTGAAAAATGCCTAAAGGAAATATTTCTACTGCTGAGACTGATTCTGCTACAATTGATGTCATCTATTGCCCATATAGGTCATTGACAAGTTGGAGGCAGAAAGATACTTTGAGAGATCCTCTCTCTATTTTTCAGCATAAACCATTGAGTCTTATTGTCTTAGCAGCAGCTATAATAAAAAACAAATAATAAACAGTATTGGACTAGTAACTGGGGTTTTGTTTGTTTGTTTGTTTTCCTGAATCAACATCTTTTCTTTATGGCAATTCTTGTCAATTTTGTTCCCACTAAACTTCCCTCTTTTGTGCACTAGCTCTGAATAATTAAAAACACAATTTTGAAGAGTTTTTCCTTATAGTTGATGCTCAGCAGCAAGAAAGGATAGCTCCTTCTTCCTGATATTGCTCATTTTATGCTCATCTGATTACTAATTCTCTAACTGTAAGCTACCTACACACACACAGACACAGACACACTGCACCTTCTCTGAGTTTGATAATGTTATCATTAACAGGAGGGGAATGAGTTGGGGAAAACTCAGTAATTACCATGCTTTATTAAATTATGCAGCATTAATTAGCTGACTGGGTAGTTCAGGGACTGCTTCTTCTCATATTAGAACGGTGGCTCTCAGTTCAGAATGGCATCTGTCTCCTAGCATTAGAACAACAACAACAAAAATTAATAATGTATGGATTATGTCACATAGGCAGAGAGGTGCTGCATTCATCTGTCTCCCTACCATTTGAATGTCAGAAATGGAGAGAAAACATCACTCTCCTGCAACCTCTAGAGGAACACAGAAAGGCTGAAATAAATATTGATATTTAGAGTGATATTAAATGTAATATTTCTTACACATTTGAAACCAAACAAATTATTTTCAAAGGATTTAGATTGGTGTGACATAACAGTTTTATCAATTGCTTTATAAAACCCCGTTCAATGCATAACAAGCGTGAGTATCAGAACCTGTGAAACAAAAAACCTTTTGGTGGTCTTAGTATCAATCCATCAAAACACAGACTATTTCTCATTCTGCTGGAAACAAGCTAAGGGAACAACTTCACTTGCTAGGATATATCAAACTTTTGTATATGAAGAAATACTTCCACAGGTTCTCTTCTGTGTTAAGGTAGATCCAGATGGCTCTACCTGCATGAACAAAAGTGAATCATTCTTGCTTGTTTTCTGAATGGTGGAAGTGGCATGCAGCTGAAACTGCCATTCACAGTGAATAACAAATTCCACACTGGTTTGTGATAAAACAAATGGACTGATTTTGTTTAAATATATATATCTTTAAATGAGGCTTCTTAATAGCAGATTTTATTTTTTAAAAGGGGGTCAGAAAAAAAAGAGAGACAGCAGAAAGGAAATTAAAATACCCTTTAATGATACGAGTCCAGGAAAAAGTTTGCAGTTGAACTAAGTAATAGCAATTTGTTGTTTGCTGTAAAATATAAAGTGTTTTGCAAAATAATGAAGCACATTTTCCTAATGTATGGAAGAGTGCAATGAGCAATAGGAGTCGCAACTTCTTCAAGGATGAATGATCCTGATCCTGGTCCTCATCTGCCCTACCATTTTTTTTCATGAATGTTTCCATTCCAGTTAGACCATACCCATGTACTGTACATGGTATTACTGAAGGTAATAGAATTTTTCCCATCTAAATGAACACTTATATGCATTTAGTTAATAGTGAGCATGTCTACATGAGACGCTAAGGGCTCAGTAGACTTATTCTACTGCACATTAGCACATCACAGTGAAAGCTAATGAGAAATGCTACTGTGCAGTAGAATAAGTCTACTGTGTCACCTAAAAGATGTGCGCCAAAACTACTTCTCAGTAGTGCCGATTATGGCGCATTAAGTTTGTGCCCATTATTACAGGTACTAAATTTAATATGCTGTAATTATGGTGCATTAATGCATGCACATGTAGATGTGTCTAGTGTTTTTTGGAAACAGTTTCAGGAAAACAGTTTTCAAATGTACCTTATAAAAATAGAAACAACACCAAAAAACCAACCTAGATCATTTCTACTTTGGGAAGACATGTTACTATGGTTGCTGGGAGAATATAACTGCCTTGTTTTCCAGAATGAAAGGTTTAACATACAGTCCTGCTGCCATAGTATTTCTATGCAATCTGAATATGCCCGCTTTAAAATTAATGCTAGCTCTGCCTTCCTATTCTCTTGCAGAGAAACTATAAAAAGATAGCAGAGTATGTAACTTGAGTAGGTAGCCAACTCTATCCAACTTGAACAACCTTCTTTATCCCAATTCTTTCACAAGAGTTAACAACTTTAAGGGAACCCTTGGGCACTGTAACTTCAAGGAATACGCAAGCCCTCATTACTGTCAGAGGTCCCATTGCCCCCACCACAACCCCTATTAAGGAATCTGAATGCTGCCTCTGGCTCTCCCTTTTACATGCTAGTCAGCTTTCTGTTTAGCTAGGAAAAATAAAAGGGGACGAGAAATATGCAGAAATTCTGTAAGTTGTTTGCATTCCACTGAAATATTTCTTTAGCTGAAGGGGATCAAATCAATGAAATATGATGAAACCATATGCTCATTATTTCATAAAGGAAGCAGCTGCTTCAGGGAATATTGAGAAGATTTATTAATTCTACCAGTACTGCTCATTAAGACTAGGTATCTTCATACCTGTCTTCCTCAACAAAAGCTCTTCAATAGCAAAATCACCCCCATGGAGTTCAAACTGATGTTCATTTTGGCAATATTCCCTGTATTCTTTCAGGGCAGAGAAGACAATATGCTGAGCTGAGGCTATTGGAGAAGCAGAAAAATCATTTGTGCAGAAAGCTATATAGTACGGGTACAGTTTGGAAGTGCCATAAGAGGAATGTATGTTGGCAAAGACTTATTCTGCCTGCTATGGACCATATGTGCATTTAATTGAGTTTGCAAGTTTCCAGGCAGAGTGCCAAGTGGACAGTCTACCGTCTGATAAGAGTGATGAAATTTTCTCCTCTTGTTCTCTCATCATTTAGGTTCACAATGATTCTTAGAAGCTAAATAACATGCCCTTCCTGGGACAGAAGTTTCAATATGTAGGTCAGCAAACAAATAAACTATGGGAGATAACATATTGTCATATTGGTTCCCTTTAATGGATATAGCTTAGGCTGTAACATTGCTGTTCAGAGGGAATAGGACTAGGACCAATGGCCTCAAGCTCCAGTAGGGGGAATTTAGGTTGGAAGTTAGGAGGAGCTTTCTTACTATGAAAGTCAAGCATTGGAACAGGATACCTATAGAAACTGAGGAATCTCCATCCTTGGAAGCTCTTCAGAGCAGGCTAGACAGACACTTGGCTGAGATGGTTCAGTCAGGGGCAGGGGGCTGGACTAGATGAACAAGTGAGGTCTCTTCCAGCCCTACTTTCCTATAATCCAGCCCTTATGAGGGTGGCACCAAACTGTCACTTCATCCAATGGCAGTATGAGGAAATAAATTCTGACTCTGGCAGTCACAGTACACTCCTTGGTTTCTTTCCATGGGGAAAAGCACTGTGACTTATTACTGGTATGGACAAATAGAAGATTACTACACTCTTTACCAGTTCAGGTCTAGTGATTATCATGTTGGGAGATAGTATGATGGGTCCAGTAATTCCTTACCTTTACTCATTTACCTCTATGGTTAAAGTACTGGAACCCTATAGACTCTAATTTCTGTCTGCACTGAAAGGCTACCTTGTATCACCTGAACAGTTTCAGAAAGACAGAACACAGTCCTGTACTAAATTAGACTCAACACAAGTTTTTGTCATTCAAACATTTATTTACTCTAATGAACATAAAGTGTGCAGGCTTCAGTGATTATCAAACTCCAGAATTTCAATGATTTGCCTACAGAGCATTTTTGGGAGGTCTTTTGAATTAGTTCCACCCAAGGTGAAGCATGTACACATGAAACAAGAAGCAGCTACCATCTTAGAAAATTTCAGTTGTGTACTCAGTCTTCAAACTGTGCTTTGTTTTATTGTTCATAAGCCTTTGCAGTTTGGATTGCTGTGCAGGAGCGAAAAATCAGTCAAACAAATCTCGCCTTCTGACAGATAAAATTTCAACCATAATCAGAATTTGCTGACAACACGACAAATGAAGCAGTGGTAAAGGGAGTTAAAACCAGACTACAAAATGCCCTGGACAGACCAGAGCAATGCAGGCATAGAAAATAAAAGGAAATTAAGTATTGAGCTATATATAAAGCACTACATCTAGAAAAAGAAAGAAAATATGCATTAATTAAACAGAACTGGGTGTCAATTACCAGTAAAAAATGCAATAACCTTTTTGGAAAGGCACTAAGGTTAAAGTATGACAGCGTAGAAGAACTCCTAAAACTTAAGAGTAATGAGTGTCATCTGAATAAGAGGATCTCTCTAACGTGTCTACTGTTTAAAGGAACAAAACCTTTTAATTTTTTAAAAATTGCCAAATCTCTTCCATTTTCCCACTCTTTTCAACATAACACAGTATGTAATCACCAGTTTGATCTAATTTACCTGTTGCAAATCTGTAAAAATGCTACTAACATAAATGGATTTACTTCAAATCTCTGTTGAAGTCTCGGAGATGAGAAATGTCCTCTGTCAGAGAATGAGAAAAAGGGAAAACTGAAAAAACCTAAAATTTACTTTTTTTTAAATGCAAAGTCAAAGTTCTTATTTTGGTGAAAAATTCTGACAAATTTTAGACACGCACACACACAACCTAGTCAAGTACCTTCATGTCTACTGTGGACACTGGTTTGTTGAATCAGTTCAAGCAACCACCAGAAAGTTCTCCTGTCAGAAGTAGTGCAGCTTCAGGGGAGGTGAGAGATATAATGGATGCCGTATGTGCTCATACCTTGGCCACACAGGATGATGTTTATGAGTAACTGGTTGATAAATTGATTGGGTATGTATACGTTTCTTCCTTCATTACACTTGAGGAGACCTGCTGAATTATTATTATTTATTTTTATTATAGATTTTTATTATATTCTTTATATTTTTATTATAGTATGGTATTTAGTGTTCTAACTAAGAGGCCTCCAAATAGAAGGTGTCTGTACTCTTTTCAGAAGTAATTTGTTCTTCATCATTTTGTTTTGCTTGGTATTGATTAAAGGCTCCTATTTTGACGTTTAGGTATTTCTGACTTTGTTTGTGGCAACCTGTTTAGTTACATTAACCATGTTTATGAATTTTGAACAACTAGCTCCCTATTGTTTGTTTTCTGATATTTACCTTGCTTGTTAGAAAATAAAAGAATCATAGAAAAGTAGGCCTGGAAGAGACCTCTTTTCATCTAGTTTAGCCCTATGCTCGAGGCTGTATCATCCCTTACTAAACCATCCCAGCCAAGTGTCTGTCCACCCTGTTCTTGGAAACTTCCAAGGATGGAGATTCCACAATTTCTATAGGTAGCCTGTTCCAATGCTTGACCACCCTCACAGTCAGAAAGTTCCTCCTAATCTCCAACCTAAATTTCCTCTGCTACAGCCTGACATCATTGTTCCTAATCCTGTGCCCTACAGCCACAGAGAAAAGCCTGTTTCCATTTTCTCTAAAGTCCCAGGAGTTTGAAGACTGTTATCAAATCCTCCCTCAGTCTTCTCTTCTCCAGACTAAATAACCCTACCTCTTTCAGCCTTTCCTCATAAGTGTAGCTTCCATCAGCTGATAGAATTTTGAATAGAAGGTTGCAGATGGTGAGATGCATCATCATATATAAAACAATTTTTTCTTCAGTTAAAAATAAATTAGAACTTTTACTAATGTGCTAGGGGCCTAGGGCTATATTATTCAGTTTAAGTTAAAAGCAAAAACAAATATAACTTTACTGGAATGAGTTAAAATTGGGATAGCTCTCTGGCAGAGGTGCACAGGTGCAAGCCATCTCACCCCTGAGAGCGGAAGACCCCAGCAGACCCCGATCTCCCCTGACAACAGAGCCAGGAGTTAAGTGGGGCCCTCAGTGGGAGCGCCCTACCTAGGAGAGGAAAGCAGCTGAGACAAGGCAAGGAGAGTTCCCCTCCTCCCCCCCAGGCTCCTAATTTGTCCAGGCCCCTAGGGAGCCACACAACTGGAGCCATGTGAACAGAGTGAGCAAGCAGGCATGCTCTGAGCCCTAGCACATGGAGTTATTATGGGAGTTTGTGCAGGAGGATGCATGGAGGGGCCACCAACAAGGTCTTGACCCTAACTTGCCTCCCGGTGTAGGTGCATAGCACACCCTGTGCCTGTTGTAGCCCCAGACAGCCAGAGCCCCCCTCACTGTGGGATAGACCTCCAGTGCTGGAACCCAAGTAAAGGGGTCAAGAGATCAGGCTCCCTACTCCAGGGAGACACCAGGGGACCTAAAGAATTCCTCCCAGTTGCTAGAGATGCCGGGAAGCTGGCTGCTCAAGTAGCCGGGAAGCCAGGAGACCCCTGTAGGCAGCTACTTGAGCCTGTATGCCAGGCTGCAGCAACAACAGCAGCTGCTGGAGAAGGCCACATGGGGATAATCATACCCACCTGATCTTCTATTCAAACAAACAACTAAGAAACCAAGCAAACAGGGCCCACCCAGAAACATGATAATGGGTACACACCATACCCCGAGGCTTCCTGACGTGGATGGACCTCCCCATCCTGGTACCTCTGGGGCCTCTGTCCAGAGAGGTTCCAGGTCCTGGCCTCCACACAGATGGAGTCCTTGACTCCAGGCTGCACGAGCTGCTTAGCCCCCCTGCTGGAAGCTTGGGCCTGGGGTACAGGCACTCCCACTTGTGGGATTTACTCACTGGTGGAGGCTCTGAGTGAGGGAGCTCCAGAACGAGGTGAGCAGACTGCGAGCCATCAGGAAGCACAAGAAGGACATCAATGCTTACTGCCAGTCACTGAGCCTGGAAAAGGATGACCAGGAAGAAAAGCGAGCTCCAGCGAGATGCCCCTAATGATGGAGAGCGGAGATTGGTCACATCAGGCCCTAAGCCATGACAGGTGTCAGCCACTCCACCAATAGTCCTACACAACAACTACATAGCCCTCACATCATCAACAGAAGAGGCATCCATGCCCACTGCACCAAGGACAAGACAGAAACAGCTACCATCACCAAAGAAGTAATGTAGGGTGATTATCGTGGGAGACTCCCTGCTGCACGAACAGAAGGTGCCATCTGTTATCCAGACCCCTTTTCTTGAGAGGTCTGCTGCATTCCAGGAGCCAGGATCTGAGAAGTAATGGCAAGGATTCCAAAACTGGTCCACAGAACACTACCCCATGCTTCTTGTCTATGTGGGCACTAACTACATGGCGAGAAACAACCCTGAGAGAATCATGAGTGATTACAAGGCCATGGGGGTGAAGCTCTAGGAACTAGGAGCATAGGTGGTCTTCTCAATCCTCCCATTTAGAGGCTGAGGCTGTTGGAGGGAGGAATGCTTTGAAGAGGTCAACCAGAGACTTCAGAGCTGGTGTTACTGTGCTGCCTTTGGATTCTTCAAGCTTGGTATGCTGTTCAACAGCCCTGTCCTACATGCAAGAGATGGCATCCACCTCATGGGCAGAGGAAAGAAACTCTTATCCATGAGAATCGCAGACTTGCTGAAGAGGGCTTTAAACTAGACAAGCCCAGGGGAGTGGGGGCAGATTCCACTGCTGAGCACAAATCCACTGCTGGGCATAAATCCTTTAACCAAGAGGACCCAGAGGAGGGTATTTACGTAGGGGACATCCAGATAACTACCCACACCCAGAGCCACTTGCAGAGGGACAGAAAACCTGATATAACTAGGGGTAAACTCAGCTGTCTTTATGGGAACGCCAGAAGCACAGGCAACAAAGAGGATGAACTAACACTCCTTCTGACAGATGAGGAATTTGACCTCATTGGATTGATGGAGACTTGGTGGGATGATACATATGACTGGGAAGTGGATATTGAGGCAACAGGATCTATAGGAAGGACAGGGTTGGGAAGAAGGGTGGAGGGGTGGCACTCTATGTGAAAGAGCAATTCTTCTCCTGCAGGTTACATTTGAGGACAGGGGGAAGTCCCTTGAGACCCTCTGGGTCAAGATACAAGGGGGTTCAGGGGAGGGGAACCTGATGGTGGGAGTCTACTATAGGCCTCCCCACCAAGAATTGGAGAGTGACCAGGAATTCTACAGGGAACTGATTGAAGCAGCCAGTACTAAAGACTGGACTGTCATAGGTGATTTCAACTACCCTGCCATCTGTTGGGAAGACCATTCAGCCAGCTCCAGCAAATCAACCAACATCTTGGCAACTATAGATGACCTGTTCTTGACACAGGCTGTGGAGGGGCTGACTAGGAGTAAAGCCACTCTGGACTTGGTGCTCACCAAAGGGGAAGATGTGGTAGGTGACCTGAAGATAGGAAGTGTTCTGGGTGACAGTGATCACAGTTTGATTAGATTCACCATCACCCAAAAGGCTGGGAATTCTACCAGCAGAACAGAAGTCCTAGACTTCAGATGGGAAGACTTTGGTAAGCTCAGGAATCTAGTTGCTAAGGCCCTTCACAACCAGTGATTGGATGACCTGGGAACTCATGAAAGATGGCACTTTCTCAAAGAAACTATTCTCAGTGCTCAAAAAGAGGCCATCCCCATGCAGTCAAAAAGAGGCAAAGGGGCCAAGAGACCCTCCTGGCTCAACAGACACATTAGGGAACTTCTCAAAAAGAAAGAAGAAGAATAAATGCAATAGAAAAATGGTTCAGCATCCAGAGAAGAGTACACTCACATGGCCAGGATCTGCAGACATGAGACAAGGAAAACCAAGGCATGCATGAAAATCAAGCTGGCAACTGAAGTTAAAGACAACAAAAAATCCTTGTATAGGTACATAGGGAGCAAGAAAAAAAAAAATCAAGCTCCACTGGGGCACCCCTACTGAACACAGAGGGGAAGCCCACAGTTGACTCCAGTGAAAAGACAGAGCTCCTTAATACTTACTTCACATCAGTATTCCTGAAACAAGGCAAGAATTCATCACCTGTCCAGAGGTACAGATAATATGGCAATGACAGCAGTCCACATAAAATCAGTCCCAAATAAGTAAAGATACTTTTAGAACATATGGACATTTTCAGGCTGGCTGGGCCAGATGACTTGCACACAAGAGTGCTGAAGGAACTGGCTGAGCTCATAGCGGTGCCTCTGGGTAGGCTGTTCAAAGAGTTGTGGAACTCAGGAGTGGTCCCAAACAACTGCAAGAAGGCTAACATGGTTCCCATCTTTAAGAAAGGAAACAGGGATGACTCTGCTAGCTATAGTCCACTTAGTCTGACATTAATCCTGGGAAAAAAATTGAAAAAATTGTCAAGGAAGCCATCAACCACAAGCTCACAAGTGGTGGGGTACTGAGAAACAACCAGCATGACTATATCAAGGAGAGATAGGTGTCCTTTTATGACCAGGTAACTAACCAGCTGGATGTGGGACAGGAGGTGCATATTTCAGCAAGGCCTTTGATACTGTTTCCCATGAAATCCTGTCAATTAAGTTGGAAAGTACTGGCCTAGACCAGGCTACAGTGAGGTGGGTTGGCAACTGGCTCAGCAGCCAATCCCAGTGAGTGGTAATTGATGGGGTGGCCCATCCCAGAGGTCCACCCCATCAATTACCACAGTGGAGTCCCCCAGTGATCAATGTTTGGGCCCATGCTCTTTAATATCTTTATCAATGACCTGGATGAGGGAGTGAAAAGCGCAATGATTAAGTTTGTGGATGACACTAAACTGTGGGGATAAGCGGGCACATTTGAGGACAGGACAAAGATCCAACGCGACCTTGACAGGCTGGTCCTATGGGCTGAATACAATCAGATGAGGTTCAACAGAGACAAGTTCTGGGTCCTTCATCTGGGAAGGATGAACCCTCACCATACCTATAGGATGGGTGATGATCCACTGCCTGGCACTGCATCTGAAAGGGACCTGGGGCTGACAATTGACCAGAGGATGACTATGAGCCACCAGCGTGATGAAGTTACCAACAGAGCAAACAGAACTTTGACGTGCATCAACAGATGTGTTGCTAATAGATCTAGAGAGGTGCCCCTCCCCTCTATTTGGCATTAGTGAGGCTACAGTTGGAGTACCATGTCCAGTTCTGAGCAATGCACTTCAAGAAGGATGTGAACAAGTTTGAAAGGGTGCAGAGAAAGGCCACCCACATGATGAAGGGCCTGGGGGATAGGCCTTATGAGGAGACTTCGGGACCTGGGTTTGTTCAGTCTGAGTAAAAGAGAGCTGAGGGTTGACTTGATAGCCGCCTACAAATATGTCAAGGGAAAACACCAGGATCTGGGAGACCAAATTTTCAGAAAAGCATCCCATGGGAGGACAAGGACCAGTGGGCACAAACTAGTTAGGGAGAAGTTTGGGCTAGACATACGGAAAAACTTCTTTTCCATTCAGATAACCAAAATCTGGAACACACTTCCAGCAGAGGTGCTGCAGTCACCATCCTGGTGGTGTTCAAGAGGAGGCTGGACAAGCACCTCATTGAGCTCATTTGAGCCCATTACCTCCTGCCTATGGCAAGGGACCAGATTTGATGATCTTACAGGTCTCTTCCAGTCCTTCTTTCTATGATTCTATGAAAATAACCTGTGGGGCTGTAAAATAGGAGTTTCATTACTAGGAGAAGCTAAAAGACAGAATTGCAGAACAAGGGGTAGCTTGATTGGTAGAACAACAAGACCATTAAAAAGGAAAGAGGGTTGTTAACACCTGTGGAATGAAGAGTTAAGAAGGGATCAGGTAGATGAGAATGAGCCATGAGGTCAATTAACTCCCTCAGCATTACCTGACTAGAAATGCTGCTGCCACTGCAAGGCAGTTAGTTTAATACTTTGGGTGAAGCAGGAACAGGGGGTGCAAAGGGGCTGCAAATGGACCATTACCCCATCCCCTCCTGGCTTTGTCCCCAGTTGCTTCACAGGCCTTCAGGAAGTGTGGGGCCCAAACATGAACACAGTAATCCAGGTGAGGCCTCACCGGTGTTGAAAAGAGTAGATTTCCATTGATTTGCAAGTGACACTCCTGTTGATACAATTCAGTATGCTGTTGCCCCTTTTTTGCAACAAGAACATACTGTTAACTTATATTCATCTTATGGTCTATTGTAACTCCAGGTTCTTCTCTGCAGTACTGCAACCTAGCCAGTCCTTCCCTGGTCTGTCTTTGTTGAGTCTCATCTGATTGATTGTGGACAATTTTTCCAGTCTTTTCAGGTCATTCTAAATGGTACCCAGGGCCAGTATTTGGATCAGGATCTGCACTGCTTCAGCCTGGTCTTGTGTACCCAGATTGGACTCTGCACAGTCTCGGCCTGCCTTCTGCAGCCAGATTAGGTCCCATAGTGTCTCAACCCAGCCCTGTGTGCCTGACTCAACCCCGCATGCCCAGATTGAGGCCTGCATTTTGCTTCAGTCTAGCCCCATATGCTCAGATTGGGCCCTTGCCATCTCAGTCCAGCCCTGTGTACCTAGATTGGGCCCTGCATGCTCAAATTAGGCCCCACACTCCCAGATGGGGTCTTGGACTGCCTCAGTTGATCCACATGCAGGGCCATGCATGTGGGCCAGCTCACAGGGCTCCCTGAAGGTCTGGAAATTTGGCAGTAGGGGAGTAGCAGTTAAAGCTGCCTGCTCCCCCACTGCCAAATTTTCAGCCCTGTTGGAACCCTGAAGGACAGATGACATAGGTCCATGGGGTTGAGCACCCCTGTTCCAGAGTATCTGCAACAGCCAACTTGATGTCATGCACAAATTTGCTAAGCATGCACTCGATCCCACTATCCAAATCATTAATAAAGATATTAACAAGACCTGGCCCAGGACAGACCTCTGGGAAACCACACCTGATACGTCCTCCACATTAGACATTTGAGTCATTGCTCACTACTCATTGATCATGATGATCGAACCAGTTTTGCATCCACCTTACAGTACTTTTGGATAGTCTATATTTCCATAGTTTGTTAATTAGAATGAGAGACAGTATCAAAAGTCTCACTAAAGTCAAGATCTATTTCATCTACTACTCTCCCTTATCTGTGGAGTCTGTTACCTTATCATAATTGGAAATTAGGTTGTTTAGGCATAATTCAGATTTGGTGAATCCATACTGGCTGTTCCTGTACACTTTGTTATCCTTTAGGTGCTTCACCTGCTCCATGACCTTCCCAGGTATCGAGATCAGGCTGACTGGGGTGTAGTTCCTCAGATCCTCCTCCTTCCCTTTCTTAACAATGGACACCGTAGTTGGCCTTTTCCAATCACCCAGGACCCCACTTGATCATCACAAGTTTTCAAAAAGGATAACTAATGGCTCCAAAATTACCTCAGACCATTTTTTCAATACTCTAGGGTACATCCCATCCAGTCTTGCCAACTTGAAGAAATAAGGGCATTTCTTTCTTTTCTGGGACAACTAACACTATGTAAAAACCAGATATGTATGAAATAACAAAGACAGCAGCAAGAAAAATACAGATACATTAATTGCTTGTTACAAAATTCAAAGTACACTTTTCAAAGTGTAGCATAGTGATAATGTAATGCAGTGTAAAAAAAGAAGCCATAAACTAAAGAAACTAGGGTGAAAACAGACCCAAAAAACGTACATTGATTTTTAGCAGAAAGCTTCAAGTCCCCTAAATAATAGAGATAACAGGTTGCCTACCATGCCCATCTTGTTTTCCCCCTTCTAGCACTAGGTAGCATACGCTGCTTGTGCTACCTAGGGACTGTAAATGCATGTTCATTGCCCTCTACACCACTCTTGAAATTGTCTGTTGGTGATATGACCCCAGAGTTTTACAAATGCTACAGCATCTACAGGGGGCAATAATGGAAAAAGAGGCACTAGCCCAGGAACTTAAGGTTGGTGGACTTTGTTTAGGCTATAGGGAAAATACACTCCATAGGCATGTGCAGACGAATGCGCACTTGCAATTTGTGGTGCCTCGAAGCTGTTTGAAGTGCTGCAAAATGCATATGGGGCATGTACAGCCATTCACCATGGTGCTGATTTGCAGTGCAGTGCCAAAATTTGACACCAGGAGGTCTTGGTGTCTTAAAAGAGTGGCAGCAAAAGAAATCAGTATGACACACAGAGCAACAGCATCATAAACAGAGCCTGGCCATCCAGAACCACACTCTGGCTGCCAGCCAGGCTCCATGCTTCTGGGCCAGCATTGCTGCTGCCCCGGGAGGCCTCCAGGACCCCAGGTAAGGATGCTGGGGCAAGCACATGTGCCAGCCCCAGCCTCCCCTACCCCGCCCAGGACAATTTGGTGAGCGCTGGAGCACATGTGCGGGGTGTGCCCTAGGGCATAAAGCAGTGGCATGAATATATGACGCTGCTATTTGTGCCATGGTAAACGCAAATTTCTGCATGTAGAGATGCACCCCTTAAGAACATCATCTTGCTTTGAGTCTTCTCCTGCTTAAGGAATTTTTTCATCAGTTTATGTTTTTCTTCCTTTTGCTCCTGCTGGGTCCATTGCATCTCTACTACTATACCATATGCAGTCTTTTTTTGTTTATTTCCCTCCTAGCTAGCTAGATTATCCCCTCACTTAGCCTCCTGAAATCATGATAAATGCATTTTATAATTCCTTTTTTTAAGAAACAGGAAAAAACATGATTGTATGTGGCACTACGCTAATGCCACCGCTGCTCCAAGCATCATGTCCTGTTTGTTTTTCAGTCTTCCCAACCCATTCAAGGCATTAAATGTATTGCAAGTTCCAGAATGGAAAAAGATTGTTGGCATTTCAAACCAGTGGTGAGTTTCATTGCTATATGCAAAATAAATTTTTAGAGACTTATGAGAGAACAGCATATCAGCAAGTGGAAGGGAGTAGTAAATTACAGAGGAGGACCTGTAAAGTTTACCTTACCAACTAACTAGAATCAACAACTGCATATTCTGCCGCATGAAGATTTTTCAAGCATGACTTAACATCTAGAACTCTAGAAAAAACAGGAGAAATATTGCTTAGATCAGTAATTCTCAACTTCCAGTCCACAAGCCAGATCCGGGCCATGGAACAATCCACAGGTCCAGAAATTTGGCAGCAGAGGAGTGGTGGGAATTAACACTCCCCCACCACTGAATTTCCAAGCCCCATGGACCAGATGACATGGCCCAAAATGCCAGATCAGGTCAGGATGTGCAGGACCAGGGTGGCAGGTGTGATGTAGTGTGAATCCAGTTGGGTCCAGGGTGGTGTGCTCAATCTAGCATGCACATCACTGGGCCCACAGCAGTGGGCCTGGTCCACTGCATGTGGTGCTGGGGCAGCGGACCTGATCTAACATGCTGGGGAACCAGGCCCAATCTAGTATGTGTGGCCCAAGGCTGGGGCAGCAGCAGGCATGACCTGGCATGCCCAGGGCTGGGGCCACATGCCAGATCATGGCCACACACCAACCTAATGTTGGATCAGGCCCACAAACTGACCCTGTGCACTGGATCCAGCCAGTGGACTGACCCTGCACCACTCAACTGGCCTACATACCAGAAAGTCTGCACACCACTGGTTTTGATCATCATATTGTCAGTTGAGTGCCTGGCAGATACGGACTACCATATCTTCTCTCTTTACCCACAACCTTTCTGCAAAAGGATGGCCCAGGCCTTCAGTCCTTTTTCCATAGCCAAAGAGTTTATTAATAAAACCAGGGATTTCAATAAACTATGCAGACCAGGATTACATAGTTGATAGCAGGAGCACTTGCTAGCACTGCTCTATTTTACAGTAGATAGCCATTGTTTAAAAAAAACAGAAATAGTCCTGGGGGCAGGGGCCATAACCCATAGGAGTGGCTTCAAAATTGGGCTACAGACTCACATGTTCTTCTCATGGCCCAATGGAACTTGTCCAGCAGGCCAGCTTCAACAAGATGGATGGGGAACCCACCCAGCCTGGCCCATAGCCTGGCAGTTAGGATACATTCTTGTGTAGTGGTAAATTTGGGTTTGAATCACTTCACAGTGGGCAAGATCTGGAACACAGCTGTTCAGCTTCGTGAACAGCCAATCTTGTCAATAGAAAATTAAACAACAGCCCATCACCTGTGCATGCTGAAAAGTGGACAGCAGGTGCTGTAATGCACACATGAGAATCTAAAGTTACTTTTTGTTGAATCTGTTGAAGACAAAGCATGCATGCATAGCTTTACTTTATATTCACAATGTATTCTGTGCTTGGCAGCACTCTTTCCCACAGTTATGACTGGAATCATTTTATTTCAGAATGCCCACAGACAACTATAACACTGCCCTTAAACTTAAGTCAGTGCTGCTGTCAGTTAGGCATCCTGGTTCAAGTAGGCATAACCTCTCTGAGAAATGTTGGTATCAAATACATGCTTCACTTGCAAGCCTGAATTAGACAAGCAGAAACAGAATCTCAGTTTTTTTCATTTGTGAATTTAGCTTAACATGACAGAAAACTCATCAAAATGGAACAACCAATCTATACCAAAATGGTGGGCTCCTAGGAGATCAATGCCTCTTCCACTTTTCTGGCATCAGAGACCAAATCTGTATAATGTTTTTTTCAGAAAGAATGATAAAAAATACATTGAAGCTAGAAAATAGAAACAACTGGAATATGACTAGAATAAAAGTTTTAATATTAACCTCTCCTCTCTAAAAAAAAGTTCTAATTTGAACCTTACATATATGTCACACATAAAATATTAACTCCCATAGCCTAGCACCTCTATACACAAGGTTGGGATATTGAATCAATAGCAGCTTGGAGGATGGAGCCCTGAATCATCAGTACAAAGTATTTCATCCCTTGGGTTTTCATTGAATTACTGATTTAGTCTGGCATTGTGTAGCTTATGAAATCTGATATAATCACAGGCCATAATGGCTGGGCAGTAGTGAAAACAGATAGTGCATAAATGACAAAAAAAGTGTCTTTTTTCTTTCTCCCTTCATGCTCTATCACTATGATTCTCTATTTATAAGAAAACGCTATAGGTTCTATGGGAAATTAAGTTAAAATGTTGTCATGTAGTATTTATAATCTAACATCAACATTTGGCTGTGAGTTTAAGAATATTTTTAATGATGCGTACTTTGTATTTTGTACTAAAAGTTAAAGTAGGAAAACATATGGCTAGGCATTTTATAACTCTTTAGACTTCTAACAGTGCTAAAGTTCCACAGTGAATGCAGCTGTAAATAGATAAAATCTTACTAAAAAGTTAAAATGTACAAATAATAAGCATATTTTTAGTATTCTTGACTCACAATATAATAAAAAACAACTCCCTTTAATCCATTTACCATTTTCCACAGCCAGATACATTTTATGTTATATGGTGTCAGTATCATAACTCAGAGTGTGAACTAGCAGGAGTTAAATTATATATGTTCCATTAGTCTGCCATCCACTGATCTCCTGTATAACTTTAGACAAGTTGCGTCACCTCTCAGTCACCCTATCTATTAGAAAGGGAGAACAGCCTTGTGGGAAACAGCACACTACTAGGGTCTGGAAGCTTTGAGTTCAAGTTCTTGCTCTACTATTGACTTTGTGTGAGACTCTGGACAGCTAGAGTATGGTACTGGGATATGTTGTGATTCGATCCAGAGGAGATTCAGCCCAATTCAGTGGCTGAATCTCTGAATCCGAATTGAATCAGGGGACCAATTAAAAGGTCCAAATCAATTTAAAGCTCTCTGAATCTTTAGAAAAGATTTGGAGAACTTTGATAATTCGGACGGTCCCCAGTGGCTGCAGCCAGACTAGGAGCTGATAAGTAGGGGGTGGAGGCAGGGGGGCTAGGGGAAAGGGGAGGAGACCAGGGGGGGACCCCTGCCAGCCCCC
>NW_017729022.1:17953117-17953516 GCF_001723915.1 Gavialis gangeticus
TTTAAAGCTCTCTGAATCTTTAGAAAAGATTTGGAGAACTTTGATAATTCGGACGGTCCCCAGTGGCTGCAGCCAGACTAGGAGCTGATAAGTAGGGGGTGGAGGCAGGGGGGCTAGGGGAAAGGGGAGGAGACCATGGGGGGACCCCTGCCAGCCCCCATCCCTTCTCTGTTCCCCCAGCCCACAACCCCTGCCCACTCCCCCAGCCCCCCCATGTCTTCCCTGCCCACCCCAGCTCCCAGCACTTTAAAAAAAAAGCCCCACTCACTGGGTGCTGCTGGGTGGGGGGGGCGATCCCCACTGCCCCCCACTGCCCTATGCTACACAGGCGGCTTTTACAAAAACCCCAACCCCGCCTCATTCCCCCAGCCCTCCCCCCCAGAACCTGTTTGCCACCCC
>NW_017729022.1:17953527-17953800 GCF_001723915.1 Gavialis gangeticus
CCACCCCAGCTCCTAGCCCTTTAAGAAAAAAAAGCCAATAAAAATGGCCTTGGGGCTTCAGGGGGCTTGTGGAAGTGCCACCCCATGCAGTGCAGGGCAGCAGGGGGCAGCGGGGATTGCCCCCAGATGGCAGGAATAGTGAGCGCAGCGTTTTTCTCGGGGTTTTTTTCCCTTAAAAGGCTGGAGCTGCAGTGGGCAAGGCAGCCATGGCAGAGGCTGGGACAGTGGTAGGGGGGGTCAGGGGGTTAGTGCAGAACCCCTTACAGTGTGGGC
>NW_017729022.1:17953870-17971856 GCF_001723915.1 Gavialis gangeticus
TAGTGCAGAACCCCTTACAGTGTGGGCCAGTGGGGGGCAATGAGGATCACTCCCCTCCCCCCCCTCCCTGCCCAGCAGCACCCACTACGTCGGGGCTTTTTTTCCTCAAGTGCTAGGAGCTGGGGTGGGCAGGGAAGTCACTGCTGGGCTGAGAGAGAGGGTGGGAGTTGAGCCTGGCCTGGGTGATTTGGCAGGAGCCGAATCTCTGAATCAGAGTCAGCTGAATTGAATCGAGACAATGATTCGAATCACTGAATAGAATTCCTGTCCCCCAAATCAGCCGAATAAGAATCCAAAGTGAATACCAGCCATTTTGCATAGGTCTACTTATCTCTGCCTAGAAAAAGAAAAAACCTATATTTTGACATACAACCTTTGTCATCTGCAGATAAGTTAAAGTATTCTGGAAAACAAACTTGTCCCTTCTAACTAAGAAGTACTCGTTAGAAGTGTTATCCGGCAGATTTCCTTATTATTTTGACAAACAAGTAAATATAAATCTGCTTGTTTATGGGAGCTGTTTTCACCATAGGACTTTTTAAAATTTTTTGTTTTTTCTTTTTTCTGTATGTCCTCCAGGTAAGTTTAAGAAAAAACATGATAGCTCCATAAATAGTGAGATAGAGTCTACCCAAAATTATAGTCTGCAAGCCACAGATTTTTTTTCAATTCTGAGACTATTTCAACTGCAGCAAAATGAGAGCATTTTTAACTTTAAAGCAATTGCAATGATAGTTTTGCTCTATGAGCTGAACACTAACAAGGTATGTCCAACTACAGTTGCTGTACCTAGTGCCATATAACTCATCTGCATAACCAGTAAGATGGAATTCATGGTATGGGAGCCATATTGGCTCCTCTGATATGACTAGAAATAGCATTGGGCAATGTTCCCATTAGCTTGGTATCAAGATGTCCTAGATGGGAATATTTACTTATGTCTCCATAATACCTCTTGCCATATCGCTACTCACATGTCAGAACTGTGCACGTCACTAAGAAAAACATCACATCTTTTATAACAGGCAGCCAACTCTCCTTATTTCAAGTGTAACTGCTCTCCATTTTGTCTTCAGGAGACCCTTTGCTAGACCATACTATATTTCTGTTCTGCCTTCACGAAAGGACAAGACACATTAGAAGACCTATCTGACAATAGTAATGAGATAAATGTCAAACTAATTTAAGGCAGATGTCAAAGTAAAAAAAAAACTGGGCATACCCTAGGGGAAGAGAAGAGAGGTGGGACAATGACTGACATAAGCACTTCATATTGAGGAAAAAAATGTCATTTTGATATAATCTCAGTAATCTGTGGGTGCATCAACATGTGCATTTGCTGTGGCACCAGTTTACTCATGAGTAAATTACTCACAAGTAAACGGTGCTGAGCATGCATCTACATGTGCAAGGAAGTGGGAGCAGATTTGCTGCCAATCTGCTCCCATTTCCTGGGCCCCTGCAATGAGCTCCTGCCACCATTAGGGGGAGCCACAGGCTCCGGCTGTACCTGCCAGCAGTCGATGGCCCTCCTCAAAAGGCAGCCCCACTCACTGCTCTCTGGCCATCCCCTTTCCTGGCCAGGAGCAGCATGTCCAGTACAGGGACAGCACATGACAGTACTATCCTCCTTATGGCTGTTCCAACCCCTGCCCCTGGCAGCAGTGACCAGCACCCTGGGTTCCTGCTGGCCACTGCACTGAGTGCCACCTGGCTCATGGCTGTCTGCATGCAGTGACCATCTTCCTGGCTTCCACATGTCATCCCAGGGCTGCAGCCATGAGCCTTCTGCCTCAACCCCATCCACCTGGCCAGACCCTAGCATGGATGACAATGACAAGCTCCAGGATTCTACCCCTGTGGCTGCTGACAGCTCCTCATAGACATGGGCACTGGAGCACCCACCCTGCTTGAACTGGCACTGCACCTCCACCTCACCTCACAGTGCCATGAGGTTGCCAGTCTCCTCCTTCAACCAGTTGGGGCCCTGAGTGGTAGGGATAGGCAAACAAAGAAGATGTAGTTGTGGGTCCTGTACCAGCTCTATGGGCCCCTGTTGTGCTGACTCTGTGCTGCTGGACCTAGACAGCTGCCTGCAGCACTCAACACAGGGATCTGGCTTGGGACTTGCAGCTACGCAGCAGAGGCAATGCCCCACAGCAGTTGTGAGTTCAAGTCAGGCTGCTAGGGGTGGGCTGTGGGCAGGTGGAGCTGTCCTTGGCAGCCAGAAGCTACCTGCAGCTGAGCCTGGGGGCTGGCAGATCTGGCTGGAGCCTGCAGCAGCCTGCAAGCCTAGATGGCATAAACCTGACAGGTGCTTCGCAGTGCAGTGCCAGGCAGCAGCACTGTGGTGTAGGCAGGCTAGAGCAGCTGGCTTGTGGCCTGCCTAAGGAGACACAGGGGCTGGAAGTGGCCTCAGGCTCCCTGCTGATGTGCCTCCAGGGCTCTGAGTGCCTGCAGGATTTTAAAGACCTGAGGCAGGAGCAGAGGACAGAAGTGAATCCCAACCCAGAGCCCTAGGGATAGCCTCAGGCCACACTCCTAGTGGCAGGGCTGACTCAGGAGCAAACTTGCTCCCAGGTCACATCTACATGTGCGTAAATGCTCAGTAACTAATCTTGAGTAAATTTACTCATGATTAAGCATTTTTACTGTGCAGTAACCATGCACATCTGTAGACGTGCACACTTACTGTGCAGTAAACTATGCTACTGAACAGTTAAGCATCGCATTAGGAGTCACAGGGTGCATCCACATAGTAGACCAAATTTATCCCTAACTTCATTCACATAGCAGAAGTTACACTTGGTTGGATTCAGCCCACTATCTACAGCATTTAACTAGATGTAGTTTATACATTGTCAACTAACCAGTATTACCTAAATCTAGATTGGAGAACTGTCATATGACAATCAGCCTATATAATAACTAAATAAGAAGGCATAAGTAACATCTGCCTCTTTCTTATCCTAAGATTATGCTAAGATTACAAATCCAAATTGCTTACTATAGCCATGTGGTAGATTTATCTGAAAATCAGGAGAAAAATAAACTACTCCTTGTTCAAATAACTTGCTCAAGAAAACAAATTAGTATTAAATCAAAGGAACATATTTTCATGCGTCTGGAATGGAGCCCAGTTAAAAGTAGACAGAAACTAAGTAATTCAAAAGCAAATGATTTACTGGCACAGAGACTACCCAAGACTTGTCAAAATTATACTAAAAGAGGAAGTTGAAATAGAATGGTAAGCAGGGTTCCCAAAAGGTTCTAAAGATGAGATGATAAAATTATGTGCATGTGTGTGTGATTAAAGCTGTATAATAATTTTTGAGGCAGTAAAAGGCACCTCTGCCTAGTTAAGTGTATATCACAGTCTTCAAAAAATGAATGGGAATTATTTGCCGAGTTGTGGAAACGTGGAGGTTTATGCCCTTGCTAGGAGCAATGTGTCCTCAGTTGTTGTGTATCTACACAGATAGTTGTGCAGATAGTCATGATTTGGCTCTCTGATCCCTCTTCTTTTTAACCATTACTTTCAAATGGCAGGAAAAAATCAAATACCTGAGTCAGTAAATAGTGTTTAATAATAATAAATCATTTAACTTTTTCAGTAATTTAAAATAGTTAGGTCTCCCTGAGAAATCAGTGTAACTAAAGTTATCAGAGATCTGTACATCGCTCTTTTATATAGATATTTATACATAAATAAAAGGCCCCCTCTATGCATTACAGGTGTCACACAATTAACAGGTTAATTGCGCCATTATCTTGGGACCAGCTACATGTACAAAGTAGCTGTCACATAATAAAAGCTGCAACCAGTTATAAAGTTAGACTTTGAAAATGGGTACTAACTTTACAGTTGGCTGCTATCCACCTTTAATTTGCATGTGGAGCAGGCTCTCCTTTATGGCTGAGAGCCCTGTGAGCTAACACGACTCTCAGTTGCAGGGGGGGAGAGGCAGATTTTCACCCAATTGGCCATTTTTAAGCTGTTTGCAGCCATGCACTTGTGTTTGGTCACAGCTATAAACTGCTTTCTGTGGCCAGATCAGGCAAAAATTGTCAGTTCTGACTCCCAAATTAAATAGACCATATCTGGTTGTATTTTAAGGTGGTTCTACTCCATTTACAAGTACCCAGAAGTATATGGGGTTATGCAACCACAAAACTATTTTTGGAAATACAAAGAAAAAATAAAATCTAGGTACTAATATGGTAAGGAGCAGATTGAGAACACATTCAGGTATTTGCACTTGCTGTATAGCCGCATATTGATAAATCATTTTAAAGCTTATAGAGTGTAAATCTGCACAGAATTTAAAAATTTCAAAAAAGTCTGACAAAATAGAAGAAATGAGTTTTAAACATGACTATAGAAAAAGCATTATGCGATACAGCACAAGTGCTAACTATACACTCTTAAGAAGCTGGCAGGCGGTGCTGAGCTTCTCACAGTGCTGAGGACAGTGAGACTTCATGCAAAGCTTTAATTCTTTGCCCCAGAAATGAACACTGTGATGCTATAAATGAAGTCATAATTGCTAGAATTACTAAAGAAAGAGTATACTTAAGCATAGATAGTGTAGTAAACAAACATAAGGAACATATCTGATATATGACTGAGTTTCTTAAAAGTTTGTCACTAAGCATTTTGCCTTCCCAAAGCCTCATGCTTAAGGTGCGAATAACTGAAAACTGTCTTAATCAACAGTAGGAAACTTATTGTAAAAAGACTTTATGACAATACTATAGACTTAGAAGTGATAACAGGAGAGGCTAAAATATTAGGGTAGGCTGTGCAATGACTATTAATATAAGCCAAGGTCAAATACTTGATATAATAGATGTTTACCTGTACAGCCTGTTTTTGGACATAGCCAGTTGTATGTTGCCATGCAAATAGTGAAATCATTTAACAATGTTAAAATGCAAATTATACAGAAAAATGATCAAGGAATATTACCAAACAGGGAAGGTATTTACACAAAAATATGGTATTCCTCAAAATCCTCCCATGAGGTTCATAATTATACTATACCCCCTCAAGATTACATTATGTTTATCTCCCATTCATGATTTGCAAAATGATTGAACCTGCTTATGTTTATTTAAATTTGTCAGCCATGGGGCTCCCTGCTTCTGGACTGGCCACCCCAGGGGTACACCAACCAAAAAAAGTTGAACACCCCGATGTAATGTATTGGACTGTGTTCTCCCACATGAAGTACCACATTTCAGCTTTAAACCTTCAAAGAACTTGTATGTCACAAATAAATTAGTATAAAGAGTTATTCAAGAAAAAATCATTTGTATAAAGCAAATGTGCAACCAGAATAAATATTTTTAGTGAAAATTCTCCTGGTACATACTTGTGAGAAATAAAGCAAATGAAAGCATCATGATAACCATTTATAAATTTGAACAGGATAAAAAAAATCCAATTGTCTCCTGGGAGTATGGCCAACTCCTACTAGAGATAAAATTACTCTTGAACTAAAATACACAGTGAGTGCATCTACACATGCCCCTGACTGTGTAGTTGGTACTGCGCAGTTATTCAGTCTTTGATAAAGCAAATACTGAATGACTGCACAGTACCCACCAGTACTGCACATTCCCAGTGCACAGCTCTTTTCCAACCCTATGTCACCGTAGCAATGAGCTATGGCAATATAGTGTCTCATGTACACACATCCAGTAAGAATAAAATATACATGATATTAAAGGGAAAATAAATTGGGGGTGGGGAATGGTTATAGAACATATACATATCCCATTATTGGTTCAGGCCAATAATGGGATATGTAACTTCTAGATCAATAATATGGGATACAAATTTGGGGATGATAAAAAAGATCCCAGGTTCTAAAACATAATTTTAAGATAAATGCCCCATCCTTCCCCAATCTTATCTGAGGTTGCAGGAAGAAACCCAAATGCACACTAAACCATCAAGCAATACTTTTATTTGAGGAAGACAAGGCCTCACTCAGTCTCAGGGTACGATACCAGGAGATCCCTATGGAATTATACATAGGCATACTTTCCCATAATGATGCATTGTCCTTAATTCTCCACACTTGAATATACAGAATAATGCTTTCTGATCCAATTAGTGATTCCAATAGCCTAGACCTGACCTCTGTATATCCTGAACCAACCCTTTGCTGAAGTCACTGATTTACTGTGCTATGCTCACTGTGTTCTGATTTCTGTTGCTTGGACCATTTATCCTCATCTCTGGTGAGTCATGCTTCACCTTTCAGCTTAACAGAGGTTGCATCAATATAATACCTCTAGCAGAAGTCCTGGTTCCATCCAGCTACTTCTTTAACCATGCACACAAACTCCCTATACTACAGAAATGTTTTTACTCTTGGGCCATCTGATTGGCCCAAGAGGTTCCCAGGTGATTTCTACCATAAATATTTCAGTTTTGACAACCGAGTAGCTAATTTACTATGGCTATCTTGTCTCCACTGTTGGAACATAAAGCTAAATCATATTTTATGCCCCTAAATAGCTTCAATACAGCAAAGAATCTGCCACAGTCTATGGCACTACCCAAAGGGTTCTCTCTGAACCTACATCTCTTACTTTATATAAAAGTGCTCTAACCACCAGGCCTGAGGCCCGCCAAATCACCCTGTCCTTGAAGCTACCCAACTGCACCTTGTAATTAATATTCATTGGGTAAAATTAATAAACAGAACTGGGAAAAATTCTGCTGCATTGAGAGAAAAGGCTCAAGCTAGAAGCAATGGTCTTCTCCCATCCATGGCAGCCTCTACCTCTGAGTTGCACATTCTCTGGCTTGTCCAGTCCCTGTGGTTTCATTCATCTTCCCATCCTCCACTGGGTCAGCTTCAGAAGGGTGAAGGGTTAGAGCATTTTGTTACAAAGTAGAAGATGTACCATCTAAGTCCCTCAGAGTAGAGGGTGCCTAGAACCTTCATCTCCTATTCATTTGGCAAGTGTCCTAACCATTATGCTAAAAGGTAGGAGGGTGGTCCTCTTCTTCTAGCATCTAATATAAGCTAATTGCTGATTTACTTCCACTCAAATTTTGGTACTTACTTGGCCTTGTAAATATACCTGGGCAATCTTATT
Source organism: Gavialis gangeticus (assembly GCF_001723915.1). Classification (NCBI taxonomy): domain Eukaryota; kingdom Metazoa; phylum Chordata; order Crocodylia; family Gavialidae; genus Gavialis; species Gavialis gangeticus. The sequence goes on from NW_017729022.1 coordinate 17,960,987, forward strand.
TAATCATGCAGCTGTTAAGCCAGAAGGAAGCCCTATTGAGTATGCTTGGGATGAAATGTAAACACCTATTTGCCTTGAGATGAATCACAGGTTATATGTAAGTGGCAAAAACTGCAGTTATGTGACTGCTTAAAATGAAATATACAAAATGAATGAGATATAGTCCATATAGACCTGTTTAATCCAGCATAGTTTCTGGGGCAGGAAAATAAAAGCAAATGCAATGTCAAGTCTATCTGATTATCCATATAAAGAAAGGTGTGGCCTTAATTCCACGTGCAGTTGTCAGAATCATTACATCTATGAAAATAATCTAAACCCTTGCCTGTAAAGATATCCTCTGTAATAACTCACTGCTGAGGTAGAAACTGACTCAGGAGCTAAGCAGCTTCGCATGCCTTCTGAGTTCTATAATAAAGGGCCCAACATATTGGCTTATGCAACACAAGGTGCAGGAAGCTCCCAGAATATCTAAAGGTCCTCTTCCTGAGGGTTACTCAACTTCTCTTTCCAGAAATTTTCACATTTTCTAAAAAAAAGAACTGAGGCACCTGGAGAGCAGAGAAATTTTGCTCTTGTGTGGCAAGTAATGCAATTAATACAAAGCAATAAACTCTGGAGCAGTTTGAGCCAGTCAACTACTCCTAGACGCAGTTTCCACATGTGCACCCAGGACAGCAGCAATTTGAGCCAGGGTGGAGCAGACCCATGTTGGCAGAAGGCACAGGGGGTCAGCCTTAGGGTCCGGGTGGCAGTGTCGGACAGCAGAGGGGCTGGCTGGGGCACAAGCATCCTGAATGTGCAGATCCAGGTGGCTAGGCATCAGGAAGGAGTCTGGCTCCTGGCTGGCTGGGTTGACAGGTATAATTTACACCTGTGGTCAGTGTGTACACATGCATTTAATCATGGTAAATTGCTCCAGTGTAAGATAGTACTGTTGGCAACAGTACTATCTTACTGTGGCATTAATTAGCTGCTATGGCCTAATACCATTCCATGTGTAGAGGGTAATGCTTTACTCCACAGCTAATTAGTCTACTCTGCAGTTAAGTGTATGGGCAGACATGGACTGTATTTTGGAATATAATAAAGTATTTAATACCTCAAGGGCAAGTCTAGACTCTAAGCAGTTACACAAGTAACATCAGTATAATCATGGCCTATTTCTCAATGATAAATTAATCCCAAATACCTGAAGAGATAGGCTTTTCTTTGTAACAGTAAGGGACAGGACTAGGAGCAATGGCCTCAAGCTGCAGCAGAGGAAATTTAGGCTGGAGATTAGGAGGAACTTGCTGGCTGTGACTATAAGGGTGGTCAAGCACTGAAATAGGTTACCTAGGGACATTGTGGAATCTCCATCCCTGAAAATTGTCAAGAGTAGGTTGATCAGAAACTTGACATGGATGATTTAGTCAGGGATGATCCTTCCTTGAGTAGGGAGCTGGACTAAATGACTTTGTGAGGTCCCTTCAAGCCCTACTTCCTTATGATCCTATGCTAGCTAAGATTTTATTCCTGCAGATGTTACTTGAATTCCACTGTGACTTTGGCAAGCCACTTCCCCTTTCTGGGTCTCAGTATCTCCATCTGTAAAACAGGTTTCATAGCTGAGTAAAGTGAAATCCTTGGTGGGAAGATCAATAGGAAATATTATTATAAAGCAGAAGTTCCAGTATTTTTATGGGTAGCATATATCTCTCAAACTAAGGTAACTTATTAGTGAATAGACTGTATAAATTAAAACTTGCTACTAAGTTCCTTAGAAATATATACAAAAAGAAAATATAGAAAAAATAGCAACCTTTGGGCATGGATGGATAAAACAGTTACACTACTTTAAAGAAGGTGACAAGAGGGAATTAGTGCAGTGCTGTTGATCTGGTGCATCTCTTCTGTCTGTTCATATTCAACCAGAGATGACCCAAGCAGTGTACAGGGCCTGAGGCAAATCAGCCTGTGCAGGGCCCTGCCCCTGGAAGCAAGGAAACTGGCAGCAGATCTGGTGGCGGGGGGGAGGGGGCAGCGGGCAGGTGGATGGGTGCCGAGCAGCTGGCCAGCCATGAAGCCAGCAGCAGCATGGAGTCTCTGCAGCCACTCTGCCTGGCTCCACAGGGCTCCCTCAAAGCACGGGGCCTGGGGCAGTCACCCTGATTCGTCTCCTGCCCCTCTCCAGGGATGACCCTGTATCTAACCTACAGCTAGTGAAACTGGAAAAAATACTGTGGTGTATCCTCACTTCCTGAAGATTAGAAGATGAACAGAACAGCTATATTAGAACAGCTGACATTCACTCTTGAGGAGTAGAGCTTCCTCTCCCCTCTGTCTTAAAGCAAGGCAACTGTCTTCCTGTCCATGCCCTTTCTTCCAGCCTCTGGTTAAAAAAAAATACACAAAGTGTTCTAGGATTCATTTCTCTTTCATAACCTCAGTTCACTGATCTAATCCCAACTCTCCAAAGAAAATACCAGCCATATGCATTTTTATGTACTGTGCTTAACAGGTCAGCACTGCCTCTTGGGACTAGAATCTGCTATGAACTAGACATTGCTCTGTTAAATGTGCCTTGCTGTTTTATGGGTCCCTGGGATCCAAGCCTTAAAGCTCTTCAAGCTACAACAAGCATATTGCACTTTTACATAGTGTTAAAACACGATTTTATCAGGATCCAATACAATATATATCTTTCAATTTGTGAATCTTGAAACTTTGTTGAATGAGTAAAGAAAGTATCAGCACACCAGCTGTCAATCCTATCCCTGACTAATACATTTAGGTCTTCCATTTTATAGTGGCAATTTGCTGCCTTATAGATTGTAGCTACTGTAACAGCACTGTAAATATAATTGTAAGTAACTGTCTCCCTTGATAGAAGTTCAGTAGCAATAAATAAAATGCATTTCTTAAAATTAGAAAAAGGAAAAGAAAGAATAACCCTGCAGCTAGAATGTTCCTTGATGTCAAGCCATGGATCAACAACAAAGAAGGGAGTTGTTCAGGATTTGAAGTGACAAGCTTTCTTCCTGCAAATGAAACAGCAGGCAAATACCTCTCTTAGCCAATAAGCAAGAAATAATGTCAAGGAAATCACTAATCTACAGGGGAATCAAATACCATGTTGCTATGATCAGGACTGGGGAAACTGTTTAGGTATTAAGTGACTGCAATTTGTAAACTCTGTTTTTAAAAGGTGTTTTATCTTTGTTTAGGAAGATATGACAAATCCTGTTTTATCTTTCTTGAGGAAGATATGACAAACAATTGAAAAGTTGATTTGACCTAATACAGTTTGCTTGTTGCTCTTTGTACACCTTTGTTATTAGTGTTTATAAAATAAAATAAAATAGGTTCAAGAGAATAAATGAATCACTATCCTTGAAAATGCCAACATTGTTTTCTAGTAATTTGCTCCTGGTATATATGCTGAATATAAGGGAAGGCATGGGTGGTTTAGGTTGAATATTAGGAAAAACTCTCTTATGAAGTGGGTGGTGAAGCACTGGAACACGTTACCTAGAGCAGTGATCTCCAAACTTTTTTGATTGCGCACCCCTATCAGTAAAAAATTTTTGAGGATGCACCCCCAATATATGTATATTTATATAAATATACATATAAATAGAAGTTCTAATATTTTCTTCCCGCACCCCAATGGATCTTCTTGCGCACCCCACTTTGGAGACCACTGACCTAGAGAAGTGGTGGAATCTCTGACCTTGGAGAGTTTTAAGGCCCAGCTCGATAAAGACCTGGCTGGAAGGATATAGTTAGGGAAGGTCCTGCTTTGAGCAGGGGGTTGGACTAGATGACCTCCCTTCCAACACTAATGTTCTATGATTTTTATGATTCTAAAATCCCTTGCATCGCACCCTTTACCCCAGGATATCCAAAAGCAGCCTCTCTCCTTCTCTCCACACCTCCCAAAGGTGAGAATCACAGCAGGTTCTGCCTTCTACATATCTGTACTGATGAAGTAATTATATTTAGACATGGATGGACTTTTTTATTATATAGTTTATTTGCCAAAAAATACAGATTCAGTTGACTTATTATTTACAAATTCAGGCTGAATTTTATAAATAGTTTTGTCCCAATAAATAAATGAAGAAAAATACATTTGAAATGCAGAAATTAATTATTCCAATTCTGGGAGGAGAGTCACAAGGCAATTTAACCATCATTTACAAAACCAGGAGGGGAACAGAAGAGTACACGCCTTATTTGCTAGACCTTGGTAGAAACTCCAAACCTTCTGGAGTTTGAGACTTGTACTTAAATCCCATTTTTATCTGATTCAGACCAGAAACCAAGTCCCATATTTCAAGAGTCCTTAAGCATTTTGTTGTATGGTAACCTCCTAAAGACTCATTCCCATTGCGTATAAGATTTTAAATATGCATTCAGCTGAAAAGAGTAAGTAAGAACATCTCTAAAAATGTTACATCTGCAAGGCCTACAGTTATCAGGTGCTCTGTCAGTTGTATATTTTATAGGTACATGACCAGACAAAAGCTAGACATTAAACCTTTCTTAGAGGTACAGAACATTACACATATATGTGAAATCCGCAGTTCAGTGGGGCTATTGTTTCAACTTTAATTATGCAACTTAAGCTTGTAAAATTATTCAAGTGAGTCAGTTCTGAACTGTGCCTTCCTAGTACTGATGTTAGTTGAACAACTTTTAAAGACATTTGAGGATCTGTACACTGGATAATATTTGTCACTTTTCAATGATGTACTGAAAATCATACAGCTGCAAAGGTGCTGGAGGGTTTGCTCAGGGCTTGCAAGCCGAGTCAGGGTGTTTGCACCATTGGGACATAGATTTGCAGCAGTCTGTGCACACAAATATTGCAGCGAAATAACTAGCTTGGAGCTGAAGGCTGCAGGATGCACGGACGCGATTGGACAGCTGCAACTCAGGGACTCACTGGGAAGGAACCAGGGAAAAGTGTTGCTAGAGAAGGTTCTCTGGGAGAGCTAAAGAAAATAGCTGTAAATCATGGGTCTGTGGGAGCTCCAGCAGAGATCTCAATAAAGTACAGTGAAGAAGGTGCACTCCAGGTGCCAAACATAGGGCAACTGCCTTAGGGAAGCGTTTGGGGATGGTGTGATTGTTTTCAGGCATCCAGGAAAGACTGCAAAAGGAAAGAAACCCTAGTCTCTGGAGCAGCTACACCCAAGATCCTGACAGGAGACTCCAACTTCTGTCCAGATGACGACATTGCAACACTTCTTCTGAGGCAGGGCAAGCACAGCTCCCCATGGGTGCTCAACTGTAGCCATTTCACAGTTGATTACTTTGCTGTTGGCTAATCTTGGTTGATCACACATATATGCCTATCATAAAATGCCTGTGTTAAAGTTGATAACATAATTTATTCTGCTGTATAATAAGTATTTGCTTCTATTTGCAAGTATAGATTATTATCAAGCTCATTGAAATATTTGTTTGTTATTTATGGGACGTTGAATTTGTTAATTTTGTAAATAGTCATTTGGTGTATGGTCTGGTGCAGGGAGAACCATGGGAGAGCATTTCACTGAGTGGTGATATTCCTGTACATAGTGTAGAAGTTGACTGAGACCTATTGGCACCCCAGGATCCCAAAAATTTGGATGTGGCTGCAGGTAGCACTGCTGCCAGGGTTACAGTTTTGCATAAGCTTAAGCACCAGCACCATATCCAGTTTTCTTCCTCTGCAAGAATGACTGTTGCATCTGAATACTACTTCAAGAAAATAAACAAAGGCAAGAGGAAGAAAAGAATATATAAATTTTCAGCTGTCTTTCTTTCATCTCTCACACACCAGTTAAACATGGATGAATATCATTTGACAATGTTCAGTACGAGTTCAGGGAAGCACTGGATGAAGAAAAACAAGAGCAAATAGGAGACACTGTCTGGATAACGAATACAGAGCTTTCATTTCAGATCTGGCATACTAAAGAAAGAAAGAAAGCCGGTGCATGATTGAGTAATGTTTTGTTTTAAAATGTCCGTAATGGAACAGTATCAATGCATTGTTTATGAACAATGCAGTATAAAATTATAAATTATACACTTAGCTAAAATTTTTATATTCCTTTTTTTGTTTTTGTTTGTTTTTCGTTTTTGTTTCACTATTATTGTTGACATTATTTTGCACTTGGATTTAGCTGGCTCTTTCAATACCCTTGTTTGAATGCCTATATAGCATGGCTGGTTAAAATTCTTCCCTGTTGGAAATGTACATAATAAAAATAACTATGCAGTCATATCATATAAGTTGTATATTTTCTTATTTGATTTCTTGTCAAGTAGTATTTAGGAAAGCACCAGCTACTGCTCAAGATCTCTAATGCGGTGACATCTGAGCCAGGCAAAATTATTAGGTAGTGCTATTTATTCCTCCTTGATTTATCTTGGAAATTAGATGAAGATTAGATGAAGATTTAATTATAGTAAGAATCACTGAGACTGAAATATGGTCAGCAGAATTTTGACAAATGAATTATAATTTGGTCTAAACTCTAGGGCTAGGGACAGACATTACACATCAACCACTTTAAGTGATCAGAAACTGATTTAAAGCTGTAACAGAACAGATGTTCAGTGCACATAAACTGGTTTGAAAATGGCTGAAACTGGTTTGAGATAAACATGTTTGAATGTAGTATCAGACTTTACTGATTTGGGTCAAACCAGCTTATGCAATGTCTATCCCAGACCCCTTGTTGGTTTAAGTTAAATCAGCCTCCTCCGGCATCCTGGCATGTTCTCTGGGCTGGTCGGGGCTTTCTGCTCCACAGCAGAGCTGGCCTCTCTCCTCTGCTTCCTGGCTGGAGCTCCCACAGTGACTTCAGGTGTCTGCCTACTCCCTGCCACCTCCACTAAACAGGAATTACCCCCTCCCCTCTGCCTCATACAGACACACAGCATTAGCTAGCAGACCACGTGCTGGTTATGGTCCATTCTGTGGCAGACAGGACAAAGGCAGAATCAACAGGTATCTGGTAATGTCCCTCTGTTGTTTTCTTAATGGGGTGATAAACACTGCTTTATTAAATTCCCTGCTGGGCTGGTCAGAAGGCAGGGGGAAATCCTTCCTAATCAGAGCCTCCTGCCCAGGCCTGGTCATGCCCTCCTCAGTTTAGCACTGTGGAAGGGACAGGAGGGCTGCTCTAGCACCCCCCAGTTTCAAGCCTGAGGCACTGCAGGCATGTGCCTGCAGTTTTTCAGTCCAGATGGGATCTCTAGGCAGTTACAAACTGATTTAGCCTATCCAGGTTAGACTAACCTGCAAAGATTGAATTAATTCAGGCTCAGGATTTTTGAATGTCTGTCCCTAGCCTAGAGAGCAAATCCAACATTCAGATCAAAATCTGAACTCTCTCCAATTTTAGCTCCAAAGGTGCAATCTGTATTCCTTTCTAGGTATAATGGACTACAAGGGGTAAGATCCTCTGATAATATATTTCATAAACTATAACATGCATTATATATAACATAGTCTGCACTCTGTGACTTGAGTATATATATATTACAAAGGTTCAAACTAAATCCTTCAGCCTACAGATACCACCCAGCCAGTTCCTATTACTGAACATTAAAATGATTACATTAGCATTTTAAAAGACAAATGAAGTATAAAAAAGTGATATGTTATTGTTTTGCCTTCTAGCATCTTTAAAGAGAAGTTATATTCCAGATTTCTATTATAAGTAATATTTCAAGACACACAGCTGGTCCCAAATATAATACTACACTTGGCAGCAAAGGATCAAATTGAAAAAGAACTGTAGCATCTAACTGTCAGTCACTTAGCCCCATGAATGCAATCCAAAACCCTGAGCGAGGTGTCTAGTCTCTCTCTGTAGTGTGCAGGGAGCATTGGATACCTCATAGTGGGATCCAAAACAGGTAGCGTGTTCACTGAGGAGCCAGCTAAAGTTAGAATGTTCTGTGTAGAGCTGCCTAAGAGCTTGCCAGGAGGTAATGCTGAGGATCCCAGCCATTCAGGCCATCAGAGAGGTCTCTTTGTTTACTCAGGAACCCCATCCTGAAACTGGATGCTTAGACCTTTTCTACAAGGGGAAAGCAGTGGTTAGAGCACTCATCTAGAAAGCAGGAGATCCAGTTTTAATGCCCTCTGTTGCCAAAGACAGTTCTTGTGATAATGCCTTGATCACCAGCCTATATGTTATATGTGATGCTTTTTGTTGAAGATGTGTTATTAGCAGAACTTAACTGAAGATTTTTTGAGCCAAAGAAAGAACATAAGAGGGAGGCCTGTCTGCATTCCAGCATTCCTCTCAGAGGGCAAGTACTGCACTTTTAATACCTGCTCCCAAAACTTTCAGCATTGTATCCAGTAACTGTTGCTCACCCTCCATACCCCACACACAGAGCAGCCTAAAGCTCAGCATTTAGTATATCCCCATAGGAGGAGGACAAATAGGTTTGAATTTCAGACAGCAGAGGAAATTGAATCATGGCTACTGACATAAAAAAAAACCCGTTAAGATACTGGATACGAGGAGCACCAACACCACCTCTTCAGGCAGTGTTGGGAAAGAAAGCAATACTTCAGCTACATTTTGAGGTGCCTTTTCCTGCCCATGTGGGTTATGCAGGCTCTGAGCATCTAGCATATCTGACCCCTCAGGCATCTTAGCCAGGGAATAGGCTTGTGCATGACACAGGCACACAGCGCCTTAGCCCCATCAAGTTCAGTGCAGTGCTAGCACAGTTTTCGGTGCCTGGAGAACTTTAAGGTTCAAAGAGGAATGTTGGCATTAAGACTAAATGTATTTCAAGGACCTTCAGGGTTAGGCCACAACTGCACAGTGGGGTTTTTTAGACTGAAATATTTTAATTTGGGGACCTTGTGTTAGGTGACTAAGTCCATTATGGACCTGTTCTAAATTGTTTTAAAGTTACTACAGCTGTCAGCAACCAAGCCCAAAGCCAAGTGTATTACCCCAGTGAAAGGCATATTTACAGTTCAAGCTGACCTTTTTTGTATGCAGGTAAGGGATTTAAGGTAGGATTCCAGTTATTATAGTAGGATATAAAATTGTACTCATGAGGGTTGACCTTACTGTAGCTCTCAAGGTGAGACAAAAAATGAAATTGCCAACAAACATATTACAACTAGTGATTAAGTGGCTTTTTATACACTCTTGGGAACACTGGGACAGACAGTTCTGATGGAGAAGACATGATTACTTCTGATTACACTGAAATATCTGTCTCACTGCAGAGGTCTGATACCAGATTTCAATGGGGAAAAGGGTTACAATAAACAAGTGAATTATATATCATGCAAGCATCATATTTATCAATGGCTACAATAAAATTGAGTTACATATCATGAAAAATTACACATGGGATGGCCCTCTGAAAGGTGATTTTTATAATTCCTTCATTTTAGCCACATATATAAGGGTCTTCCAAGCTCAGGCATGAAAAAAGAAAATATATTTAAATAAAATTGTCTGGCAAGTGATATTTTTATGCAATGCATTCTATTTTATAACTTATTAAAATATGTAAAACATATAACAGCAAAGTTATGTATATCATAGTGGGTTAAACCAGTCACTGAACTTTGTACTGTTGCAAGCTTGAAGAACTGTACGGTTGTTATTTTTATTTTTGTCATTTTGAATAGACTTCTTTAAATAGTATGTAATATATGGGAACTTTGCCAATTTATTTCTTTGTATATTAAGACTTATTCATAGATTCATAGATGCTAGGGTCAGAAGGGACCTTAATAGATCATCAAGTCTGACCCCCTGCCTAGGCAGAAAAGAGTACCAGGGGTCAGATGACCCCAGCCAGATGCCTATTCAGCCTTCTCTTAAAGACCCCCAAGGTAGGGGAGAGCACCACCTCCCTTGGAAGCCCATTCCAGATTTTGGCCACCCTTACTGTGAAGAAGTTTTTCCTGATATCCAGCCTAAATCTGCTCTCTGTCAGTTTGTGACCATTGTTCCTTATTACCACAAGAGGCGCCCTGGTGAACAGAGTATCTCCGATTCCTTGTTGCATCCCCCTAATGAATTTGTAGGCGGCCGCAAGATCACCTCTCAGCCTTCTGTTCTGTCATCAAAGGATGAAGAGGTCCAGGTCCCTCAGTTTCTCCTCACAGGGCTTGTCCTGTAAGCCCCTAACCATACAAATCGCCCTCCTCTGGACCTTCTCAAGTCTATCAACATCCTTCTTGAAATACGGCACCCAAAACTGAATGCAGTACTCCAACTACAGCCTGACCAATGCTGCATAGAGGGGAAGTATCATCTCCTTGGTTCTATTTGTCATGCATCTGCTGATGCATGATAAAGTGCAATTAGCTTTGCTGATGATTTCATCACACAGATGACTCATGTTCATCTTGGAATCCACTATGACTCTGAGATCCCTTTCCACTTCACTTCACACCCGCCTCCAAGTCACTGATAAAGATATTGAAGAGTACAGATCCAAGGACCGAGCCCTCTGGGACCCCACTACACACATTCTTCCAGGTCAATACTGACCCATCTACTACCACTCTCTGGGTTCAACCGCCAAGCCAATTTGCTACCCACTGGAACAGGATGAGATACAGTATCAAAGGCCTTGCTAAAATCCAAGAAAACAACATCCAACTCCACTCCTGCATCTAAGCACTTTGTAACCCTGTCATAAAATGAAACCAGATTGGTCAGGCATGATCTACCTCCTACAAATCCATGCTGGTTTCCCTGCTGCATTATTTTTCCTGCTGGACTCCCACAAATATGATCCTTCATAATCTTTTCAAAGACCTTTCCAAGGATGGAGGTGAGACTGACTGACCTATAATTACTCAGATCCTCCTTCCTACCCTTCTTGAAAA
>NW_017729022.1:17976856-17980581 GCF_001723915.1 Gavialis gangeticus
TTGAAAATAGGGACCACATTGGCCCTTTTTCAGTCCTCCAGGGCCTGACCCAAGTGGCACGAGTACTCAAACATCCTTGCCAGTGGTTCTACTATGACACCGGCCAATTCCTTCAGTACCCTTGGCTGCAGCCTATCTGGGCCTGCTGACTTGAATGCATCCATTCCATCCAAGTGACTCTGCACCAAGTCAGCATCAACGGTTGGTGGGCTGGTGTCCCTCTGATGCCATCTAAGAACCCATTAGAAGACTTATCTTGACCCCTGTTCAGGAACACTGAGGCAAAAACACTCATTTAATAGCTTAGCCTTGTCCCCCCTCTCTGTCACTAATTGCTCCTTCTTGTTCATTAGGGGTCCTATGCTGCCCTGCACCTTCCTTTTACTTCCTACATACCTAAAAAGAATACTTTTTGTTGTCTTTAATTTGTGCTGCCAGCCTCAGCTCTGTAGTTGCTTTGGCCTTTCTAACTGCCTCCCTGCTAGTGCAGGCCAAGTAGGTATACTCTTCCTTGGTAGCTTCCCCCACCTATATGTCTTTCTTTTTGCCCTTAGGGCTCCCCTGAAATGTCTGGCACACCCGTGTCTGGGGGGAATGGAGTGGAGATGCACCCAGCCTTAAACTCACAACCTACTGGCCCAGCACTCAATGGACAAATCCCTAAGTCAGAGAGCAAAGGCAACACTGACCCCATTAGATAGCAGTAGCACCACACTCCTCCAGCTGCTTCCCACCCTCATGACCCAGAGACAGGCCACCTGGAGTCTGAGTTGCAGAGGGGTGCATGTACACCCCCCCCAAGATTGGCCATGCAGCCCCTGGAAAATGCGAGCCGTGAAACCGGAAATGCCAGCAGAATTGCACTTCTGCTTTCACCACTGGTAGATTTCAGGCTCGGCTATTGGCTGCTGGGTCCCCTTCCCCCTCTTGGCAATCTGGTGCCCCCCCAGACTCAGGAGGCACCAGTTGCCCATGGCTAAAGTAGAAGCCATTCAGGAGGTGGGAGCTGCAGAGCCTTGTCTGGATGCTGCTGATAAGTGAGTAGTCCTTAATGGCTCAGTATCTAGTTGGGAGAAGGTATCAAGTGGGGTTCCCCAGGGGTTTTTCCTGGGTCTGGTATTGTTCAATATCTTCATCAATGGTTTGGATGATGGGATCAAGTACACACTTAGCAAATCTGCAGATGACACCAAGTTGGATCTTCTATTCACTGCTGTGGCTCCTGGCAGCAATGGCATGGGCAGCTCGAGGTGGGAAAAGGTGGGAATATCACTAGGCCCTCACCCCAGCTATGCCTGGGCCCCTGCTTCTTGTCCTGGATGGGCAGGTGGAGTGGGATGGGGGCTGCACTGACCAGTGCAGTGGCTGGCCATGCCTGCCCTTTGGGGTGGGGCCTCCTGCAGGGGATGAATGAGTGGCTTTGCTGACCCCACCCATGGTGGCAGTGTAGGGAGCTGGCTGGGGTGAGGATTTCTGGCTTTATGGTTGGTCCCTGACCACCAGCCCACATTAAGCTCCTTCTGAGCAATGGCTGGAGGTGGGAATCAGCCAGGGTGGGGTAGGACAGGGTGGTGCCCCCTGACCATGACACCCTGGGCAGTTACCCACATCACCCAACTTAAGACTGGTTCACTGAAGCCTCACCTGGCATATTGTGTCCAGTTTTGGGACCCATACTTCAAGAAGAACATGGACAGTTTGGAAAGTGCAGGGCAACAAAATGGTCAGAGGTCTTAGAGATAAGATTTATGAGGCAAGCCTGAATGAACTAGGGTTATTTAGCTTAGAGAAGACTGAGGGTGGATTTGTGAAAATCTTCACATACCTGAAGGGTGATTATAGAGAGGATGGAAATGGGATTTTCTCTGTGGCCATAGGGTACAGGAGACATGAAGCAGCAGCAGAGGAAATATAGGCTGAAGATTAGGAAGAACTTTCTAACTCAGAGGGTGGTCAAGCATTGGAACAAGCTACCTGGTGAAGTTGTAGATGCTCCATCCCTGAAAACTTTCAAAAGCAAGTTAGAGACACACTTGGCTAGGTGGCTAATTCAGGAATGATCCCATTTTGGGCAGGGAGCTGGGCTGGATGACTTGATTAGGTCTCTTCCAGCCCTACTTTATTATGATCCTATGTAAGTATTGAAACTTCATGCAAAATGAGGAACACGTTATGGAATTTAAAAAGTAAAAGGATACAAGGAGAAATACATTAGTATAGGCTACTGATTTCTTCCAACATAACATTCTAGTGAACATTGCTAAGCTTTTGGATGTCCCGCTTTTGGAAGAAATATGTGCTGTTTTGCAACTGAGGGTGTGAACAAGCGTTCAGAAGACCATGTACAGGATTAGGTGGCTTAGTTTAAGCCATCTAAGTCTGAATTGTGATCACCATGTGCAAGGATTCACACTGACAACTGAAGGCAAGTAAATCAGCAGGGAGTAAGTGCTCGTGGGTCCATGGGGAGAGGGTCTCTGGATGTGCTGCTGGGGTGGTGCTGCTGGGGCTCTGGAGAGTGGCTGGTTTTCCCAACCCTAGGGCTGTCCTGGGGACCAATGGAAGTGTTCCCTGGCCCGGGGTAACCCTCCTAGGTTGGTATTAACCCTATGCTGATCTAAATTTAGTTCTCATCAGATAAAAACTAACTCTATAATCAGGTGTGCCATTTTTAGGGCAACTTAAGCCCTGTGAATGCTTGCACATTCAGCTATTTAGATTGCCCTAAGCTCAGTTAGGGTTATCTAAATATATCGCTTATATGCACCCCCAGTGGACACATCTAACTTGCTTCCTAAGAGAATGCTGAGAAGCAGGCTTACTTTTCTTCTTCTGTTCCATATACACCAGACCAGAAAATGAAACAGTGAAGCTCTTGAGAGCTTTTTTCAATATGCCTGAGTGGGGGCTACAGTTGCTCTCAGGGCAACTTCACTTTCTTACTTCCAGACCTGGCACCTGAAGAATAGGAATGGACAGATCATTCACCTCTGTGGGTTCTCAGGACTGGTGTGAAAGCAGGATCGACATGAGCTTAGACACTGAGTTTCCTGAATTTATACTTATCCTTAAAACTAAAGCTATCCTGTTAGGCATGTAATATCTACAAGCCCAGTTGTGTTGTACCTGTTGGTGCCATTTATTTAATGGGAAAAGTTCATAGGACACACCTTACCAATGTATTATTTTTGACTGATTTCAAGGGAAATACATTTTAGCCAGAGCTAAAAACTTTCTAACATGCTGTTCAAGAAAAACCCTGCCCAAGCAAACCTTCCAGACAAGGGACTAAGACAGTTTAATTTAATTAGGTTTAGCACGTAATAACTGTCAATTCAGCAAGGCAGCAGCCCTAGATTTCAGGAGGGCACACTTCAGTGAGCTAAGGAGAATAGTCGGGGAAGCACTGAGGTCCCGGAGGGGAGGGGAGCCAGGTGTCCAAGAAGAGTGGTCGCTCCTTAAGGAGACAATCCTCCAGGTCCAAAGAGAGGTAATCCCAACACAGATCAAAGGGGGCAGGAGGGCGCAAAAGCCCCCATGGCTCACCAAAAGCATCCGGGAATGTCTCCTAGCTAAAACGGAGGCGCACACCCAATGGAAGGGAGGGGCCGTCACCAGGGAGGATAATACTGCGGTTGCTCGGGGATGCAGGGGGGCAGTCAGGAAGGCCAAGGCAGAGATGGAACTAGGACTAGCTTCCCGGATCAAGGACAACAAGAAGTCCT
>NW_017729022.1:17981479-17984226 GCF_001723915.1 Gavialis gangeticus
TTTCCTGCCATAGCAGGGGGTAGGACTCGATGATCTGCTCAGGTCTCTTCTGACCCAAGAAACTATGAAACTATGAAAACCATTGCAGACAATAAATAAAGAGCATGCCACTGTAGACAAGATTCAGGAAAGCTCCGTGGCTTCAGCTATGTTCCCATTGAAGTTAATGCAAAATTTCAGGAGAAGTAACAGACCCAAGACCTTTAATTGGACTGATTCTGTAGGAAACTTAAAACTAAACAGTGGCAGGTATCATTTTATTCAAGTCAATAGTTAAGCTTCTGAGGTAGTTGCCTGATGTTCTTTGAGGAAAAATAACAAGGTGGGGAGGTTCTTATTTTTTTATAGTACAAGCATAAATAAAATGAAATTGACTCTTCTGCTTGGTCAAAAGACTTATTTCCATAGGTAGTCTTTGTAAGCTGAAGGAACGAGTCATTCCTTATGTAACTCTGATAATGAGTGGATCTAAGATTTTAAAAAGGGGGGTCCAGATAGTGAAGTACCTATTTTTCTCCAGGCAAAAAGAAACTAGAAGGCTTACTAATATAATAGGGCCTGAGATTATATTATATAGTTTAACATTGAAGCAGAACAACTATAATTTCATTAGAATGAGTTAAAAACTAGTCTGCAGGACTATAGAATAGGAGCTGAATTACTAGGAATAGCTAACAGACAACAGAATTGTAAAACAAAGGCTAGCTTGGTTGGTGGAACATCATCAAGACCATTAAAAAAGGAGAGAGGGTCATGGTTATTAATACCCTTGGAATGAGGAACTTGGAAGGAATCAGGTAGATTTTAATAAGCCATGAATTCAACTGACATTCTCACTTCTGCCTGAACAGAAATGCTACTTCCCCTGCCAGGCAGTTGGTTTTAAACTTTGTGCGGAGCAGTTCATCCGCTGCCAACTCTGATGGAGAATTTAAGCAGACCGGTATTAATGATTTGACTTGGGATCAAGGTTTTGGTTCCAGTTTCATCTAGGGTGGTTCCTAAGTGCTGTATCTATCTGCTCCTGTTGGATTGTTTTCATAAGAAAAGTGCCTATTTCTTAGTGTGGACAATCAAGTTTTTCAAATTTTGCATTTATGATACAAATGGTCAACAAGGTTTCAGTGAGGAAACTCCATTTCTCAGAGTACTTTGATTCCAGTTATCAGAGAGGTTCTGAGTTCTAGAACATATTTTTTCCACCTTATTAATATCAGTTTTCTATGAATTTTTATATTTTGTTCAGCAGCACCAGGTGGCCAAGTCTATTTATATTTAATTTTCATATAAGCAGCATGAGTCATTTCCTTTCCTTTTCTGAAGTGTATCCATATTGGATAACTGTCATATTGTAAAAATTAAAAATCTGTGCATGTCTACAATGCTTTATTTTGTACAGAAGCTGCTGTCAGTCCTTTAAACATGCAAATACTGCCAAATGTCCGTGATTCATAGGGCAAATCTGATGGTATCACATGACCCTTTGTTATTCAATCTGCATACAAGAGAGCAAGAAGGCATAGATTTTTCATCTCTCCTTATACTGTAAGGTCTTGAGAAAGATTTCCATTATAAGAATGTGCCCTGCTTCAGGGTTTTTTTTTTCTTTGTCTTGTTCCTAGTTAAAACTGCAAACAAAAAATATGTGCAGGATAAAGAAAAAAGTTAAAACATATTGCTTCCTTTATGTTTAAAAAAAATCTTGTATAGTGCAACATTTAATATCCAGTCTAATTTAGCACATCAAAGGAATTTAGCAGTTTATTGCCAAGGCATTTTCCATTTTGTCCCTTATGCTTTGTTCTGCACTAGGAAGATGAGGTAAATTTTAATTGCTTTATGAACAAATATGTCTAAACCAAGAGTAAACTTCACAAGATGACAGTGAAGAAGAAAAACTGCATAAAAGAGTAGCTAAAGTTTACAATGTATGATTAACCATACAGAATGTGAAGTCAGCAGGACTGTTTGTAAGAGCCAAGCAAAAAGGGTTTAGTGTAGTGGTAGTTCCAGGATAGCATAACTCCAATTGTACATATTTAATTGTTTTCTAAGAGTTTTATGGCAATAGAAATTATCTTTTTCTCTATTTCCTGATAGGTCATGTCTTTATATCCCCTGTGTGATGCTAGATTTTTTTTTTTTTTTTAATCAAGAAATTACGATTAAATTTTAAAAGACTTCAACTCTTTTAGTCCAGATCCTCAAAAGGCATTTACTCTCTTTAAATCCTACTTGACCCAAAGGACTAGTCCTAAGAAGGCCCTTATGTGTCTAGTTGCTTTTTTAGATATGTTAAGTGCAGCTGATGCGCAAAATCCTTTCATACATGCCACCTAACCCCATAGGCACCTGAGTTTCTGCCAGTGAAAAGTCTTAGGTTCTTAATTTGTCCTGGCAGGGATGATACTACTGAACTGCTTACCACTCTCCTTTGTGACTAAGCCCCAGAAGTATTTAGTCAGAATTTATGGGCACTGCCTCACCTGTTTTGTCTGTTGAGTCAAATCTAGTACACATCTTGTAACATGTCTACCAGATTGGCCCTTGTACAAAAGATAGCTGGATTGGAAAAAAAATTAAGATTAACCAAAATACCCATGCCCCATTATAATCTATAAACTGGCAGTTGAATCATGTTTAGCATCTGGTTTAGCAGGGGTCCAATGTTGTCCTTGCTTTTCCTCTGACTCCCCACATATCTAAAAAAGGACTTTTTATTGTCCTTGATATTTGTAGCTAGTTGG
>NW_017729022.1:17989226-17994563 GCF_001723915.1 Gavialis gangeticus
ATTGCTCCCTTAAGGAGCAACCACTCGTCCTGAGCTCCCCTCCCCTTTGGATTGTGGTCCTCTAGGGCCTCACTGACAAGTGTCCTTAGCTTGTCTAAGTCAGCTTTCCTAAAGTCAAGGACTTCTGTATTGCTGACTGACTTACCAGTTTTACAGTGGATGGTGAAGAAGATCAGCTCATGGTCACTGTCACCCAGCTTCCCTTCAATCGTTAGGTCACTGATCAGGTCATCCCCCATTGCCAGTACCAGGTCAAGCAGCGCTTTACCTCTCATTGGCCCACAGACTTCTTGCGTCAGATAGAGCTCATCCACACATGAGAGAAAGCTTTGTGACCACTTGGATTTGGCCAAGCACTCTTCCCATGAGATGTCTGGGTAGTTGAAGTCTCCCTTGACAACCATGCACTGGGAGCATGCAGCCTCAACCAATTCCCTGGCGAACTCCTGGTCAAGTTCCTGATCCTGGGCAGGAGGTCTGTAGTAGACTCCCACCATTGTGTCCCCTGTGCTGCGTTCCCCATGGATTTTAACCCAGAGGGTCTCCAGTTGTCCACCCTGGGTGCTACTATCAGCTTGCAGGGACACATAGCTTTCCTTGACATAGAGAGCTACACCCCCACCCCTTTTGTCCACTTGATCCCTCCTGTACAGGGTATAGCCATCCATACCTGTGGCCCAGTCATGGGTGGAGTCCCACCAGGTCTCTGTTATCCCTGTGACATCATAGTTATTTGTGTTAAGCAGGAGGCCAAGTTCCTCCTGTTTATTCCCCAAGCTCCTGGCATTTGTGTACAAGCAGGCAAGTGTCCCTTTGGGGGCCCTTGCCTTGCCCACAGCTCACTCCAGGGCTAGGGCAGGGGTGGGCTCCCTTAAGTGCCTTGGCCTGCTGGCTTTGCAAGGGTTGCTTAGCAGGCCAGCAGTTGCAGTATTCCCCCCATCCCCCAGTGGGCTTAGTTTAAAGCCCAGTGGGTTAGGTCAGCCAGTCTGGCTGAGAAAAGCCTCCTCCCCAGTGGAGAGAGGTGGAGGCCATTCCTTCCCAGCAGCTCACTGCCTCTCTCACCAAAGAGCGGACTGTGGTTGTGGAAGCCAAAGCCTTCCCGATGACACCAGCACCGCAGTCTTTGGTTCACTACCTCGATCCTCCTCTCCCTCCTCAGCCCATAGCCCAAAACTGGGAGGATCGACGAAAACATCACCTGTGCCCCCAACCTCTTAAGCCCCACTCCCAAATCCCTGTAGCTCTTCATAACCCAGCTGGGAGTGCTCCAAGCCATGTCATTTGTGCCCGCATGGATAAGGAGCATAGGGTAGTGGTCAGTGGGCAGGAGAAGCTCAGGGATTTTCTCCACAATGTCTCGGATTCGGGCTCCCGAGAAGCAGCAGACTTCCTGGGCTAAGGGATCGGGGCGGCCAATTGCCCCCTCAGTCCCCCTCAGGATGGAGTCTCCCATGACAACACTTTGTGTTTTGTCTTAGGGAGAGTGGGGGCGGTAGCTGCAATTGAGCCTGTCTTGCCTGCAGGACCTGGCAGCTTGGCAGGCTCTGCTGGGGCTGCAAGAGGTTCATACCTGTTGCAAAGCTCTGGCAGGGCGGGGACCTTGGACCGGCAGGCCTTGGGGCCCTTGACCACCTTGGTCCAACCCCTTGGCTGGACAGCATGGGAGGTCCTCGAGTTCTCCCTTGTCTGGGAAGGCGACTGTGGTCTCCCCTCCACCTCCAAGGGGAGAGGGGCCTGGCACTAGGAGTCTGTCTCCTGCATACCATCCCTGATGGCATGCAGTCTCTGGACTGTGGCCTGGACCTCCTCCAGCTGGTGCACCAGAGACCCCAAAAGGGAGTAGACTGGGGCTCATTGGGGGTCCTAGAGATTCCTGGGGTCTCTCCTGGGGTCCCTGGGCTCACAGGGGTGCAGCAGACTTTCACCTGCACATCTCTCTCTGGAGCTGGGACTGAGTTAGGGTTGGGGGGGCAGGGAGTTAATTAGAGTGGTTCCTAGAAAGCTGTTCTAATTAAAACACAAAACCATCATGTATATTAAGCCCTCACATGAGGTTTAGATAAAGCACCCTAGTGGCCAGTTTGAAATGTGTAGGGGTTTATACATATGATGGTGAGGCCACTCTGGAGCATTCTAATCAGAACACATGGCAGACTCGATTAATTGAGTCTGCACTGATGCATTCTAATTAGAATACAACCCAGCACACGTATAGGCAGCCTTTAGCTCTTGTGAAGATGTTAGTAGGCATGTCTATACCAGATGTTTACCTAGTTGCCTAATTAGGTCTGTAGAAAATGTCTCAGTGCCTACATGTGGAGTGCTAATAGGACAGTAAGCTGATTAACTCTACCATAGGTTAGTATTGTAAACACAATTACTGTCCTATGGCAGAGGTTTTTTTACTCTACAGCAGTACACTTGTAGATGCTGACAGGGCTGGCTTGGGCACAAGGGTACTTCAGTGCAGCAGCTTCCTGCCATCTATCCAGGCACTGAAGTACCCTTGTGCCCCAGATAACCCCTCTGCAGCACATTGAGCCAGGTTGGAGCAGCCCTGGGCTGGCAGGCTGACTGCTTCAGACTCCCTGCCAGCCAGGTCTGCTCTGACCCAGTTCAACATGCTGCAATCATTGGCACATTTTCAAATGTGGTATCCATGAGTAATAAACTCCAGTCCAACTAGAATTTATTGCTTTGCATTAATTGCAGATGTAGACATGCCCAGTATTACTTATGTCCAGCAATTAAGTGCTGGCAAGCTTGAAAGTACCAAAAGCTTTTGAAGGATAATCAGCCTTAAGAAAGGCACCTCTTGAGCCACACTATACATTAGGAACAATTAAGGTAACAGTTGGTTAATAGGGATGAGCAAGTTTAACAGGTGGCAAGCTTGAATTAGCAAATAGAAAAGGAAGGTGACAAAGATTTGGCAGGAATAATTAGGAGGAGATGAAGGTCCTTTGGTAGCAATAGCCCAAGGACTGAATTATAAGGTTTTGGACAGCAAGCCTGGGAAGGACAGAATTAGTTTCTGATTAATAGATCCCTACTGAAGGAAGTGCTATATTGCACAAAGAACTGTGACAAACCAGTAAATACAAATTCTGCAACTTTCCTCTTTCCAAGTTTCTAAATTGATTTAGAATATGAAAGACAAACTTTGGAGAAAAAAGGGATTTACTTAATGGAATGCAACAAAAATGTGTTTCACAAAACAGATAAAATAATTGGTTGTAAGCAGATTTTTATCAGTACTATAGCCTGTATACATAAAAGGTATGCTTATTTTTATTATATTTATCTTATTTCATAATTTCATTCTCTTATTATTTCATCGCATTATTGCTTTATGTTGCTATTATTTTATTATGCTTATTGTTATTAATACGAACAATATGCTTTGACACACACACGGCATAAATAGTCTGATCATAAGCAAGTTCAAGTAGGAGGGGAGCCTATTAAATACAAAATGTTCTTCTCTAAACTCCATCACAGCTGGATAAACATTTAAAATATAGAAGTAAACATCTACAATGTTTAGCCCTGTATAATTAAAAACTCTTTCTAAAGTCTTCAGATCTCTTCTTTAAAAGCATTTACTCAACAATAAAACATACAAACATTAGATTGCCTTGTTTTTATAGCAAAGAAATATTCATTTTCATTTTGACCATCACAAGTTAAAATAAATGAAATTAAGAACATACAAGCTAACTCTATTGCTCACTCACATAGTTTTATGTTGCTTCTGTAAGAGTAATCTTCTATGTATCTGACATTATCTATCTATAGGCTTGGATACATGATGCTTTTACATTAGTGCCATTTTTAGTACTTATGAACAATCTGAGAGTCTATGCCATATGCAATGTGGATATATAAGCACCCACATAAATACCAAGCTTGAACAACAGGTTGTATACTGGCTGGGAAGGTACATAGCTCTGTAAAACATAAATCTTGAAAGAATAAAGAGGAGGATCCTTGACCCTGCTATGTTTTGTCTTTCAAACTCTTGGCTATAGCACTATTTCCACAAGAAGCAGGAAACCCATTTTATGAGTCCTCCTCACCCTGAAAGGGGTTTGAACCTTCATCTACATCTCAGGAATTATCCAGCTCCCTCTCAAAGTTGAACTAATATACTCATTGATAGACAGCGGAGAGCAAATATGGAGACTAGAACCAAGAGAAAAGTCTGTTTCAGAGCAACATATTGAACAATACACTGTCTAGTTTGCTTTTTTTTCTTGGTAAACCATAGGTTTCCCACTTCTGACTGCCAAGAATGCTAGCTGAAGAAAGCATTAAATAATGAGTGACCTGTGATCTGGTGGTTACAGCATTATACTGTGAATTTAGACAGATACAAGTTCAAACACCTTGTGAGTGAGGGAGGGAGACCTAGAGTCTGGACCTCTTGTTTCCTGAGCAAATGCCCTAACTATTCAGCTGTTAGGGGTAAAACATACACTTGGTGTCTTTCCTCCCCCAAACCTATCATTAGTTTTTTCAGGTAGACTTTCATGACTTTCACTCACCAGCATATGTAGATATAGAGCAACATACTTGCCTGGCCAAGGTGCAGCTTCCTGTGTATTTAGTTGCCACATGTAATAGGATCATAAACTGTGCAGGAGTGCCAAAAATGGCAGATACATGGCTTGAAAACTGCAGAAGATGAATAATTATATGCTCTACATGCAGTCCTCCTTTTATATCAATACAAAGCCAAGTTATACCAGTATAAACACATTGTTCTGAGGCGTCTATGTTGTATGCTTGTCAGGGAACCAACCTTCCTTCCTCCCTCTATCCCTTTCTGTTCCAAACACATTGCTAAAACTATGAAAATAACAAATTCATTTATAACCGTTCATATTCTGGCTAATTTTACAGAGAGCTATTAAAATAATAGGGAAATTATTACATATATATTGTATCTTGTGAACTTCAAAAGATTTGGGATGTCACCAAATACCAATAACATTCAACTAGCAACTGTCTAGAACTTGTAGATTGCATTTAAAACCAAAATTATACCTTAAATAAATTATTAAGAACATGGCTGAAATTTATTAGACAATATAACTTAATCTAGTTTCATATTGCTGCTGAAATTTTTTCACCAAATCATATTCTGAGCGACCTTTTTGTCAATGTAGAATGCAGTGACGTATGTGAAGAAAGTGAACTAAAAAGGACATGATGATTAAACTATCCCAAATAGAGGGCTGACATTTTTCAGTTTCTTAAATAACTTTTTTTATAAGCCTCAACATGGCAAGATGGAGGGGGACTGGAGAGAGAGGGACCGGGGGGGGGGGGGGG
>NW_017729022.1:17994745-18022692 GCF_001723915.1 Gavialis gangeticus
GGGGGACACGAGTAAGAGAGTAGGAGTGTCATTTTCTCTTCTGTGAAATGGCTTGATAATGATACTAATAAAAATAAAAATATCTTTCTAGTATTCCAGGCCATCATAACTAGGTGAGAAAAAGGAGGGGTCATATAGTTTTGAGCTAGAAATAAAATTTACTGTAACAAGATGCCATGTTTCTCAGATTCTTTAATTTACTTTATACAGGGGTTTCCATTGTTGTGACTACTTGATCAAGGGCCAAATTTACAAAGGTCTTTAAATCACTAAAAATGCTTGTAGGTTTCATGTGAGATTTATAAACATTCCTAAGCAATTCATGTAGCCATTTTTGTAATTCTAAATAGGCACCTGTCTGCATGTTGGGGTATCTGAAGTACTTCTGTAAATGTTGGGTATTGAGTGTGTCTGTATGTATGTTCTTCACTATACCAGCAGTGGGCACTGCCCAAATTACTTTACCTCATGTTACTTTTTACTTTTTTCTGTTCTGCTTTCCCCTTCTAGTATTAGAGAGTTTTAGTTGTAGCTAATAAAGGTGGTTTGCTTGTTTTTTCCTTGTGTGATTTATCTGAGACAAGAACCCCGCAGATGCATAAAAGTAAATCTGGCCCTAAATGCATTGCAACACCAGGGAGCTTGCCCTGGTTTCTTGCTCACAAAAGGTCAGGTCCTACTCAACCTCTAATGCACCATAACACCTGAGTCACAATGTGCCAAGTCCTCTCCACTTAATTCATCTCCAATTTGATTTGAAAAGATCCCTAGGTGCCTAGACTTGAACTATTGCATTTGCTCTGAAGCAATCCAAACCAGTTACTCAATCTCTTCAATGCTCTGTGGCAATTTAAATAGTCCTTGGCCCCTTAAATTCAGCCTAAATTCCCAATTTACCACATGCTGCCTAACAGCAAATGATGGAAAGTGTAACTACTTTTTCCCCCAACAACAGCATAGTGTCAAAAAGCACTTACCCAAACAGTGGAAGATAAAGACCCTTCTTCTGTTGATGGGTTTCTAATCTACAGCTGTCATATCTCAGGAGGGATCCTGAGCCTATACACTCTGGGCTAAGGTTGAAGATAGCAACCCTTGTCTGCACCTCTTTTTGTTAAACTGGGCATCCAAGAATCTAGAATTACTGGAAGTAGGAGGGCAAGCAAGTAGGACTGTGTGGATCAGTGAGGCAGTGGGGGCCACAGCAGAAGTGTTCACATCATAACCATTGCATTGCTGCAGCTGATATCAGAAGAGCAGTGGCTAGAAGGATAGAACCACTGAGAAAAACTGAAGATGTGACAAACCTGCTGTACAACCATCCCACATCACACATACATCTGAAGTCAAAGAGGAGCTTCCTCACCAGCATCCAACCTCTCAATGCCACACCCAAGAAGACAAAATTATTGATGTGGAATGAGAGGTTGATGAAAATACCTGACAGAAAAAAAAAAGAACACTCAAGCAGCTGAGTCCTTACCACCAGGGGCTGATCAACCATGGCAAAGGTGGCAATGTCTCAACTGTCTACATACCAGACTTGGGTGCTCTAAGGAACTAATGAAGAAGTGGGGCTATACCATTAATTTACCTGCCTGTGATTGCAACATAGAACCTCAGACTATGCAACACCTGCTTCAGTGTCCTGCTGCTTGAAGACACATGTACAATGAACAATGTCACGAAGTACAATAAATGAGCACAGGCATGTATAACCAAATGGTCAAGTGTTATGTAGATACATGAGAAGAAGAGTGCGGTAGATAATCCCTTGGAAGAGGGTGTCCCAGGACCCGTGGAAGCCAGGAAAACTTACCGGGAGAGCAGGACGCCGTGAGGGAGGGAGAGCCCGCGCGGCTCGTTAGCCGCGTCTATGTACAGCTGCAGCCGGCAGCTGATGGTGACATCAGACATTTAAAAATGGCGGCTGCCGCTCTCGAGGTAGCAGAAGGAGAGAGGAACAAACGGCGGGCAAGGCGATCCCTGCAGTTAGCCCAGCTGGACAGGAGCTGCCGAGCCAAAGAGTTGGAGTGTCCAGTGGCCGGGAGAAGAGGCAGGATAGCTGGATCCCCAGTGGAGCAAGCTTGCGGCGCCCGAGCAGGGGGACAACAGGCGAATCAAGATCACCCAGGAAGATCCCGAGCTGCATGAAGTAAGTGCCGTGGCAGGGGGCATGGGAAGTGCCGAAGAGGAGGGTGAGGCTGAAGACGCACCGGGCTGGAGAGAGAGTTCGGGGCGGGATCACCGCCTAGAATAGAAGGCGTCGATTGAGGATTAAAGGGGACAGCGCGGTATACCCATCCAGGAGACGTCACTCCAGGGCAATATTATAAGGGCACGGGTGGTAGGTCAGGGAGGTACGCCTGAAAGAGGGATCACTGGGAGGAAGCACGCAGCTGAGGGTTCAGGTGACGAATCGGTGGTGGGAAGTATCCCTTGCAATAGGGCTGGGATACCTACGCAGGTGAGGGAGGAGTCTGTCGGCACATCGCTGAGTCGGTGCAGGGAGGTGAAGACCACAGGTGGCGTGAGGCCGGGGTGTAGGGGTGGCTGGAGCCCTGTGTGTAACCAATGAGGCCAACCCGGGACACCGAGGGACCGGTGAACTGGCCCCGCCCCACTGGGATAACAGCAAAGTCGTGGCAGGCGAGAAGCGGGGTTGTTGAAGCAGGGAAGACAACTAAACTGCAGTAACACCAATGCTTGGTGCAGAGGGTGGTCACCCGAACGGGGAGCTACACTACTAGTAGGGATCTACGAAGGCCCAGGGATTCTCTGTTTTCTCCTCTCAGAGTTATTTCTGGTTTTAGTCACTTATTCCCCAATATAAAAAGTATGACAAATGTCCCTAGGAGCAGGGACCAGGAGTCCTTTTAGGGAAATGCCTACCTCAACAGACCATAGAATCATCTTCCTTTATGCTTGATCTCTTGCTGGCTTAATGATCATGAACTCTTCACTCCTCTGTGGATCAGCCACAACAGAAAAGTTTGGGGGCAGCTGTCATCTAGGATCAGACCCAACCAGGGCTATAGCCTGGTGGTTAGGATACCATCTTGGAAAGCTCAGCATGTGGGTTTCAATTCCCTCAAGTTAAAGAGGACACCAAGTGAACATCTTTTATGTCCTGGATAAGTGCTTTTGCCACTCAGCTGTTGGACAAAAGGTGGGTATTACCACTATCAAAGAATGAATCTGTATTCCTCCAAGGACCTACTTTAAACAAAATTATGTGTATACTCACTGTGCATGGGGAAGGTCTGCTGGGTACTTGAAGCCTCTGTGCCTGAGGTGGATTGTCCTCCTACTCACCCTCCACAACTTGATGGTCTTAAGAAAAGAATGGGAGGTTCCTTTAGAGCTGGGTGTCCTTTCAGCCTCAGGCTGGCTAGGTGTGATAGTGAGTGGTTTGGGGCTCCACCCCCCCTACACCCCAGGACTTGTTGAGGCCCTAGGCACCTTTTATTGACACCAGCAACAGCACATCTCCCTACCCACAGGGAGAGCATGCTTTTGAACATTGAGGAGATGCCGCACACACCTCTGCTTCGCAAACCTGGGCTACAGCAAACACAGCCCATCAGCCCATTCTGGGCTTTGGTTCCCCATCAGTCAGGACTTGTCAGGGGTAAATCCTCCCTGCTCCCAGATCCCTGGGAGCCTCATCTCCCAGCACAGCAACACTCACAATAAACAAGAATGCAAATTTGTAAGTTAAGTGTTCATAAATGGCTACTTAATGTACATACATTGCCCCCTTTACCCTAACACCAAAGTACCTCACGTTCTTCAAAGTTTATTCAAAATGTTCCAAAACACCCATGTAAATTCGGGATATAAAATTTATTAGGATATAGGCAGACATTCTTTTTCAGCGCTCCAAATCCCACTCTAGTCTGAAGCACCTACCTGTACAGATGCACGGACTTCTCACCAGAAATATTTCAAAATCAGTGATAAAAGTTAGGAGATCATCTGGACAAATGGTCCTTGCACATGCATCTGCATGACAATAAAAGAAAAGTAATATATAATTCTATATCAACTGAGCTTCACCCCACTTAAACATATTTTTGGTACGGGAACAGGAAAATGTTGAAGGGAGTCTGCTCATTTGAGAATATTCTACTATATATGAGGGGCATATGTCCTAGAATCAAATTGTTCTGGGAAAAGGTTGGAGACAGTCAAGGAAATATTAGAATGCCACCTATTGGATAACACCTTAGGCCAGGTACAGGCATTATACTTTTACCAGCATAAGTGATCAGAAACCAGTCCATACCCATAAAGGAACAAAAACTTGGCACACAAAAACTGGTTTAAATATAGTGGAACCTGGTCTAAGATTTGCATCCCTACTCCAAAAGGCAAACATGTGTCCTATTCACTACAGCTCTAAACTATGCTGCTTACAGAAAATTGCATAACTTAAATTGATTCCACTTTGTGCTTTTTAATGTCTGTACCTTAGTGTTTTCATTGAACTTCCTGAGAACTCTGCAATATATAACCCATAGGGAACTGATCACTAATCTTCTAGTGGCTGCAAAAATTACAATTACAAAGCATGGAAGAAAAGTAACACTCTTAAAATCACTGACTGGTTTCAAGAAGTTTGGGAAGCTTTAATAATGGAATCATTGGCCTATCAAGTCAGTGTCCTACAGGGGAGAAGGAAAAAGAAAGAGACGATTATTTAGAAATTTTGTGGAAGTTGAAAAAGAATCTTCTCCTGCCTCCAAACCAGAAAGTTTGAGAAACTTCTTTCAATATTGAAAGAGAATGCAACTTGTATAAGAAGGAACTGTCATAGACTGAAAGGAAAAGAAGAAAAGAACACAAGAGTTTCCTGTGTGAATGCTGACTGAAGTAAGCACTGCTGATGGAAGATCAATCTCTTTTTTACATATATTTTTATATTTCATGAGATTGGATGTAATTTTAATTTTTTTTTTAATTTTTACTTAATAAGTTGGAACCACTCAAAGTTTTAAAAAATACCCCCAATTTATGTTGTTTCAGAGCTCTGAAGCTGTGGGGCTAGAGAGCAGAGATTCTAGCATGCATTTGAAGCCCAAGTCTATGAAGGCTCCTGAGGACTGCTGAGTGGAGAGAAGACATTAGCTGTTTGTACTCCCTAACTTTGGAATGGTGCTTGTTGTAGTCTCTGGTCAAGCTGTGGAAGTGTCACCCTTCCAGTCTGTGTGAGGCAGAGTCATAGCCTATCCGGGCAAGCTTTGTATCCTCTTCCAACTCATTTGCTGGTTGACAGGCAACAGAATGGCAGCACAGAACACCATAACTGAGGCCTAAAAAAAATAAAACTTCATTGTTCTATCTTTCAGTATAACTGATTATAGTGGTCAAGAGGAGCTATGTTAATCTGGTGATAGCCTCCCCAAGAAAGGTGCCACGTGGGGTAGATACTAAGAACCCTCCTCAGTGAACAGTCCTTCTGTTCCTCCCTGTCAGAGCCTTCAGTTGTTAGGGGCCTCAGTGGTGACTTTAGAGCTAGTAGCAAAGGGGACTTTGTCACTGGCCAGAATCCACAACAGCTACTTGCAATTGGTACAAGTCACTCTTGAGCTGCCCAAGGCCAAGTTAACTTCACAAGCCTTCTTTTATACCATGCCTCCAGTACTTTGGCCTTGGTGCTAATCATAAGTGGGGCCCCCAAGTAGCCATTCTGGAGATGAAAAGCTCGTAAATGGTCTAGTTGCAGAGATTTGTCCTAAGTGAGCTTTGTGTATTGCCCCAGATGGGTTGAAGGCCTATCACTTCTGCCCACTCCACCGAGCTGACAGCCTTGAAGATACAATGGAAGACAGTGCCACTGACACTGTGTGCAGGACGCTGCATAACACTCTAAAGTGTCAGTTATACAATCATAGAAAATTAGGGTTGGAAGGGACTTCAGGAGGTCATGTAGGTCAACTGCCTGCTCAAAGCAGGACCATCCCCAACTAGACCATCCACGCCAAGGCTTTGTGTAGCTGGGTCTTAAAAACCTCCAAGGATGAACACTTCACAACCTCCCTGGGAAACCTCTTCCAGTGATTTACTACCCATCTTTTGAGAAAGTTCTTCCTAATATCTAATCTAAAACTTCCTTTGCTGCAACTTGAAACTTGCTTGACCTGGTCCTGGCCAAAGGATCTGGTGAGTGATGAGGATCGAGGGGAAGCTTGGTGACAGCAACCACAAATTGGTCACCTTCTTAGTTCACTGAAGAAAAGGCAAACACCTCAGTAAAACAGAAATCCTTCACTTTGGGAAGGCTGACTTTTGCGAACTCAAAGATGTGGTCAGTCAGGCAATTAGAGGCCATACCTACCTTGAAAAGAGAGTATGTGATGAATGGTCATCAAGGATAGCAAAAAGCCCTTCTTCAGATGTGGGAAGTTGAAAAAAGAACAAAGATAGCATTGGGCCCCTGTGAGATCTAATACGGCAACTGACATCCAATGCCCAAGAAAGGGTCAATCTCCTAAATTACTTTGTTGCATGGGTTTTTCACCCTCCCAAGGAGATCACAGTGTCTGAAAGGAGACAAGTCATCCTGAAAGCGGGTGGTGGGCCCCAAATTGATGTGGATCAGGTGAGGAACAACTTGAGAAACTGGACATTCACAAGTTTGCAGGCCCTGACAAAATGCACCCAAGAATCTTGAAGGAGCTGGCAGACATCATTGCATCCCCCTTGGCAGACATATTTGAAAAAACTTGTGGCACTTGGGTGAGGTCCCAGAAGACTGGAAAAGAGCCAGCATGATCCCTATCTTCAAGAAAGAGAGGAGGGATGGCCCTGGGAATTATAAACCAATCAGTCTGACATCTGTCCCTGGAAAAATCCTTGAGAAAATTGTCAAGGGATCCATCAATACCAGACTAATGGAAGGCAAGCATCTGAATGCCAGCCAACATGGCTTTGTGACTGGCAGGTCTTGCCTAACCAACCTCATCTCCTTCTATGACCAGGTAACATGTGCTCTGAACAAGGAAGATGATGTGGATGTCATATATCTGGATTTCAAAAAAGCCTTTGACCTAGTTCCCCTTGATGTCCTCAAGGTTAAATTGGGGAACTGTGGTCTTGATCATCTTACAGTCCAACGGCTAGGTAACTGTCTACGGGGTCGAAGTAGCCCCTGAGTGGGGTAGGAGAGGCTGGAGCCAGCACTGTGCTAGCCCCAGCAGCCTTACCTGGCATCCTGGGGCTGCAGCAGCAGCAATCCTGTCACTTGGAGCCTGGCTGGTAGCTGGAGTGTGGCTTTGGCTGGCCAGGCTTTGGTTCTGAGCAGTGTGTGCTGCCCCCGCATGCACCGCTCCACTTTACTTTGCACAGGTGTTTTTCACCCCTGGATATCCAGGGCTTAAAAAACAAAACAAAACCCACAAACAAACCACTGCTCCCTTGCAGCACAGAGAACAGCTGAATGTCGTGCGCAGATGGTTGCATGGCTGTGCTCACCTGGATGCAGCCCATGAGTCCTTGACATGCTCTGCTACCAGAAAATTTGAGTCCTCAGGGTGGGAGTCCTGCACCCAGGGAGTAGCATGCCTTCACTCATGGTTCCACATGGGTGAGGTCACTTGCCAGCCAGGCATTGTGATTCCAAAACAATGGAGTTTAGTAAAAATCAGAGGATGCCAGAGGACTGACAAACACCTTATTGCACTCTGCTGGAGGGTACAAACCTAGCATGAAATGTGGAACAGTAAAATGCTTTAAAGTCATTGCCCTATTTTCTAGGACCATTTCTGAAGCAAACTGGCCCAATTTGAAGTTCTTCTTCAGCCGCATACATCTGTACTCTGTACCCTTTATGAAGTGCTTTAAAGGCACTTGGAGCACTTCAAACATTATGCTTGTCCATATCCATTAGAGACAAAGAACTGAAGCACAGAGAAGATCAATTATTTACCCAAGGTCATACCAAAGATCTGAGGTGGATCAAGGACTTGAACTTATCTTGCAAAAAATATACTGCCTTAAGCATCAGTCTTTCCATGGATGTGGGTCCATTCTTTGTTCTGCCTTAACTGCAGTATTTTTCTATATGCCATTACATGCTATTCCTATGCTATTGTCAAAAATGTACAGAAAACTTAGGCACGCAGCTTAGCTCCTAACATCATTTTTCATTAAGTGGAGAATTCTCTGTCTGAGTTATAATAATGCCAACACCACCAAGATGAAGTTGTGATGTAAGGAATAAGAGCTCTCTCTCCCAACATCCAATAACTCACCTCTGAATTTTTTCAAAGATCTGAAAAGATATTTTTTCTTTCCTTCAGACATTATCCCAAGATTGGCTGGCACATTAATAAACCTTCCTTTAACCTTGTAGTTAAGCTGAAGCATGTCACTTTTTATGCATTTACCATTCCTTTTATTTCTGCATTTTGCATGTAAATTCTCATCCTGAAATTCTCATGGCAGCTTGCCTCATATTTGCATAACTTGATAGCAGGAGTTTCTACTATCACCTAGGTTATTTTATAGTGGCATCCTTGTGCAGTCGTTACTTCCATTATGGAAATAAACAGTTCTAAATTTAAATACAAAAAATGGTTATACATCTTCACCAATCTGAACCTACCATTCAAAATAAGCAAATAAAATATTCCACTGTTTTATACAGCAATTTATATGCAAACTTTTTCAATGCCTGGCATAGAAGAGTGGAAGTGATGTTGCTGACATGGGAACAAAATTATATGTGAAGTATATCCACTGCCATAATATTACTATGACGTGTGCAGACCACATTGGATAGTTATAACTTTGTTCAAACTTTTAATTCCTCTTAATCTCAAGGTTTTGCTCATCTGAATCCATAGCACCCAGAAATTTGAGGATTCAAACCTACTCCCTAACAGTTCTACAGTTTCCTAGTTTGAAACCCAGTGAAATCCTTAATTTGAATTCTGCCTTCCACAGATCCATTTTGCAGCATAGACCTTTGAAGTTTAAGGAAAAAGCCACATATTGCCCTGGAGGAGAAATCCTTTTCCTACAAAATAAGTGACGGATCTCCTATTGACCACAGTGGGTTCAGGATCTCAAACCTTATGTAATAATTTTCCCTTACACTGATGCAACACCCTCCCTTTCATCCAGTATGTCTGTTAAAACCATTCCACAAGATGGTTTACTGTTTTGCACAAAATAAAATTTTGGTTAATGCAATAGTTGTTATTTTTTTTTTAAACACACATACATGTCTACCTCTTCCAAATTGATATAAATCAGGAATTTTGGATGTGGATTTTGTAACAAAAGAGGGGTATTGAAGAATTCTGTGTTTATAACTGCTCTAGGTAGCTTATCTTAGGTTATATAATAAATTATTTTGGACATGAACTTTATCTTGAGCTCGCCAGAACAGTTTCTAACCCACAAGAAGTTTAAAACTATCTATATTGTCCCAAGCCCCAACATTTCTTACAGAACTTGAGGCGAAAATAATGTTAGTCCAATCAAAACATTTCACTTGTGAGAAATTCAAAGGTATCTTGAATTTGACCTATTGTGAATTTGTTCATGTTGATTTTTAAACTTAAGTTTAAGATGTATAAAAATGAAAAAAAAATTCCCCAAAAGTCAAAACAGGACATTTTCAAAATAGGCGTTCACAGTATATCTTAAGCAAAATTTCATCAAAATAGTTTTAAAAATGTTTCAATTAAACACAATTGTTTGATTAAATATTTCAGGCCAATTCTAATCATATCTTTCATGTCTTTATACAGTGACTAGCACAATAGCATCCCAACCATGCCTCTAGGTTCTGTGTACTACTGGAAGACAGATAAATATATGTATGATCATTTATTAAAAACACCTAAGAAGCACAGAAGCCTAGTTCCCATGAAAGACAACAGAGGTTAAGCTTTAAATCACTGTCATAGAAACATTATACAATTTTTTGTGTGAGAAATTTTACTTTCTATAGTTTTATTTCATTGTTTATAATGATAAAGAGTTACCATATTTTCAAAGGCATAAAACCAAGAAGGGGTGAGATTGAGCTAACTTTGTAGTGCCCAACCACTAAGTGTGTGATTGTTTAACCTGAAAACTGTATTAATTCTTGGTGCATATATAAATTATACACTTTGGAAAAGCACCTTGTGTTGAAAGATGTTATGTAAATATTGTGAGTGCATTTTGATGATCCCTTTAGCTAAGAACCATCCCTTAATTATGATGATCAAATACCTCTTCAACCTCTCACAGTACAATAATGAAATGACAAATGTTGCTTTAATGATAAAATTTACTTTCACTTGATTGAACAATTAGAAGGCATATGTGCAAATATAGATTACAATTTTGTTAGTTTTTATGACACTCTGAAGCCTTAGAAAAAAGTCATTAAAAAATCTTCCTTCTTGATCTTCAATAGACTGTTTTCTAACCATGTTATTTTGGACAAAAGCATAGTTCTCAAATATTTTAATAGTGTTTCAATGGAAAGTTTTTTACGTATTTATTCTGCTCCTTTTTTCTTAAAGCTTTGTTTTTTCTAGACTTACTATTTTTAATATTAATGGTTTTTTAATTCATAAACAATTTTTAAAAATAGCTTGTAATTCCAAATCCCAATTCATAACAAAAAAATTAAATTGCTAAACTAGAAAATATTAATCTATTTTACTCACATACTCTGTTGAAGATGACTTCCTCTATGGTAGCTAAGGAGCCAGTCTTTTTTTTTTGATTCTGTGATGCTGGTGCCCAGGCATTGTGGAGAAAGAAATCATTTGATTCAAATGCACATATGCATTGTAGAGTCTTTAATTATCGAATCAAATGTTATTTTGCCACTGAGCCACAGTTCCTGTTTCTTGCATCTGTCTCCTTCAGTAGTTTTGAACTTAGGCAAAGTTCACCTTGGTGGCAAAGGGACTTCTTCAGGAATATTTGATTTTGGCTGCAGTTTGAATCAAGGCAAAAGGTGGAGTGTAGATTCAAGTTTTAATATTTTAAGTTTAACTGGTTAGAATATATACCAGGGAGCTTGAGGAAGAAAATAAATTGTACCATATTACAAGAGTATCATTAAACAATGAAATCTGCACAAGAGATATCCCTCTGTCATTAACTTTCTAATTATTTCTAAAACACTCTAATACAATTCACCATTATTAGTAAACTATTTTGTATTACTGAGTTGTTAGTACTTATTGTATTACTGAGTTTATTAGTAAAAAAAAAAAAAACACACCTCTCCAAAACTGCCCATAAAACAGTTTTAAAATTCCTGTACATTAAACTGAAATGAATAAATAATAAGCAGTATTTAACTACCAAGCATGTTTTCATCTTTTTTATGATGCAGTACAAAATAAATTAAAACACAAAGCAGCTGTTATATTTTGTATCTCAATAAATTTTAGCACTCTATAATGGAATTTTTTCTTCCCATAATTCCAATTACACTAAAAGCTTCTGTTCCAATATAAAATGTTAAAATAGTTAACTGATACAGCGAGCTATGATGTACTTCCAACATATGTCCTCATTTATAAACATATATCCTCAGTTTTGCTAACACCAACCTAAATTTAGATGAAACGTTTCCTGTATATCGGAGTGGCCTGCCTAGAAAATACGGGAGCTGTTATGATCAGTTCATTCAAATAATTTCATCAACATTTTTCACACTATGAAATTTTAAATTTTGTTACACCATATCTTAAGGATATTTACATTGGTTTGTTTTATTTGCATGAGTGACATGATAAAGCACAAGTAGCTTTTGTATCATGAAAAATATTAAAGAAAGAAAAAACAATCAAGTTCGTATAATTTTGGTTATGAATAATATTTGACCTTCATCTATATTTATCTAATCCCTAGAGCTTATTCTGGAGTTCTTTGTTTTCCTTCCAGTTGACATACTGAAACATATTGATATAATAATGTCTAAAGACAATTTTTTCATCATTGAAGTATGTGTGTATTCATAAGACTTCTGTGCAATAATTACTATTTCAGTGTCTACATTTAAATATAAAAGAGACTAAAGTCCCAGGGGAACACTGTCACATTAAAACAGTTTGTTTCATATTATTTGAATAAACTTATGGCAATTCAAAACAACTTTAAAAGGGATCTTTTTTCTTTCCTATGAGAAAGGCATTGCTGATCATTTTGCACATAGAGATAGAATGCTCCTTAAATAATTCAATTTGTTCCTACTTTAAAGTATTCCTGGGCAGAGACTACAATGTATAGTACATGCAACAAGGGATACATACAGACATTACATTTAAAATTAACCTAACCAGGGTTATGTCAATATAAATGCCTAAACATACTTGCATAGAGAGGGCTTAAATCACCCCCAAAATGATGCACCTGATCTAGGGTTAGGTCACCTGAGTACATGCACTAATTTAAATACAGATCAAAGAAAAAGTTAACCTGATCTCGCAAGTGCTTATACATGTTCACAATGCAGCCCCAGCACTGGGAAGACGCAGCTGCTCACCTCAGCCCCAGCATCAGCCCCACACTATTCCCTGCACCTCCCCCCACCCAACAACCATCCTGAAACCCTGACTGAAGTATTTTTAATGCCCCCACCTCCACTCCCTTACAGATCCACCAACCCCTTCCCGGGAATCAAGCCCCACCCCTCCATACACCTCCCCAATCCTGCCTGCCCCAAATTACTTACATTGGTTTCCCTATGCTGTTGCTGGGAGTGGTGAACTACTACACATGCTGCTCCCAGTCTACACTCATGCAGCCTACAGTAAGCCACATAAACATAGATCACAAGCAGTAAACAGCTGTATGCATCCAAAGTGTCATCATGATGGCACCAAAAGGTACCAGCACTGTACAGCCTGCCACTTCAGCAACAAATAACAGACCTGGTCCTCCTAGAACAGTGGTTGTCAACCTTTTTAGACTCAAGGCACCCCTGGATAGACTTGAGGCACTCCTGGATAAATGAGGCATCCTTCAAGGCGCTCTTAGTTTTCACTTTTTATTTTTTAACTACAGAAAAATAACAGAATGATTTTTCTGTTGCAAAGAACTCAAAAGGACAACTATGGGTTTTTCATTTGAAATCTCTCGGTTTATTTTGTGAATTATATTTGCAAAACTAAGTGTTAACATTGGGTGGCAAGCTATGGCACCCTTGAACGGATCTCTTGGCGCTCCAGGATTCTGTGGGACCCTGGTTGAGAATCACTGCTCTAGTGGTACTCAAGGGGTTCAGAGGGCATTTTAAATAGGAATGAAGGGAATGAATTACACTGTGGGGGGGAAAAAGTGTGACAAATTATACACGTTTCCAGCTGTAACATGACTGAAACAAAGCAGATGTACTCTGAAACCCAGGTTACTTTATCAAAACTAGGTGGCTGTACCTACCCATATATGCATCTGTATGTGACACAGCAAGATACAATCATCCTAGATTGAAAAACACATTTTCTCTTATCCCTAAAGTAATCTCTTGAATAAGAGCATGTCTCAGATGTTTTCTGCTAGCTTTCAATTGCAACATAATATTTATCCATTAAATCCCATGAATGTCTTGCACAGCAGTTTTTGAAGTAGTTATCAATTCAACAGTATTATGAATAACATGCATTCAAAGCATACTTTCACTGCTTTAGGTTAAAATGAAACAAGAATATGGTGTGCAAGTTTTTAATCAAGAAGCTGATATAGCTGTGCTTGGACAGCAATAGATAGCTCTGATATTCTCCACCTTGAAATATGATAAAATAAAGGAAAAGCTTAACTCAAGATCAGATCAACTCCAAATTGTACCGACCGTTTTCAGTTTTAATTTCAGTTCATATTCAGCATGAACTACAAAATGTACTTGGTTTATTTAAAGAAACTTGATGATCACAATTCAAATATAACCATGCCTAAACTATCAGATTGTTACTGAAAATCAGAGGTAACAGAGCTACAAAATAACATTGCTAATTAATCAAGTGCTAAAAACATATGAAATTCAGAAAGACGGCCAGAGACCCATCATTTAAAAAGGCAATGCAGCTGTTTCCTCTAAGAAAAGGGAAAACATTTCATAGTACTTCATAGTATGCTGTTAATATTAAATCAAATCTGCTGTAGCAATAGGAAATTGTAAGTGTGAGATACATGCAATAAGAAATTTATATTTTAAAAATTGTGTTCAGTTAGCACTTCCATCAACTGGGAGATCACATTAGTGAAAAAGAATTTTAAATGAGCAATCTCTCAGAAAAAGAAATTCTATTTGTAGATAGAATAAAAAAAATAGCTACCATCTAACTGATGTGAAAGACTGCTACTGCAATCTAAACATTTGTTTGTATGTATAAAATTATCATGTTTGAGACCAATGTCTCTGACATGAACATGGTTAATGCCATATGGAGGTAATTTATCAGGGATTTTGTAATACTTCAACAAGCATCATGACCAAAGACCCTGCCAAATGGAGTTACTGATTTTTTTCTAGGCTGATAATTTAGTTGTTCAATTGTACTGTCATCAGATGAGATTAAGCACAATAATGACATGTTTTTTTCTAAGAGCATTATCACAAATCATTTGAATATAGCCCAGGAGGAAAGGGATTCTAAGCTAAATTGTATAAACACTGAAAAATGTTAGTAACCTCATCTAATAAAAATACGGTTTAATTTCATTTGTGTTTATCTGAAAAGGGCGAAGGTCAGAATAACCATGCTATTGTGGAGCACTGCAACAAAAACAGTCCAGGTCAAACTATATTATGGAATTCTTTACTATTCCCACATGAAAGCTTGGCCTTTAACAGAAATTAGAGGATGACTTGCTATATCCAAGTTAACAAATCACTGCAATGTACCTCAAAGAATGCTACATGAGCATTCACTACAATTCTAATAAGGGGTATTAGAAATAGAGTGAGAAGACCATGTTTTAACTCATATCTGGATTTAATTTAAGTCAACATCCAGTGTGCAATCTAAATTAAGACATTTTTATTCAGGTTTGACAGCACCAAAACCTCATGAGCCACATGTCTTGTGAATTCAGTCAGTTTCCACTATCTTCAACAGTCAGAATTGCAAGATCAGCCATTCCTGGCAGACCTATAGCCAAAAATAAGCTTTCTTCAAATTTTGGATCCAACTCAGAATCAGCATTATCTAGGCAGGGTTGGCTAAAGCAGTTAAAATAGAAACCCATATTTGACATAGTGATCTGTCACTAGGAATGACTGCAGATGAGCTAAAGCCCAATGAAGGTATAGCAAAAGATCTATAATACTTACAGAACCTACAATGGAACCGTACTTCAGTATTATACTTGGCCTTAGGAAGATGTCTATTCTAAAATATAAAACATGGAGATCAGTTGCACAAACTGGTTACTCAAGTTATGAAAGTCAGGAGTCAAGAATCAGAAAAGCTCACTCTATCCCAGAATGATTTAGTCCAGCCATAAAAACTTGGTTTAGTCAGGAGAATGTTTATTTTTATTCTGGGATTTTCTTCTTCATCTTATAATTATATCATTGTCCAATTTCCTAGAAAACTTTATTAAGCATTTAGGTGATTTTGTTGCTATGATGGTCCAGATGACATGCAAAAGGCAAGGATTCTTGTAATACCTTTTATTAGATCAACTCTATAATTGGTATAGACATAGGCAAGTTTTTGGGTATCACAGTGCCCTTAATCTAAATTATTTCACTTGTAGTTCAGTTTGTGAGATGTTTTTAATTTGAAAGTTTCCCTGTATTTTTAATCTTTTCTTTCTCTTGCTTCTTTCCCCTTCACAGTCTCCAAGTTTATGACATGCTTCAGGCTGTTGTGTGACATTTTGGTGTCAAAAGAAGGGTACTCTGATTCAGTGAGAGAATAATTAAAGTAGAAAGGAAACAAAAATGAATATCAGGCATAGAAAAAGACAGGGAGGGAGGACGGAATGACTTCCAACTATTGAAGATAATGAATTAGTAGGAGACTGTTAATGAGAAGAATGCTAATACTTTCAGTATTCCAGGAGTACATCAGGAGTGCTCTGATCTGCTTTGCATGTTAGCTCAAAATGAGAAAAGCTGGTTGAAATGTAAGAATTTCTTGTTATGCAAAACAGAGCATGGCAGATGTGCAGCTTATAGACTGCTTGAATCAGAGATGAATACACTTCCGTGAGAAATAGTTCACTTCAATAGCATCTAACAAAGTAAGCTATTGTTCACAAAGTTTATGAACAATAAACAACCTGATTTCATTAGTTTAAAAGGTGCACATCTACCCTGTCCTCTGTCTCACTTCAGGCTAACATGGCTACCTACTGCTCTCAAGTAAAACAGAAACGATACACACCGATCTGAATTGTTCCATTCTCAGTTACAGACTTCCAGAACACAGCTTCTATTAGTTGATTATAGCACTCCACTAATCCATCGTTTTGAGGATGATGCATTTTAGAATTATAGAGAATTGTGGATTAAAAGGTACTAAATCTGTTGAATAGCTGAAATGTAAAATTCCTAACTTGGCCAGTAATAATGTCTTCTAATATTCCAACAAAGAAAAAAAAATGGCCAGAATCTTATACGTCTCACTAAGAAAACTTCTGGATGTTTTGCAGCATAAATCATGGATTACAAGAATCTACCAGTCCCTTTACTGTTTTTGTTCCAAGGTCCAATTAGGTCACCCAACATGCCCGTCAGAGTCTTAAACAAGATAAGGCAGCTTTTACATTTTCAGAACTGGAGTTATTAATGGCCAGTAGGGACAAGGCTAACTAAAACATTACACATCTTAGAATTTACCCAATAACTAGGTTCATTGCCTACTTGTGGCATAAAGTCTTCTGCCTAAGGGTCAAAAGAACAGAAGACTACATCTCAACAACCTATGGGTCCTATATTTTTCCAAATTACTCTTTCTATTGGGATCTATGTGTTTCTGACACCTTTTAAGAAAGGTGTTAAGAATATAGGATTAGAAGGGAAGTCCAGGTTCCTGCAATCTCAGGCAACCATGCCATATAATCCCTTTCCTAAACTGATCAAGCTCCATCTTGTAACTAACCAATACTTTTTGCTATCAACACTCCTACTAGGACGTTATTCCAGCCCATCATTGACCTGGTTCTTAGAAGCCTTCTTTCAACATTCAGCCTAAATTTACCCATGGCTCATTTATACACATTTGGGTTTTTTCCAAACCTTGCCTTTTAAATTACATAGCTCTTCTCCCTGCCTGGTGGTCATTCTCTGATGCAGTTACAGAGTTATAGTCATCCCTTCTCAACATTTCTTTTACTGAGCTAAACACGGGAGCTCCTAAGAATCCGAATTCTTCATCTCCTAAGAATTCGAATATTGGATCATCAGTCTGAAGTTCTTATATTCCTTATAATCTCCAAGAGCTTTATTTGAAAACGGGCTAAAGATCTTGAAATCACAGACCTCCCTTCATATTTTTCTTGCTATTTCTGCAATTTAACCCATCAACCAATAGGTGGCACTGAAAGTATTTAACATATTACATCAAATGTTACATATATACATATGTAATTTCTCCTAGTGTTTCAGGATGCTTTGTTTCTCAGAAGTAAACATTTTGATACCTAGATATAGCTAGATATAAAGTTTGTAACTTTTTTCCGTTGTTTTCATTGCTGCAGTCATATGAGGAAAGAAAAATAAAATACTATTGCAAGTACTGTGATTTTTCATTACCAGTGCTTACCTGAATTTTATTAAGATGAACTTTACAAGCAACGTTTTCGTTCTTCCCAGTAAACATGTCTGTAAACTATTCAAAGGCGAGAATAAATAAGACATTTCTGATCACATTTCAAAGGAAATTGTGCCAAAAGATATTTGTAGATTACCATATTTTACCCAGGAAAGTTGCCCTTCACTCAAAACAGTTCAAACAAATGCAATTACAATTTAGTAAGATGTGGTATTTTTCTGGTTTTATCAAGAACAAGCATAATCCTCTACTTCTTTGTCAAGTAATCATCAAGGCCCGCGGACCGTGCAGGCGCTGCCTGCACATCACCTAGTGTATCCTCACCTTTAATTGGGGTGTCACACGCATCTGCTTCGCCTGCCACGACTTTGATGTTAACAGAGTTGGTTCAGACGTCCGACGCGCACGGTCCAATTATGAGTCTCACCGGCGTCCCGTGGATCCCAAGTTTCTGAGGGCTCCGCCACCCCTACACCCTCGCCCATTCCACCGGGTTGGGGGCTGACTGTCTGGTCCAGCCACGTATCCACACGTCCACTCAGATGATCCACAAAAGGAAAATAAAAATCAAACAAACACTACGACCAAGAGGGTTCCCTTAATCGGAGCGGCTGCTCTAGCCGTCTGCAGCCGTCTTCCAATACCCACTTGCCCTCCGAGGGGTCAAACCCCCTTCTTAGCCTTTGAAGAGCCCCCTTGGAGGGCTTGATCAGTTCCCCTTTGTCACAGTTCAAGCTCACTGTTGAGCTGCGCCCCTATTACAGGGACTACGGTTCCCAGAGTCCAATCCTGCCCTTCTATTAGGGTCTTTACAGTACCCAGCTCCGGCCCAGCTCCGGCCGCTCCCGGGCGGTAAATAAACAGTTCTATGCCCCGCAAGGGCCAGCAGACTGTGTTAAAAACCCCCGCTGGGGCTTTGCCCTTTGCCAGAGGTTCCTACCAGCACTTAGCCTTGCTCACAGAGTCCTTTGCAGCGTGCGCCAGCGTGCTCCACCTCCTCCATGTCCTCCTTCCGGTTCCGCGTTGTTTCTGCTTGTTGGTCCCGGCCTCTCTTTTATGCCGGTGAAAGAAGTACCGGCCCCTCCCTTCTCCACACACCTGGGTAAGGGGGATTTCTGCCTGGCTCCTTGGGGCTGTGGACCTAGGGTCACTGGTCCTCTGTTCAGTCTGGGAGCCAAGGAGCCTGCTGGCTCCTTCTTTCCCTCACACTCTTACATACTGCGTCATTTAAGCACATGCTTATATTTATGGATAGCCTTCTTGAAATCTTGCTGTTGGCTTAAGTGTATTAGAAGCAGGCCCAGAGGGAGAATTAAGTGATATGTTCTGAAGAGTTGTAGTAATAATAGCATGGTGCAACATCAAATATAAAAGTCACTGCACCTTCAGATGACACCCTCCCCCTCCCACACCTGCACCTTTATGCTATCTATCTTACAGCCAGTTTGTGTGCCATATCTTCTTTTAACAATATCAAGTACAAATACAGGTAATCTTATTGTAATGATAGTTGTATTATATGAAACAAGAACCAAGTGGTTTTTAAATACAGGTGTATAAGACAGAATTCAGTGTGTAGTGAGAAACAGCAATTTCTACTGTAGTTTATTAGTGCTACCACTGATTGATACCTTGGCATGAAACAAGTTAGAAGTAATACTAACATCTGCATTACAGGGGTTAAACTTATCACACCATATACAAAAAGTAGTATCTGTACCTTGTTAACAATAAGAGTTTTATATGTATGAGATTTACATTTACTCAGCTGCATTCTTGCACCTTAATTAACAGCAAATGTGAGCTTTTCATATATTCCTGCCTGCATCATTTGCTAGCAGGAAAGTTAAAGTACCTTGAACTTGTAGAGCAACAGGATATAATAATGCTGAACTAGTCCTTTGCAAGGAGTAAGACAGTTAAAACTTTCCTGCATTATCCAAATTAATTCAGAAGTTGATTGATGGGAGCCAATGTGTCAGACTCAAAGAATAAGTCAAGATAAAAATTAGAAACAAATGTAATATTCACTTTGTGCTTTCTGCCCAGGAAACACACATCTTAAGGGCAAAGGAGGAGTGTGTTAATATGTGAAGCAGGGATGTCTTATGAAAAACACACTCTCAAAAATAGCATTATGGTAGTAGTCCAAAATACTAAAAACAAAATGGGTTCCAACTAAAAGACACTGCATGGGTTATTCCCATTGCCTCAATAGTAACCTTAGCTTCTAAGTGGTGCTTTAGGGATGATGAGCGTTTAAAAATGTGGCTTAATAAAGGCTGGGACAAATAATACTTTAATTGATTTCACAGGGTAGGTGGGCTAACTTTGTCCTAAGCTGTCTGCTACAGCTGAGCAGGGAGGCATGCTGTAGCACTCCCTGGCTTCTGGCCTGGGCCACTGCAGGCATGTGGCTGCATTTTCTAGAATCGTAAGTGAATGTCTGTTCACTTGTTTATTGATGTAATCTACACAGCTTAGATTAACCTGCAAAGATTGAATCGATTTAGCCTCAGGCTTTTTGACTGTCTGTACTTAGCCCAGAATGTGAGAACCCCATTGACTGGGTCTCCCATCATCTTCATGTGTTCAGGAGTGAGCTCATCATGCCACATACTGAGGTAGCTTTCCAGCTTTAGCTGCACTTTGAATGGGATTCTCCAGTCTCTCTGAAGTACTATATCAGGTCACACCCTTCTGGAACTTCTGTGGGACTTGTAGTCTTTTTGCAGGACTATGTCCTGCAGAAACACAAGAGAACAGAGGAATGGGCTCCCCCTCTTATGCAACCAGAACTCCCACCCATGGTGCAGAATATTTTGGGAAATGTTGCAGATAAAGCCAATTCCCTAGAATGATTTGGAAGGGGCTGAACAACATCCTCCTCAATGTTCATTCAGCACTTTAAGACAAGGAAAAGAGCCATGGCTGGGAGACAGTTAACTGTTTAATAATAATTTTAAAAGCTATTTTTGTCAAAGAAAACCAACTGTTATCTAATCTGAATAAGAGAAAATGCATCATGCCTTGTTTCTGTTCCCTTCCCCTGTGTGGCTGTCTGCTGCCCCATGTCCTAACATGCCAAGAGATATTCTGCCACGGCTTCCCTAGCCATTCTTTCCTCATGGTTGCCATACTCTTGGTGCTCTTGCTGCAGCTGGCCCTTGCACATTTCTTCCCTCACCTGGGCATCATGGATGGACTCCCCACAGGCCTCACAGATGTCATGGAAGATGCAGTTCTAAACCCATAGCCCTCCAGCACACCTTGAGGCACCTAAAGGCAGATTCAGTCATGCAACACCTGCTGAGGCAGTGTTCATTTCTGCGTTCCAGGTACCCTGTGTATAGCTTCATGAGCCAGGATATATGCCCCAGGGGGCAGTTGTGGTTGGCTTTGGTGTG
Source organism: Gavialis gangeticus (assembly GCF_001723915.1). Taxonomy (NCBI): domain Eukaryota; kingdom Metazoa; phylum Chordata; order Crocodylia; family Gavialidae; genus Gavialis; species Gavialis gangeticus. Next base: position 18,015,897 of record NW_017729022.1, read on the forward strand.
ACCCATGGAATGCATAGCCTCTGGCCCTGACTTGTCTCATGGTTAACATATAATGATGAAGGCTTAAAAGACAGGTTCACTACCATCTTTTGATGTGGCCTTAGACAAGTCACATAAAACAACCCACTGTAATATGGTTAACCAATAAAACCCCTTAACCTGGAGTAGTAGATACCTGTAAATCACTAATCAGGATTATTTCATCATAAGTGGTTAAAAAAAAATTGCAGAAGCCATTTTTCTATTGCTCTGGCAGTTTGAAGGGCCCTTACATTTAAACTCACATTAAGTCCTTTTTATGCTGCCAGAGCAGGGTATAGGGAGTGGTAGTGTAAATGCAAAATCAGGTCCTAAATTTATTAATATTATTCACAGCAAATAAATCTGAGCAGCCCTAATTGGAGTTGGACGCTAGTTTAGAAAGTCTAATGTCATTATTGGTTCTTAGATATTTGCACCACAAATAGAACTTTTCCAGTTAATGAAGGAAATCAGGCTTTTTCTATAATGAGGAAACCAACAAGATGCAGTCTAATGGGGAGACTTGTTAAAACTCTCATTGAAACATTGTCTGCTGCTAGGTGAAAAGCCTTGGCAAGTGTGAATTAGAGATAGTAGCTATTTTATCCTGCTAGGGCTCTTTATGATAGGATGATCATGCTGATATACAGAAACCAAGGAGAACAGCTGGAAGTCTCCAACCAGCTGTCAAACATGAAATTTCACTTTCTGCATCAGGGCATCCACCCTCCTATTATGGGCAAAATTGGAAAAAAATTGGGGATCAAGTGAAATTTGGATAATTCTTTAAAACCTCAAATGCTTGTATAGGCAGGGACAAGTCTATTGGGCTACAAGGTGAATGTTTGCAAGCCTTGGGGAATTGTCGCGTGCTAAATTTAAGATATGTTAGCTTCATCGAAAGCTAACCCACGCATTCCAACAGGAAAACATATGCTAAGTGCTTATATGATAGTCAAGTTGGAACTTTTCAGGTGAGGAGTATTTCCAGCGAGTGTTAAGTAGTACATGCTATGCTATCATAGGACTGCTCCACAGAGATAATACCAGCAGTCCTCATTGGCTCCAGTGTGGAGGTATGATAGGTGAACACAAAATAGGGAATGAAAAGGAAAATTGTATCAAAGGAAACAGTAATGTCTTCCTTTCTTAATTCCATACAAGACTGGCTTCATTATTGCAAAGCAATCCTCTCAAAACTGCATCATGTATTGGTGTTTTATTCCATGGTTCCATGCTATTTCTCAAATAAGATATAAAATATAATTACAAAAAAGAAACAGTACAGAAAAAATACCCTCTTATGCATATGCATTCTTATACACCCTTTAATTACAACTTTTTTTTCCATGGGACTACTGCCTTATTCAATGCATGATGGCCCACAATCATTGTAGAAACAACTATTCAAAACTATGTTTTCTCCTCGCTGAAAAATGTGTAGTCCAAGTCTTTCTTACTGCACTCCATACACACCCTGCTCTGAAGGCAGAATTTCCTCAAGGGCTTGTCTGTGTAATTCAACACAATACTAGCAGAATTTTGCAAAAATTACTTATATTCTCAATACTCTTGTGAGATGAAGCATTATCGTTATTCTCATTTTCAGCACAGACAGCAGTTGGAGCATAGAGAGATTAAGGTCAAAAGCACATTCACCCATGATCAGAGCCTGACTTGGGCTACCTTGGGCCTGATTTTTTAAAGCACCTAGCACTATATCTCAGTATACATATTTAAAACACAGCTCCTACTGGTATAAGTGTTCAGCACTTCTACCACCTGGGCAACCAGATAATGAGGAATACACAGAGTGGCAACAAGTGAGAAGTTTGGCGTAAGTAACATGCTCAGCATCACATATCAACTGTGTAGCAGAGGCAGGAATATTATCCATTTCTCCAGGCAGCACTGAACTTTCTCCTTGCAGTCCCTTTCTTCACTCCCCACATACCTTGCAATACTTTAGTAAATGAGGCAGGAGTCCTATAGATGGTCTCCATAACTGTAACCCCATGATTTATCCAAAACACATGGTTTAGGTACCAGTACCATAGCAACAAAGTGTGGTGCCTGGGGCAAAGCCTGCAGTGGCAGCCCATCCTAGCCCCATGCAGAGATCCAGGGGGCACATGCCCCCCATGGTTGCCCAGGAGTGCATGTAGCAGTAGGAGTTGCCCTCCCCACACTCCTCTGACTCCCCAAATGAGCCATTCATGGCTCCCTCCCACACTCTGCCCTGGCTGAGCAGTGCCTGTTGGCATCCCTTTGCTTCAGCACCCAGGGTGGTCACCCTGCTAGACCCCACCTTGCTACAGTGCTACTGAGTACTGTATGAGGCAAAGGTACCATGAGAAAAAAAAATAGCATGACTATGTAATTGAAGAACATATCTCACATACATACGAGGACAAATTAAGGAGGCAGGCAGAGCCTTAATTCTGGAACTGCTTACCTGCTAAGTACTTGACTTTTCAACCTTAATGTTTTACTGTTGTGCGTATGTGTGTATGTTTGCACGTGCACTCACACACTCTGTTAAAAAATAGGATTGAATTATTTTTTCCCCCCCATCACAGCAATGATACTCTTGGGGTCATTGGAAGAACTGGAACAGATCTCTGCTTCTGGAAATAATGGAGGAGATGACAGGCTAAAATATAATGTTGCTATACATAAAAGCATCCATAGAGTGTGATGAGGAATGCACTATGGTAGGCAGTGCTCCAAACCTATTTAAAAAACCCTTCAAAACCTCACATGTACATTTAGGGTATCTCCTATTTTAGATCCCATTTTTGTTTGGATCAATAACTCATCTTGCTTTTCTTTTCTTTTTTTAAATGTATCTTATTTCATATGCCTTGGACAGCTTTGATTTCCCTAGAAATGCAAGTCCATGGATGAGGACAATCCCATCTATAAAATTTAGAAGACAACTGGCACATACCAAGTTCCACCACAAATAAATGATGGACATATTCAGAGTACAATGCACAGCTTTTGTATGTTGACATAAATTAGTTTAAATTGGCCAGATGCTCCATGGCTCGCATAGACAGGTATAAATTACATCTCCTTATGTCACTGGATCCAGCTATGCCTTAGAGTAATTTATTTCAAGGGAAAGCAGGTGCCTGTTCTCCTTAGAGATACTCCCAGAGGAAGGCACCTTTAAACTTCACTAAGAGTTAGAAATGAATACTCAAAGAATACAGAAGAGGCTTTGGATTACCACTTGAAGTGGTTCATTACCCGACTGCCCATGTTTCGGCTATTTGTAGTACAAGAGCCCTGTCACACATTACAAGGGTATCATCCCTCTGAATCAACCCTTTAAGGACCTTAGTTTCCTGCCCTTACCTGTCTTGGAACAGCATCTTACCATTCATGCACTTTTAGACCATGACTTAAAATACAGAAGTTAGTATAGCATATGCCCAACACATATCAAGCTGCTGCTCCTGTACCTCTTTTGAGGAACCTGCAACTATTGACTAACAGGTTTGGGGGGCAGGGGGGTTAATACTTTTAATCTGGCAGATGGCAGAGAAAAAGGAATTGTAAAACAAATACACTATTTCCATATTCCATCTCATCCAATCCTATGTTTTAATAAATAATTTTTTTCTAGTAACTAACAGGAACAGAATTGGATCAATTCAAATGCTTTTGAGTTACAAATATATCTTTGTCTGGTTCACTCTAACCTGAGCATCTGAGCTTGTCCATACCGTAAAAGGACAGTGGGTGCTATAGTGAGATCCATCATGCCTGCACTGTACCCAATATACATTAATATAATCCCCTTAATGCAGTGCCTACCAATATGCTTACAGTGCTATATATCTTAATACCATATTTTCATCACATACAACACACTTTTCCCAAAAATTATCTCCTGGAATTTGGGGTGCATCTTTTAAGCAAGGAAATATGGTAATTACTGCAAGAGTCTCTGCTGGGGGAAAAAAGAAAGCAATGCTGCATGTGCTGAATGTGGGAGTTCTCTTGCTTTTGGCTATGGATACTGTCCTGTCAAGCCAGAGACTCAAAGTTGGTGCCACTGCTGGCTGCCCATCCAGTTCACTTTGGGAAGAGAAGAGGGGTCAGGTGTTTTTGGCTCAAACAGCAGGATCTGCTGTGTCTGGCAACTAGGGGGTTAACAGTCCATGTTTTGCTGTCCCATCTCCCCTTCCCCCCAATAATTGTAGCTGCCCATGTTTTCCTTAGGACAATGCCATACTTACCACTATTTTAAAGGAAAAATTTTTGCTTCATGCTGCCTTTCAAAAACAAAGCAAGTATTTACTTAAGTGCGGTGAGATCCTGTATGTAAGAATATGTCATACATCAAGGGATAAAAGTGCAGGGTTGTACCATAAAAAAAGGTTATACTGGTCTCCTGCTGTGGTATGTTCTCTATTTCATCTCAGGATATGTGACCATTGTTTTACACTCACACTGATTTATTAATATCTGACTTATACAGATGATCATGTTACATCCAAATTTGAGCCGTTCTCTGACTCTAGAAATATAAATGTTTGATTTAAGTTTTTATATTGGTTTTAATGTCATGTTACATATAGGATTTATGAACTTGGCTCTAACAGATCCTTTTTGAAGTGGCATGAATAACACCATGCAGTAAATGATCAATTTATCTTTCCTTCTCCTTACCCCTGGCTATATTTGTTTTTACAGGCAAGATTACTTATTTGCCTTCTTGCTAAAAGCAAGATAGTCCTTAATTGAATACAAACTATTCCTTAGGTTTATAATATGTTATTTTGTGTATTGTTTGTATGATTACATATTACTTATATATACACACATGGACAAAAATCAGTTCCCAATAATAATTATTTCATCTCCATCAGACTGGTAACACTTTGAAAACATTTGTAATCTGCATAAATTAGTGAAAGTAGGGCATAGTGCTTCCCCTCTCCTCCCCCCTCCCCCACTTCCCCCCCAGTTACTGCTAATCCTGTGACATATTTGGAGCTACTTTGCTTCTGCATGCCAGAAAAAAAAAAGAGGATGGGTCATTAATAGATGCATGATTCCATCCACATGGCCATCTTTGTGACCTCCTGTAAACATCATGTTCACAGGGCAAATTTATACCTCTAACTGCAGGATCTTTCTGTGTATGACCACCCCTTGATAGACAAATTCAAATGATATTTCTCTTGCTACAGCAAACTCACAGCTTCATATAAACATTCTATTTACAGGGCGGCTTTAGTGTGGACTTAGAATAGACTCTGAGGAGTTTTACAGAGGAATAGAAATTGCAGGATCTGGCAGTGTAAATATAAAGAGCCGGAGGAGATAATAGTATGAAAATAAATATTAGATATAATCTACCCAGTAGAAACACAAGTAGGGAGTTGGATGGGGGCAACCAATTTCAAATCTCGTCTCCTGTGCAAATATCAAAACTTAGAACAACATACCTCTAATGTACATAGCTTAAATCTCCCTAGTCACTGATATAGCTGCCATTGAAAAAACTTTGAAAAACAGTAAAATCACAAAACAGGCTTGGGAAATTAATGCAAATATTTTCAGATTACATTTCTTTCATAGATCGAGATACTGTGAGAAATTTGGATGCAATAATGCTTGTATCTGGTTTTCCCCTCATCCCCTAAACAATATTTTATAAATTCAGTTTTATACTCCTGATCTCAAAAACTATTTCTGTTGAAACCTAGGCATAAATAACTGTGAAGCCTGCAATGAGTGAGTGAAGCCACTTTAATCACATTGGACTTTTTGCTAGTCAGAGCATTTTTGCTCAGCTATAATAATGACATTAAAAAAGGCAAAGCTCTGGCTTGAGATAGGTGGCACATAAGGCCAGTGGGATTCAGGAACATTAGTTTCCACAGCCAATGGCAGGCATGAAAATAATATGACTAACATCACATACTATAGTTCTCCAACCCAAGTGACCAGGCACCATTTTACAGCTAAGTCAAACTAAACTGGGGCTGCCTTCAATGAGAATCTTAAACAAAGCTTGAATTCACACATCTGGGGTTGCCTAACAAGATGCTTACCTGCTCTGCCAGTACAGGCCTTATCAAAAAGTGCAATTTAATTTATGGTAATAATATCTGCTGCTTCTTAAGTTAAAGCAAAAATAACAAATTTACTGATGTATATTCATCCATTAGAAAATACAGATTTTTAAAATCATAAACTGACACATAGAAGCAGGGATTGGACTGTTCATTCCATCACCAGACAGATATTGGTGGTATTGTAGTATTTATACCGATGGCCTATAAGGTTCCAAACTTGGACCTGAATCTCATACAACCACACAGCAGCTGTATATACATGGAGACTGTTGCTGAAATCCATCTGTTTTCACACTGATTTGGGCCCAGCACACTAGATACAAGCCCATTTGGACTACTGGGGAAATTCAAGGCAAAAGGTAAAATTAATCTACCTTTTTTACTCATTCTTGAAAGAGGTAGCAATTGCCAAGGTGTGCAAACAAAAGCAATTTTTTAAATTGCTGAAAGAAGACCATATAGTGAGAAAACAAAAATAAAATCAACAGCCATTCACTATTATCACACTGGGAAATCTGAGACTCTTCTCAAAAAGTCTCAAAGAAATTGATCTCACCTCATGAAGGCCTACAAAATCCAATGGTATAATTAGGAAAAAAAATTGGAAAGATTATCTGCCCTGATTAGCAAACAAGACAGCTGGGGTATCAAAATAGGAAAACAAGAAAAGATGTAAT
>NW_017729022.1:18027692-18029565 GCF_001723915.1 Gavialis gangeticus
GTGAGAAAACAAAAATAAAATCAACAGCCTTTCACTATTATCACACTGGGAAATCTGAGACTCTTCTCAAAAAGTCTCAAAGAAATTGATCTCACCTCATGAAGGCCTACAAAATCCAATGGTATAATTAGGAAAAAAAATTGGAAAGATTATCTGCCCTGATTAGCAAACAAGACAGCTGGGGTATCAAAATAGGAAAACAAGAAAAGATGTAATTTCTTTTTCTGGAAAAATACCAAAAAAACCCAAAAAGTAATAATAATAGGCAAGTTACAGGAAAACTATAATAATAGCATTCATGAGAAGGCATCACTTTGTAGGAAGAAAAATTTGCAGCCAGGAGGTTAAATAAAGGTTTTAAGGTATTTTCATTCATTCAGCCAAAGGACATATAGTTATCTTCCCCATATATTTTTTAATGCAGGCAACTCTTGTATTTTATTTGCAAATGCTATTTTCAGTTACTGAACTAGGCCAGAGACATATGAAGGTAAGCATTTTAACAATTGTTTTACAGATGTTGTACCTAGGTCCCCCGCAAATGGGTAGAGTTGCAACAGATTTACAATTTAGAGGTATTTTCCCCTAGTCTTGGGTTCAATGATAAAAGCTCTGAAGAAGGCAAAGCTAAAAGTAATTTATTAATTAAAAATATTATGTGTGGGGGAAGAGGATGCTGGGAAGGGATCCTAAGATAACTAAACACTGAAAACTGATCAGAGAGCAGTACAGAGATTGATGAAGTTTGGCACTACCCACTTACGTGAATAAGTGCTCATAAAAAGAATCTTTAAAATGTATCCCTGTAAGAGAGAATAAAAAAGTAAGAAATGGGACAGTTTCAGACTACCCAAGGAAGGGAGAAGGTATGGGAAAGAAGCCTGAGTCAAGAGGAAGAGCACATTTCCTCTGGGAGAGTACATCAAAGATTGCAAACAGATCTCACCGTTTATGCCTTCCTATCATCATCAAATTATCCCCTTCTCACTGATCTTGTGGATAAGAATTGGTGGCACCTGGTAAATGCAATGGAACTAATATTAAGGAAGTGGCAGTAGCCAGGTCACAAGCAATGCCTTACTGCTTTAAAAGGTTGCTGACCCTTGCTTATTGGTATTCAATTACTTTCTCTCCCTATAGCACGTTCTTTTTGGCATTGAAACTATAATAATTATGGTCAAAGGCCCCTTCACTTTGCAGGGACAAGATGGCTGAAGAAAATGCTTATTGCTACAGTTTCTTGAGATGGGCATAATATCATTCTCCAAACTCTTGTTGCAAGCTTCAACGTACCAATGCTCATTATTATCACTTGTTTTGTTTCACTTAGCAGCACTATCTTTGGTAGGGCAAAACATATTGTAGCCACTTGCTTGTTTTTATATTATTCCAGAGATCTGTTTCAACAAGTTCACTCACCTGAACTGGTTTCTTTCTTATGCTCAATTGTTCTTCTCCACGTTAAAGTCAAAGAAAACAAAGTGGTGCTCAAGATCAGTAAAAGAAAGTTGCACCTTTCCCAGTGAAAACAATAGCAGTAGTAACTCCTCTGTTGTTACCGAGGATTTAGTGAGAATGAATCTCAGGAAGTCATTAAAACTTATCCTTTCCCATCACCCCAGGAAGACATGAAGCAAATGAACATTCCTTTTTGGGCTAGGTAAAGGGATTTTTATGAGAAAAACTGTGCTTAAAAATGCAGATTCAGGTTGAAATAGTGCAACTGAAGAAAAGCCTGGAAACAGTCATATTTCATGTCAATATTTCTTAAACGAAACACGATTTCAAAGATTTATTTTTTAAAATTTTGTGAAATGATTTTTTTCCTCAAAACTACTAGGAGCAGGTGAACAATGTCTGACATGGTCTATAG
>NW_017729022.1:18034565-18050330 GCF_001723915.1 Gavialis gangeticus
TTTTTGAAATGATTTTTTTCCTCAAAACAACTAGGAGCAGGTGAACAATGTCTGACATGGTCTATTGGAAAACTGGACTGAGGTTCTATGAGACCCAGGTGAGGGAGCCTGAAATGATGGGGTGGGGACTAAAAAGTAAGGGGTAAGGGGTGAGTGTTTTAGGGATGGGATGGAGAGGCAAGGAGTTACTGGGACTGGTATAAAATGCCTTAGGAGTGTGTCGCAGGGCACTGAAGTGCCTGCTCCTAAAGAAGGACAGGTGTTGGTTGCCAGGGCAACCACAGGGGTCACCTGACCAGGAGGGGGTGGGGCCTGGCATATATAAACAGGCCAGGCTGAGACCAGGGTTAGTTCCCCCACTGGCTGCTGAGGAAGTAGGAGCTCTGTGGAAGTGGGCAGAGGAGAGAAGCCCGATGGCCTGAGCAGCTTCCATTGGGAGGAGACCGGGTGGAGGAAGCCCTGGTAGGGATTTTGGGAGGAGAAACTACCTGATGGTTTAGAGTTTGGTTAGCCAGGTGGCTTAGTTCTTGAGTTATAGCCGGTTGGCTTATGATATTGGTTTGTTGTTGTTACACCGGAGGACCTGGTGAGGCTATAAGGGGTTGGAGGAGGCCTCATAGGGACTCCCCCGTAGCGTGGGGGTTCCTGGTGTCATACAGGGCACAGCAGTCTGGTGCCATAGAGGGGCACAGTAGTTAGAGGGTGCACTGACCCCAACCCTGACAAGGGGTTCAGTGCAGTGAAGGCCAGGTAAGGCTGAGGCCGCCTGAGCCCTATGGAGCAAAGCCCCAGTGGGGCATAGGACCCGGAAAGGGGGTCCGAGGGCCAGGTAAGGCCGAGGCCACCTGAGCCCTATCAAATAGCTCCAGTGGGGCGTAGGACTCGGAAAGGGGTCCTGAGGGCCAGGTAAGGCTGAGGCTGCCTGAGCCCTATTGAGCAAGGCCCCAGTGCGGGCGTGAGCACGAGAAGCCCCAGGGAGGGCGAGCACGGGAGAAGCCCCGGGGGGGCACACAGATTGGAAGCCCAGGAAGGGCGCATAGACAAGAAAGGCCCCAGTGTGGACAAGAGTACAGAGATAGGCCCCAGTGCGGGCTACGAGGGCGAGAACGAGGGTGCATTTTATACCAACTTGGCACGGTAGGGGGAGCCAGGAGAGATCATGGCCGCTCCTGGGTCTCCGCCCTGTGACACGTGGTGCATTGGCCTGGAAAGCCGGCCGTGCATGAGGAAGGAACCCGTGTTCCTGAAAAGGGGAATCGAACCCAAGGGCTAGAATAGGGATGGACGTTTGTAGAAAGACGGTCGTACCACAGCTCGTTGGTGGAGCTGAGGGAGGATACCCATTGCCCGGAATTCTTGAGCAAGACTGAGGCCCTGAACCAGGAAGACGAGATCAGGGTAGTCATGGCTCAGGAAGGGTTTTTGGAAGGCCAGGGACAGGGAAACATTGCCTGGCAATCTGGGATGGAACAGTTGTGGGAAAAGGCGGTCCAACTAGAGTGGGAGCCATAGCTAGCCAAGGTCTGGAAGAGAGGGCTGAGGCAAAAGTGGCAGTATTCGCGCAACCGGTACCATTGGGTAAGAAAGAGGGAGAAGAGAGACAATTGGGCGACTAACAGTGGTAGAAGCTGAGAAAACTTGGAGAGTAGAACAGCAGGAGATACTGCAGGGGCTGGAAGAGGCCAGAAGCCTAGTAGAAGTCCTACGAAGGAAAGTCCGCAGCCAAACGGATCAAATAGAAGAGCTGTACGAGAACCTAGGAAGGTGGCAGGAGAGATGTTTGGAGGCCGAACAGTTAGTTAAACAGCTGCAGGAAGACCTGTACGAAAACCATACCCAAATGGAGAGAGATAACAAAGTGGTAGTGCAGGAGATCGAGAAGGTAAAGGCTTTCATGATAAGTCATGAGGCGCTGCGCAAGCAACACCAGGCCCTTGAAGAGGAGCAAGAGAATAGGAAGAAAGAGACAGAGGGGTTAAGGGCTCAACTACAGGGACTGGAGGTAGGAAGAGAATGCCTGGGAGAACAGGTCCAGTCACTCAAAGCCCTCCTAAGAGATAGCCAGGCCAGAGAGGCTAACATAGAGGAAGAAAAAGGACAGGTACAGGTTGGAATACAAACCATGAATAAAGAGATTCAAAGGTTGGAGGCTGACAATAAGAGGCTCCAAGAGGCAAATGACCAGAGGGCCATAAAAATCCAAGAGCTCAGGCATGTGGAAAAGTCAAGAGAGAAGATAACAGCAAGGCAAGAACTGCAGGCCATGAGAAACATTGACATACTAAGGAAAAGCCTGGAAAGTCTTGAAACCCAGCTAGCGGGGTACATGAAAACTGCTAAATCAGAATTTTTGGAGAGGGAGAGACTTATAGAATCCTTGAAACACGTAGAGGTACAAGTAGAGAATATCCGGTCTAGACTCATGCAATACCTGGAGTCAAAGGTACTTCCCAGGGTCAAGAGTCTAGAGGGCCCTAGAGAAGAAGCTGGGCTAGGACAGCTGAGGAGGAGTCCTAGGGAAGAGAGTCCCATAAAAGAGAAATTGGAGGCCTTACAAAGGGAGGCTCTGTCGGCTACCCAGAAATATTGGGACCTAAGATGGGATCAGTGGCGGGATCGCCACATACAAGAAATGAACCAGTTAAGGCACCTACTGAGGGAGCTATCCTTACTGCAGAGTAAGGGGGAAAGAGCCGTACGAGGGTGCAGAGCAAGGCCCCAGTGCGGGCAAGAGTACTGAGAGATGGGAGAAGCCCCAGGGAGGGCGATCGTAGGAGAAGCCCCAGGGAGGCCAAGGGCGCAGAGAAGGGCCCCAGGGTGGGCCGTGAGTAGAAGACAAGCCCAGAGGGCGTCCGCGAGGGCGCGGGCAACAGTACTTGACCAAACAATGTCCGGGACATCTGAGAGGCTTGGGGCATGGTATTAGGGGTGGTAGGAGCCACGCATAGCCCTTGAGGCGGGAGTGCACAGAATCATCATAGACGGGGCACAGGTCAGAGTACTTTAGGGGTACTGTGTCAAGGAGGACAAAAGGCAGCCTCCCTTAATATTCATACCATCAAAGACGTGGCGGGCGAGAACGAGGGTGCATTTTATACCAACTTGGCATGGTAGGGGGCACCAGGAGAGATCACGGCCGCTCCTGGGTCCCCGCCCTGTGACAGAGTGGAAACTAGGATTATCTAGATAAGAGAATGGGATTTAAATAAGAAACGAGGGAATGGGAGATTGAAAATGCACTAGAGGCAACTTGGGAGACATGGGTAAAATTTCTTCATTAACTTTTCCATGATGCTCATCACAGCATTACCTTATTTTCACAATAATCTTCATGAAAGGAGTGGATATTATCATCAGCTAGGTGTGAATGTTACAGTTAATGTGCTTTAAGCACACAGCAAATGCTTTGCAGCCATAACTATAACAGAATAGACATTCAGGGCACAAAGTGTTTAAAAGTGACAAATCCTGCTCTAAGTTTACTCTAGATAGATATGTACTACCCTAAAGTGCTTTCTCTTGCAGCGCTTTATCAAATGTCTGTGCTACATCCCATTGAGGATTAATTTAGAGTGCAATCATCAGCATCCCAGGTGCACTGTGCTGGGCTGCACTCTAGCCTTGGGCACAGCTGATTTGCTCTGCCTGAGCACTGGGCTAGTCCCATCCACCTGTCTATCACTGACTCGAGTCAGAGAAAGCCTCTGATCCCTGTGTGCAGCCTGGTGGCAGGGGAGGGAGTGGGGAGTAGGGTGAGAGAAGGAGGGTTTCTGTCCCCATGGAATGCCACAGCCTGGTGAGCCGGTGCTGCAGGGGGAAGAGTCCGCATCTCTTCCCCCAGCAGCTGCCCAGCCAGCTGCAGTGCACTGCTCCTTGGCTGGGGGACTGTGGGAGAAGGGCTCCAGGGTCGTGTCCCTGCAGCAACCCCAGCTGGGCTGTGTTGTGCTGCAGCTGTCAAGAGGCTGGGGAGAAGGGATCCCCCATGTGTGCACCCCAAAGCCCCAGCCAGCAAGTTCTGGGGGTGCCTCACAGTGGGGAAGATTCATTCCCCTCACCCTCTTCTCCCCCAGCTGCTGCTGACAGTCACCAGCTGATAGGGGAGAAGGGCTGGAGAGAGGGGTTGCTCTGGCAGCCTCCTGGGAGGCATGCAAGAACACCCCCAGTGGCCAGTCCCAGGAGGCCGCAAGCCCCCGCACTGAACAGGCATCGACTGTTCAGTTGCTCCCGCTCTAACTTATCACACTTTGAGTAAAGCACAGTAAGTCAGAGCACTTCCACCAGCGGCTTTTTGAAGGTCTGTACTTAGCCATCCTCACTTTGCAGACAGCAAACAAACATAGAAGACTAAGGTAAAATTTACCCACCAATTCTGGGTGTCTGAACTGAGATAACTAGGACTAATTTTTTCAGGGTACTTAGAATTATACAAACTTTATATTCTTAAAGCAAAGCTCCCTTTAACTTCAGCTCCGAATGGGGTCAGACAGGAAGGAGATTACTTAGAATTCTGGCAAATAAATTCCACAGTTTCATGTTGAGCACCCAGAGAATGAGAAAGTGACCATAATGACTTCCCCACGTTACACAGGACTCTGTGGCAGATGCAGAGTTAGAATCTAAGGCTAGGCACAGACATTTAAAAAGTGGGAAGCAGAATCAATCTAAGTTACAGAGTTTTCTGTAAACAACATTGTTTAGATCGGTCATGAAGACAACATGCACTCATCCTTTCATGGGCAGGGGGAGCAAATCTTAGACTGGGTTCTGCCATTTTTAAACCAGTCTGTGCACCAAACTTCTATTCTGTTACAGGTATAGGCTAATTTTGTGTCCCGAATTTCTGTTCTGTTATGGGTATAGACTGGTTTCTGATTACTTATACCGGTAAAAATATAACATCTGTACTGGCCTAATTCTCCAGGGTGTCATTCATTCTCCTTAATCATAAAGCCACTATCTCTCCTTGCAATTCTCTGCTTCATTTATTTAGATACCCATTGCCTAAAAGACTTCTGCTTGCAGATGGCTGCTTCACTACAGAACACCGATTCATCCCCAGGCAACCATGGACAATATATTATAGAACTGCATAATTAAATATTGTATCATAATGCATGTGTACAAATTAGGAAGGCCAAATTAAGGTTTTATGGCCAACTTTAATTTTGGTATTTCCCCATATACTATTTGTGTGTGTAACAAAATGGATAAGGCAGGGGTAAGTAAATGCAATACAGGGCTGAAAACTCTAGAGGGAGATTGCAGAAGACAATCTAAAGAAGAAAAAGACATGATAAATAAAATGCCTATTTAATTTTTGTGAGTTGCCTCAGATAAATAAGTAAGCTTTACCCTATTAACCATTCAATTGCTTCAGTCAAAACAGGAAAGGAACTTTGGAAAGTGAAAAACACCTTCCTTCAGTTTTTTCTTATATTAAACCCTCTTAGCTGTCCACAAATAGGAGATATTGGGCATATCTATATGTGCATTAATGTACTGTAATTACAGCACATTAAGTTTAGTACCAATAATAGCAAATACTAAATTAATGCATCATTTTCAGTGCTAATGCGCACTAGTGCGAGGGCATGCTTTTTTGTGATGCTAACGTGTAATAGATTAATTCTACTGCGCATCAGCACGATTTTTGCCTGCCACGCTAATGCACAGTAGAATTAATCAACTGTGCCAGTAGCATCCTGTGTAGACGAGCCCACTGAATGTAAAAGCTCTTATGAATTGCTTAATGTTTTCTCTATGCTATTGCAGCCAATATGTTGTCATTTCTCCTCATTCTCATTGCAAAAATCTTGTTCTTACCTCCTCTACTGCAATTTTTGTTTCTCAGTCTCCTCTATGCAGTAAGATTCCTCATTATCATCCAAGGAAAAAGTAACTCTTCTGTATTTCCAAGGGTTTCTTACTTTCTATAGAACCCTGGAGATTAACCTATATTGTGCTCATCCTTCAGTCAAAGAGGATTAACTGCCGTTAGTAAGCCTATCAGTTCTACTCTTAAATTTGTTGGAGTTACTGATGAGTAACTTAAACTTGCTTTGACAGAGGCTCTTGCTTAGCGAGACTCAGTCTAGAAAATAAGAACCAGGGGTGAACCCCAGTCCATGTTTCAGCTCATTTACACTGAAGAAAGATCCTGAAAGCCCACTGTGCAGCTACAGAAAGATTCTCCAAAGCAGATTGTAAAGAAACAGCTATAAGCTGCAATACAAAGATTACCTTGCAAGGTCTGTATACAGACTACTCTGAGGGGAGTGCCTTATCATTTAGTGCCACAGCCCATAAGGAAGCCTGGAGAGATTCTTAGAGGTAGCAGAGGTGTAACTGGGCACTTGAATACCCTGGATGGCAACAGCACCTGGATTGGCAGCTCAGCTGCTACTATTTTTGCACCCCTAACGGTCAGTATCTAGGACTGGTGTCCTGGCTGCCCCCTCCCTTCCACTTCATTACCCTATTAGAATTGGGAACTCAGAGTTTGTGTGTGGCTTTTTCCCCCTCATTTCAGAATAGTGCACAGGTGATTTAGCAGCACCCTTAATTCACTTCTTCTGTGGGCCGTGTGCTGTACTATTCAAACGCAACACAACATCTCACCTTGGAACAAGTTCCTGGTAAATAAAAGCTTCTCTGTCTCCAAATGCATGTGTTTTCACACACATAAATATGTCAATATCTACTCCCCACTTTTAATATTTAGAGAGTAAGTTTACCACTATCTATTATAAAGTTGTCAATAAACTTCTTAAACAGTTAGTTTCCCATTGCTTACATCAAACTGATTCCCACGGAGGTCTATGATCCTAGTTACTTTGGTACTCCCAGAGCACCTCCACGGAAATCCAGAGGAGTACAATAGCAAGTCACACTCATGTGAGCTCAGCACCTGATCCTTCATATCCATTACATTTAGGTTTTCAGCAACTGTAATTGACCAGAAGATACTTCTTTTTTTTTCTTTTAAAAACACTGCCACTGCATTTCTCAGAAGTATGGCCTCTAGTCTGACTATGAGAGAAAACAATTGTGCCAGCTCAGATTTATACTGGTGCACCATATGTCTTGTAAGAGTTAGCACAGATGTAGCTACACCCATTCAAAAATATTTAATATGGGCAAGCCCTTCATTCCAGAAACTGCTATTTGGTAAGACCACTCTCCTTCAACACATGTAAAATATCTGCCATGCAGTAAATATGCCTGACGGATCTAATTCTGTCTGTGTGTTTAATGCAATGATGGCAACATTTTATTTCTATTACTTGATACAAATCACAACTGACACACACCTAAAGCAAGAAGATCACCTGATCTTTGATTGCCTCCAAAAATAACTCCTACATTAAACAATCACAAGCTTATTCAATATGCCCCAAGTAAAGAAGTAAGTTGCCTGTTCTCACAGCAGTCTCTTTTGATCTAGAGCTCAGTAATGTGTCTCAGTTGACATTGAAGTACTCCAGATTGTTATAAGGAGATTTGTAAACAATGATCCAGTGATTTTAGTAGCTGTTATATCACCCTGTTGTCCCTGATTGTATACTCAATTCTAAAGATTGCTAGTCTGTTTGTAATCATGAAAAGATGACCTAACTCAGTGAGAATCCAGCGTTCAGTTTCTGCTTTGAAACTCTTCAGTTATTTGGGTAGTTGGAACTTCTTTCTTTATTTGTTTAGCTCTCATTATAAGTGTCTTAAGCTCTCATAGTAAATATCTATAAATTGCTGAATTCAGCATGCCCTGATCATTTCATAAACAATTATTCATCCTACAAGCTAGCTCAATTCTGTTTCATTGTACCAGGATGTGTTCTAATGTATCAAATAACTTGATGTCATGAAACGTGATATTTCAGATTTTTAAAATACTATTCTTAGAATTATGAGTCTGTTCATTTTGATGCTAAATATAGTATCATATGTGAAATGTAAACAGATTTAGGCTTGGAACAGTTAAGTACTTTGAGGAGCTGGCTGTACAAATATAACCTAAAGCAGAAGTATTTGTCATCAGAATGTCAGGATCATAACTTCCTGCTTCTGAATCTGTTTACTGACAGCTTTACAGTAGGTTATGGTAACAGTACTTCCTATATATTTTAATGAAACTAAATAACGTATTAAGATACTCTATATATTTAGCTAACCCTGTTATTGTATTGTGAGAGTCTTTATCATGTAAAAATCAGTTTTATTCTGTTGAACTTTATGTTTATAATCTAAACCTAAATAAAAAATGCTTTCTTCACTAGTGAAAAAATCACATGCAATAGGTCAGACAAAAGTCATAGGAAACAAATAAAGAGTTCACCTTGGAACACAGCATGGCAAAAAATATATAAACTAGGTGCTGTCATCTTAGTGTAGTAGTGAATTTAGATTTTTTTAAAGGGAAGGAGAGATTATATAATCTGAGCTGAATAGAAGGCTTTCATGATATTTTAGCACTTCAGTGTTTAGGCAGTCAGGGAAGACAATCATCCTCAAATCCAAGGATTGCAGAAGAATGCTTCAGTGTAAGTTATCAACATAAGCATTCACAGTAATATCTTGAGACAAAGAGGATAATATCACTAGTAACAGTCTATAAAACCAGCTAGCAACTAAAATGAAACTTAATATTCCAGTTTCATTGTCCAGGGGTGCCCTTTTCACCCCAAGTGAAAATCCAATAAATAATCTAAATGAATAAATAATATGGATATTTTTACAAGTCTTTAGTGTTAATGTTACTCTGTTTTGTTAGAAATGCAGGTATGCCACTATATATTTTAATATGATTTTTATTAAAAATAAATTATGTCATCTTTTGTATGAGAGAAAATAAGAGATGTTTTGAAAGTGTTGTTGGTACCTAAGTAGTTTAGAAACCTAGTCTCGCAAGTTAAAATCCTTCACAGAGCTCTGCAAAAGAGTATGTCCTTCATATTACAGTGGTATGATAATCTAGAAAAAAAAACAGATTTTACAATTTTCCAAACATAAAAGGAGAAATGTTCAAAAAGAACTAGCATTCCAGCCATTTCTCTAAAACATCCATAGCATCAATATATTCCTCAGTAATGTGTATCCCTGTAAAATGGAAAACGCAGCTACTTTATCACTCAAAACTTCAAAGAATTTTTTTTTAGCATCTAATTCAGAAGTTCTGTCAAGCCAAAACAATATTAAGAGATACCCCCTTAGCATATCAGGACCACAATGCAGAATATAGGCCAGTTTAAGAGTCATCATTCTGTATATATATCACTAAAGTCAGAAGTATATATATCACTAAAGGCAGATGCATAATTAAACTGGCATCTGGAAGTCGAGATGAGTTTTTTCCTTTGCATGCACATGGTTATTTTCACTAGGGCCTGGTTTAAAACATGGCCCCAGATCATTAATATCATGGCTCAACCATGGCAGGGGCTGCCATTTTCATGCCCAGATCATGCCTCCCCTTCCCCCCTGCCCTTCATGGCCCCTGATTGACTGAGGTGGAAGGTTTAGGGGCAAGTGTAATTGCAGAAGGAGAGGCCTTGCTCCCAAGGTCTCTGATAGCTGCTGAAAAGCCCAGCCCTCCACCTCTCACTGGAAGAGGCAGGGCATGAGGTGTTGGGGGCACCTAGGGACTCCCTTGGCAAATGGCCTTAGCACTGGGTAGGGGAGGGGCTGTTTCTTTTCTATGCGCGTGGTCTTTCCCCCTTTTATTCTACACAGTCATTATCACCATAGTAGGACTTTGTTCAGCTTTCTCTCTTGATTGGATATTTTACATTTATTCATTTATCTGAGGTCGCTGGAGAACTAGTCCTAACCAGTCTACTGATGTGTTGGTTAGACAGTACTTATCACACATGAGTTTCCTCCTCTACTTGACCTAGAATATTTTACTTCGTTGGATATCTCATTTCCCCTTGCTTCATGATTACATAGCAAAGTTCAAAAGTTCTTACACATTTTAATTGTGTGTGTCTGCCTCAAATGTTGCTAGGAATTTGGTCAAGAAAAATGAGCATACTATTGTAATTGCAATAAAGCAATTTATAAATTACATACAGTTACATAAATCACTGATTAATATGAGCATACTTAAACTACATTTATATCATACATTTATGTACAATTCTGGTTACTTGCACTGGTTTTTCTAAACTTTTAGATCTTAGACTTAATCTCTCTTGGCTTGCTTCAAGCTTTTCCAAAGATTCAGAATATCAAAAAACCTAGATTAGCACCCTCACCTGTGACTTAGAAAATGAACTTGAACCTTGGTTACTCAAACCACTGTTAATTCATGAAATATTGGCTATTCTTCACTCCAGGCCCAAGTCCCTTCTTTATTTCAATACAGAACAGAAAATTATTGTTAAATTACAAAACTTTTAATGGAATAGGAAAAATGCTATTCTCCCATCTCTGTCTATAACAGCTTGAGGATCACTGCTACAGAGACTGAAATGCATATCTGTGCTGGAACATGAGGAACCAGTCAGTCCTGGGGTGCGGCAGAGGGAGAAGTGGAAGGTGGCAACCAGAGATGTAGTTTATTGCATGGGCATATACACCAGAGTCAGAAAGGTCAAACAGAGTCCAGGGACAGGCTGGGTCAGATGGTCAAGAGACTGATAGATGAGTGAAGACCATGAATGATCCAAGTCAAGAAATCAAGAAATGAGAAAGCAGGGAGAGTTCTCAGAGATGCACTCTAAAGCCAGAAAAGCCATGTTATCCAGACACTTCTTGTTCCTCTCCCTGGACTTATATAGAAGAAGTGTAGGGTCATGTGACAGGATCTAGCTATGCAGATGTCAAGGAATCAGCAGAGATATAGAAACTGGTGAAAAGTTTAGGTCAGACTCATTTAGCCTGTGGGAGCAACAGTAAAGTAATGGCTTAGGGTCTGATAGTTTATGCTGGTTATGCCAAAGTCCCGGCTTCAAGGATGCATGCCTGATAATGCTGCTGTTACTGGGAATACTCCTGATAGCCAAGGAACATATATCTTCTTAAATTAAATTGTATTTAGCATATTCAAAAGATAAATCATACATATGCATTTTAGCAGGTTCTAAATTATTGTAGTTAAATTTTTAATGCAGATTCCATTTCATGAATTCTCTTTTAATTATTTTTCCTGAGCATTTCCCTTGTTGGAATTTCTTTCCAGAGAGTTAAATTTTTGTTTCTTAGATATTGGGGAAAATATTAAGGCTGTGCAAAGCTTTGGTTGCTGATTTGATTTGGAGGAAATTCAGCCCAATTCAGTGCCTGAATCTCTGAATCCAAATCGAATCAGAAGACCCTTTAATCTCTCTGAATTGAATCAGAATCCTCTGAATCAGTTCAGAGAGATTCAGAAAGATTTGGCAATTCAGACATAGACACAGTTTTAAATGTTTTTTCTACATACGTCAAGGTACCAGGCAGCTCATGAATGCTGTGATAGTGAGGTGGATGGAGTGTCCCATAGGAGCATGGGTGGCTCCCCAGTGCACTTGGCAGCAGAGCTGGAAGTGGACCAGAAACACTTTCAGTCCACTTCTGGGTTTGCCAGGGAGTGTGCAGTCGGCCCCCCACACCCCCCTGGCTCAGAGAATGGTGTCTCCAGGGTCTGGAGCTACACTTGGGGTGCCCCCATGACTGATCACTGAGCCAGAGGGGTGCAGGGGGAAGGGCCCCAGCGTGCTCCCTGATGGACCTGGAAGTAATCCAAAAGTACTTCTGGCCCAGTTCTGGGTTTGTGGGGGCCCCCCCCATTCTCCTGTGAGACACTCCATCTGCCTCACCATCGCAGCGTTCACAAGCCATGCTTAGTACCTTGAGATATGTAGAAAAAATATTTAAAGCTGTGACTATAGCCAAGTCACTGACTCTCTGAATCAGCATCAAATCTTCAGATTCAGCCGAATTGAATTGGGGACAGTGATCTGAATCAATGAATTGAATCACTGTCCCCACTTCAGGCTGAATCTGAATCCAAAAGGAATACAGCCTGTTTCACACACCCCAAGAAAATATTGTATATGCAATAAAAATTAGTGGCTACAAAAGATTTTTTAATCCACAGTTAACATTGCCTATTGGAATTTGTGTCTTCCCGGAATGTTGAATTTAATGACCCTGAAACTTCAGAAAATAAGTGAGTTCAAGCATATCACACTTAAACTTCTGTAAACCAGAAAACAGAGAGTTAATATACATGCCAATGCAACTTATAACTCTGCCCCCCACAGAGCTGGCAATAGCCCCTAGGAATAATCTGTATGCATTCCAGCTGTTTTGACTGTGAAGAATGTAGCTGTAATAAATGGTGGATAGATTAGCTAGTTCAGTCTAGCAGAGCTGTAATTATCATATGAGACAATCTGGACCTGAACTCAATCAGTATATGATCACAAGGAAGAGATCCATTTATACCCAAAATGCTGGACATTATGGTGGGCACTTCAGTGCAGCTACCCAGCACGCATCTGCAACAACCTGCTACCTCCCCACTGAAGGGATGGAGAGGAACATAGCCCCTCTTCCCCTGTTCCAATCCCACCCCAAGCTGGGCTCTGCTCAGCTGGCAGGAGCCCAGTTCCACGTGGGGATTTCCTCCCACCTGGCCAGACATGGTGCACAGTCCTGCCCATGGTGAGTCTCTGCCTCTGACCTGCAGGGGGTAGGGGGAAACAAAGCCCTCTGCCCCAGTCTTGGCCCCCCTGAGCTGAGGTCTTCTCATCCATGGAGGCTGCATGGCACTGGGAGTTTCTACTATCCCTGTCTTGGCTCCTCTGAGAGCTGGGGGTGCCCTGTGACATGGAAATGTTTCCCACACCCTTGTATTGGCCCCTCTCAGCTGGGGTCTTCCCAGCTGTGGGAAGCCCCATGAGGTGGGAGGTTTTCTCTCACCCATGCCTTGGATCCACTGAGCTGGGGTGGCCCACACCGTGGAGGGTTTTCCACACCCTGATCTCAACAACCCCCCGCCCCCAAGATGGGGTCTTCCCAGCGGGGGGAAGCCCTGTTCCATGGGAGAGGTTTCTCCTGCCTTTGTCTCAGCCCCTCTGAATTGGGTCTTCACAGCTGGGGGAGGGGGGCATCTGTTGGGGAGAGGTTCCTCCACCCTCATCTCGACCCACACAGGCTGGGGTCTTCCCAGCTCAAAGGAACTCTGGATCATGGGGGGATCCCCCCACCCATCTTTTCCCCCCCAATCTGAGGTCTTCCCACTGGGGAGACCCCAAAATGTGGGAGGATTTTCCCCACCACAGTCTCATATTCCCCAAGTGGGGGTCTTCCCACCTGGGGGGGGTGCTATGGGAGGTTTCCCCCACCCTGTCTCAGCCCCCCTGGGATTGGGTCTTCCCAACTGGGGGGGGCACATCATGGGAGGGTTTCCCCCTTCCCTTCCTAGCCCAGCTGGTTTGGCTCTACAGCCCTGTCCTCTATGAATCTCTGCCTCTGATTTACAGAGGGGAAGGGGGAATAAAGCCCCTACCTTGGTTTTAACTGCCCTGAGCTTAGTGTCTTCCCAACTGGCAAGGATGTGCCATGGGGTGGGAATTCCTCCCCAGCTGGATGCGTCTGCTACACAGCCCCTGTGACTCTATCTCTGACACACTGGGAAGAGGGGTTGGGGGAAGCAAAGGCAAAGGTTTCCTTCATAGTCCTGGGGCTGCTCCCACAGTGCTGGGACCTCACAGATCCTCTGCCCACCTGCAGCTCCTGGCTTAACAATCAGGCTATGCAGAGCCTGTGGGGATGGGAAACATGTGTCCCTAGGGCTATGCCCTCATACCCCATCATAAAGCACCCCACCAAAGTACACATACATCAGACACCGAGTCAAGGAGAACCTCTGTGCACTGACACAACTCCACTGACACAGCCCTGGCTCCCACAAACCCACCCAGGGGACCCCATGGACAGGCAAAAGTATGCAACAAGTAGTATCATACACAAAATGTCTGTATTATATTCTCTACTGTAACTTGAACTCTGTTAATGCCTAAGGTTTTAGCTACAGCACGAGATGTTTAGTA
Source organism: Gavialis gangeticus (assembly GCF_001723915.1). Lineage (NCBI taxonomy): Eukaryota > Metazoa > Chordata > Crocodylia > Gavialidae > Gavialis > Gavialis gangeticus. The sequence continues at coordinate 18,048,602 of NW_017729022.1, forward strand.
ATGCAGTTATAAGGAGTGGAACATAAAGATAACTGATTCACAATGAATCAGCTCTGGGAGATATTGGGGGGTGGGGCCCATTAGTCACGTAAGTAGAGCAGCTGAGAGCAGCCTGAGCACTCAGACCTCCCTTTTGGTTGATGGCATAGGTAAATATGCCCCCAAACACACCGACCCATCACCTGGAGCCTCCCTCATGCACAGCACAAGGCTTGCAGAAGAGACCAAGAGTGTATGCCTTCCATCATTAGCTGCACTTGCCTTCATGTCCTGGATTGCCCACACCCTGCCATGGCTTCCGGCTGCATGTTGCCTTGATCAACTCGTGCCCGTAGCTGTGGGAGGAAGCTGGACCATCAGAAGGAGCACTTCAGCTACTGCCTGAACAAATGTCGCATGATGGTGGAATGGGCCTTCAACTTCCTCAGGAAATGTTGGCAGGCTCTCAGTATATGCCTTTACCTGGATGAAGAGAACCTGACATGAGTTATTGTTGCTGGACGTGTCCTCCACAACATCTGTGATAGGCCATCCCAGCTTGGCTGAAGCAGAAGAGCAATGATAAAGCCTAACTCACCTGCCCTGCAAAGGGGGTGCAGGTAGCAGGGGACCACAAAGCATCCTGGGATGCTAGGTGTCTATGACCTAGCCTGAAACAGAAGTTTGATAGACCGGTCTAACCTAAATTGATTAAATCTGATACTATATCCATTTAGATCTAAACTGGGTTCATGGATTTTGAAACCAGTGTATGTGCACTAAACTTCTTTTCTGTTACAGATTTAGACCCATTTCTGACCTCTTATACCAGTTTATATGTAATTTCTGTTCCTTGCCTAAATGATGGGTAAATGAAAGTAAAGTGTTAGAAATCAGTAAAGGAGAATGAATGGAAGAAAACATAAATGTAGCAATCATAGAGTTCTTTCCCCCCTAAGGAGTATATTTTACATTTGAGTATAGAACAAATATAATTACAGTTCACTGCAGCTCACCCAAACATAAGTTTTACTAGAATAAGCAGAAGGGGTTAGTATCTAGGGTACAGCTGTCATGGACAGTATTCCCTTGTGCTATCTAAAATGGAAAAACATGAGCATGTATGATATAAGGTTATTGGGTCGTTAGCCAAGGAGGGTTGAGTAAAAGCAGGGCTACCAATCTACAACTTTTTTTTTTTACTGACAAACTGCAAACCTTCTCCTGACAACTGCACTTTCCCCCTAATATATGATGTTTTTACTGATATATAATGTTTTTACTTTTCGGTGTTTTACATACTGTAAATGTAGCCCTTCTGCCAAGCCCTGGATGGCAGTTAGAAGAGCTGGGTTCAAATTTACCATCAGTTGTAGTAAAAAGATTTGAATGTCAGTAAAAAAAATGCTGGGGTTGGCAATCCTGCTCGACTGCAGCAATAACTTTAGACCATGCTGCCTCCAAGTCCAAGGGTCCCCTACAAATTCCCCTGGGTCCGCAGGCTCCTGTCCTGATTCGCCCAATCTTCCCCACCCTCCCCAAATATTGCCTTCTACGGGAAATGTTAACATTTCTAATCCATTCCAAAACATTTTTTTTTGGTGCAGATATTCTGACTTTCACTCATCTCTTGTAACAGCCTATCTTTCTGTACACACTCCATGCTTGACTTCATTGGTACAGTACATGGGCCGCTCTGTCAGGGAGCTCTTGTCAGACCAGTAATTTATAGAGTGGCCAATGCTACTCT
>NW_017729022.1:18050463-18054607 GCF_001723915.1 Gavialis gangeticus
TGACTCCTCCCAAAGCCTAACCCACTACCTCCCCCCTACCTCCCAGCCCCACAGCCCCATCCTGGCCCCACAGCTCTCTACTGCCTGGCTTGGTGGTGCTGCTTTGCTGAATCTGTTCATCAACACTTGAATCTAGCTCATTCTGACAGTGACAACAGATCTTCAAATGAGCTCTCCATTTTTTAGTTTTTTATGGAGGGCCCTTTTTGTGGGCATTATTGACAGACATCTTTAGCCTTTTTTTTAAGGACGAACTATAATTTACAGATAGTTTGCAACCCCAAGTAAAGGTCACATTGACATGGGCCTTTAACTCTGTATTTCCTAGTCTTCAGGGTTTCTTGGTTTTCTGGTTTTCATGTCACAGAAATCACTTCTCATTCTCTATCAGTTGAGCCCAAGACACTTGACAAAGGAGGTAAATATTATCTCTAGCTTAAAGAATTTGAAGTAAGATAGGTGAAAATTTACATAGTCACCCAGTAGGCTAGTGACAGAGACCGGACTAGAACCCAAGGATGCCTGTAGACATGTGGGGAGGCTCCTTTGATGCACTGTAAGTACACAGCATTGGAACAGACTTAGAGCATGCTAATTAATGCACCTCCAGCAGCCTCCACATCTGGTGCATCAGTGTCCCCATGCTTCATAATGGTGGTGGGGGTGCTTTAACTAAAGCTTGTTTGATGAGCTGTAGTTAAAGTGCGCCCACCAATATTCTGAAGTGCAGGGATGCTGATACACGAGACTCTGTGGGCACATTAATTAGAGCAGCTCTCAGAGGCCCCCACCCCACACACCCCCTCAGAGCACATGTAAAAATGCCACAAGTCAGCAGAGGCTTGGGCCAATGTTTACATACCAGACCACTATGGTAATGTAATATATTCAATATATACATCCTTTCTTTCCTTTATGCAATCTGTTTAAATAGCATATAGCATTTTATTATATGACATGCTTATTTACTTCAGGCCAAATACAAATGTTCCAGCCAAATTTATTTTAGGTGTTGGTTTTAAAGAGGGAGAGAGAGAGAAAAAGCAAACCAGTCCCACACATTCAAGCCAGAAGTGTTGTGAATTTATAACTCAGATCAGCTTTTCAACTCTCCCTCAAGATCTTAGTAGTGCTAGTCTGAACTGATATAAAAAACCTTGGGAAATTTTCCCCAGACAGACTGTTAGAGGCTTTTTCATCTCCGTCATGTTGGGTTTGAATCCTTGATCGTATGAGCAGATTTAACCTCCCAAATCCCTTCTAATGAAGTGGGCAAGGCATTTTAGAAGTTTTTCTTGGTGTCTACTAGGAACGTTGCAGGGTTTTTATCAGGTGCTTTGTGACTGTAGTATGTAAAGCATCCTGCAATAGGGAGCCAGAGGGCTCCTATTACTTTAAGAGGGAGCTGCAGTAAACTAAGTTTGCCCTAGGCAGAATGGCAGGTAATACACAGGCTAACTGCTTGTAAACCAGCTGCCAACTAATAGGCAGACCTGTAGCTGCACAGGTAGTGGCTGCCTTGGGGAGGAGGGAGTAACTCTTCCAAGAAGACAGTTGAAGTGCAGTAAACTGCAAACAGGGTAGTTCTATGGGTTAAACAGGCGGTTTGGGACTACTGGGGAGGTGGAGGTCCCAGCTGTGCCTTAGGGGCATGAAAACTGCCTTGAGCCTGGCCAGGGGTGGGGCTCAAATAGTGAGAGGGCTGTGAAGCAGGGTTAGTAACCTGCAGCCTGAGATGGGAAATTCTGGGGTCCAGGGCTCAGAGCAAGATACACGCAAGCCAGAGACCCAGAGACAGAGACTTGCAATCAACAGGGCTGAACCCGAGAGGGCTGGATCCAAATCAATGCACCAGGGCAGAAGGCTTGTAGCCAGAGGAAAGTGAGGCTGAAGCCAAGAAGGCTGAGGCCTCTATGAGGCACAGAACAGTATTGAGTAAAACCTACAAGCCATGGGCATGGCTGTAGGGGTGGTCGGTGGCTGTGAATAGCCCATAAGGCAATGGGTGCCTTGGGGCATGTACGAGCCAGGAGGGCCCAACTAGTGAAGGATCAGATCTGGGCTAACAGGGAGGCTGCTAATGCAGGTAGGATGACGGCATGGACAGTTTCCCGTTGAAAAATCATCTATTTAACATCTATTTTACATTAAGGCAGATGAATGCAAAGGGAAGGTGACTAGCATTTGTGCAGGGCAGGATCTGTTGGGCCATCAGGGGGCATCACAGCTACCCCTGGGGCCCTGTCCTGCTACAGAGCCACATAGCTGTTCCTGTAAATACTTCTGGAAAATGGTTACCTGCTAGTGCAAGGGACTATACTAAATAGCCTGAAAGGTCTCTTCCAGTATTATCTTCTTACTCAACTTCACCAGTTCCAAACATCAGCTGTTCTAACTTTAAAACTACTGAACCGCTTTCTTGTCTTATATGTGAGTAATGTTGTATAATTTGTTTTGTTCATACATTTTATAATAGTCTAGTAGCATCCCATTTTAGTCTGATATACTATGTAATTGTATGATTCCACATTGTGGAAAACAAAGTAGGATTTTAAATCACTAGAACCACACTGTAACATCTCAGTAACCTAAGAGTGTGTAACCCTTCTTTTTTTTCCATTCCTTTTTCTTTATTTATATTTCCTTCTTCTAATTTTCCATTTCTTTCTCTTGAACATTCCCAGAAGTACAGCTATACCTATTTGAGATACTCTGTCAAGTCTATATATTCAGACTTATTCAAAAGAGATGTGGAGATGAGTTTTCAACTTAATTTGAAAGATAGATAAAACAAGGTACCTTACATTTATTTCAGAACCCCCATATGATAAGTGCAGTATTAACAAATGTAGGAAGACAAGGGTCCTGAAGTCCTTATATTTAATTCAAAGGCAATTTTCTTTGTAGGTATACTGTAAGGCCTAAGTCTGACACCATCAGGTGGCATATTTCAAATATTTTAGTTATGCTTTGCAATGTATCAGGTAAGGTTATTGTCATTTTATATGCACTACTTCATAATTATGAACAGGGAAAGACCTTGAATCACTTTTTTACTAAGAGCACCTAAATGTAGGAGAAAGATATTTACCTTAAATTTGCTTAGTTTCACTCATTCAACTTTGGCTTACAGCTGGGCCATGGGGGCAGGGCCATCCCCAGTGGCTGCAGCTCAGTGAAAGGAAGGCTGAGCCCTGTCAATGAGTGCAGCCTGGACCAGCATGCATGAGCGGTGGCTGGCCTGACAGGGGGCTTCATGGGCTGGCTCAGAGGTGCTGGTGGGCCCAGAGCCCAGCAGCCACCCACTGCAGGGGCTCACTGTGGATCCACAAGCCCCCACAGTGCCTCCAAGCCAACCTGGATAGTCCACTGCCTGGCCAGCCACTGCCCATGCATGTCAAGCTAGGCTACACAGACTGACAGGGCTCAGCCTCCTCATCACCAAGCTGTAGTCACTGGGGATGGCCCCGCCCCCACAGCCCGGCCTGGTTTCCCCATGTGGCTGCCTTGGTTGGGACTGAGTGGGGGCTGGCCTGAGCTGCAGAGGTGGGGCCACCCCCAGGGGCTGTGGCTCAGTGATGGCTGCTCCCATGTCCTGTGCTTAATCTGGGCTGGGCCAGGCCACATGACACAAAGCCCCCATCTCCCCATCCCATGGCAACAGGGAGCGGGGAAGTCTCCCCCTCCAGCACCAACCAGAGCCACCCTCCTTGCCCCGCGGTGGGTAGGGGGAGAAGCAGGGTAAAGAGTCCCCTTCCGGGGCTGGGCAGCCTCGCACAAAGCCCCCCTCCACACCCTGTGATGGGTGGGGGGAGGCTGAGAGGCTGGGGAAGGAGGAGGAGGGGAAAAGTCCCCCTTCAGCACTGCACAGAGCTCCCCCTCCCCACCTGTGGTGGAAGGGGAGAGGGAGGAGGGTGAAGCAGGGCACAACTATGTGCCCAGATTGCTCCCAGCTGTCAGGGAGCCACTGGGGCAGGCAGAGCTCTCCCCTCCTTCTCCTACCCCACCACAGGGTCTGACCACATTCCCTCTTCCCCCCCACCCTCTGAACCCTGAAGGCCAAAGTCGGGTTTTAAACCCCTCCTCAGTTGTACTCAGGCCTGTCAGAGCCTGGCTATGCTCCCCCCCCCCCCCCCCCCCCCCC
>NW_017729022.1:18054617-18062821 GCF_001723915.1 Gavialis gangeticus
AGCTCAGCTTCCCTGTGGAAGGGAAGGGAGGGCTGCTCTAGCACCCCCCAGCTTCTAGCCTGAGCCACTGCAGGCATGTGCTGGCATTACTAGAATGAAAAGGAAATGTCTATCCACTTGTAAACCAGTTCAGTCTCCACAAATCTGTTACTTTCCACAACACTGGAATGCTGTTGCTTGTTTGTGCCAGTGCAAGAAATAGTTATAGAATTATAACTGGGTTGATCTAGTTGGGGATGGTCCTGCTTTGAGCAGAGGGTTGGACTAGATGACTTCCTGAGGCCCCTTCCAACCCTAATTTTCTATGATTTTATGAAATTAAGCACCTGCAGGGAAGAAAAATCCTTTTAGGGACTGAATTTCTTCCCCCCCACCCCCAACAGTTACCTCATTTCTTCCCATGAAATATCCCAATAATATTAGAAAATGAATGGCCTTCCTCACCTGCAGCCAGATAAAACTCATGTAAATTGCTGGAAAAGCTTCTGGGCATAACATCTCCAAACTACCTTAATCAACAGACAAACTATACTTCCCTTCATTGAGTTACACAGACTTAATTAAAGTATCTGAAAAAAATAATACTGGTGATTTAACCAATAATTGTCTAAAGTAAGAGGACATATATAACATATAAATACAGAGAGGTAACAAGAAAGGGTGATAATAAAAAAACTATTTCCCAGTGTCAGAGTCCATCTCTTCCATTTTATCAGCTTAACTTGACAGGAAGCAAACTGCTACTCTCATTTCAGCATAGATACTGCATCACTGCCACAGATTAGTCTTAAAGTATCTTTAACCACAAAGGACTCATTTTGATCTATAAGTCCTCTGGCAGAGCTAAGGAGCATCCTGACAACTCCTCCTACAAAGTCTTATCTTATTATGTTGGTCAGTGCTCTGGCTGAATACGTGTTTAAGCTGTAAAAAAATACATTATTATCTTCTAGACTGCCCATAAGCAGTGTTGCACCATAAATATATGCAAAAAAGCTGTTCTTCGATAGAATGAAATTCTTCTTTTCCTTTATCTGTGCACTTAAAACTTGAAATCCTTTTACAATCCATTGCCTATGATAAAGGGTCCACAAAAAATGCAGTGGACTCAAAGTGCATACTTGTCTTTCACTGGAATGTACATGTATTGCCTCTCCTTTAGTACATGCACAGAAGAATTTGAAAAAAGGTAGTAGACTGCACATTATTACAATTCTGAGATAAGATTTTATAAGAAGGACTCACTCTATCAAAATCTTTAACCTGATAGAAAGTTAAAACTTACCTTATATTCTCCATGCTGTTCAGTTTCAACCACTTGTTACAAAACATGGAAAGTGTCTACCACAACAGTGTGACATTTGTCTGCATTCAACTGATTGTGAAGAACAATTTTCTGTTCTAGAAGGTTGAAGATACAATTAGATAATCATCTGTCTAGGATTTTGTCCTGACCAGTTGGGGGAAAATTGATAAGAGTATGTGAAGGTGATGGGGAGACTTGGGAGGAAGTGATCACAATGCAATAGAATTCAAGATCCTGAGACTGGAAAAGCATGAGGTCAGCAGAACTATAATACTAGATATCATGAAGGTGGATTTCAGCTGGCTCTAACAAGTTAATAGGCAAGGCGTGGTGCGATGGGAAGACAGACCAAGGAATCCATTTGGAAGAATAGAGAGGAGGAAGGCTAATCACAGTCTCTGTCTTTGATAAAGTATCTACTTGGGCAGATGAAGGGAATGCAGTAGATAAAGTGTATCTGTACTTCAGCAAGACTTTTGACCAAGTCCCACATGACCTTCTCAAACAAACTGGAAAAGGTGGGCTAGTCAAAACTATTATAGGATGGATAGACAACTGGTTCAGTAGCCACAAGCAAAAGGTAATTATAAATGGATCCATGTCAGAATTGCAGGAGGTTTCAAGTGGAGTCCCACAGGGGTCTGCCCTGAGCCACTTTGTTCAATGTGCTTATTAATGATTTGGATGCTAGCAAGTTTGTGGATGACACAAAACTGGAAAGGATTGAAAACACATTGGAGGGCAGGTGTGAAATTCAACTGGATTTTTACAGCCTACAACACTGGGCTGGAACTAACATAATGAAGTTCAATGCGGAAAAATGCTACACCACAAAATAGGTGACACCTGGCTGAATGGTAGCACTATGGAGAAGAATCTGAAAATCTGGGTGGATCAGACTCAATATAAGTCCTTAGTGTGATGTGCCTGCACAAAAAGCAAGTGTACTTTTGGGATGCATCAACAGAAGCATTAGGTGCTGCAAAACACAGGAGGTATTAGGGACTGGTTAGGCCTCTTTTAGAGAATTGTGTGCAGTTTTGGGATCCATACTTTAAAAAGGACATGAAGTTAGAGATGGCCAAGAGGTAGGCAACACAAATGATAAAGGGAGGCAAGTCATATGAAGAGAGGTTGAAGGAGGTAGGCATGTTCACCTTGTGGAAAAGATGCTTAGGATGGGACATGACAGCAGTCTTGAAATACATGAAGTCGGAAAGCAGCTTTTCTCTCTTGCTGAAGAGAATAGGATGCTGTCCAATGGCTTCAAGGTGCAGCAAAGTAGATTTAACTTGGATATTAGGAAAATCTTCTTTACTGTTGGAACAGTGAGGGAGTGGAATAGACTGCCTAGGGAAGTTGTGGACTCTCCATTGGAGCTGTCCAAGAAAATGTTGGATAAGCATTGGTCAGGGATGATTTAGGCATAGCTATGCCTATGTTTTACTACAGATATTTCCCATGTTTCTTGCTTTACTGGTTGCCATATAAAGCCAGGAAGGTTTTTCTTTCCCTTCTTGCTGCCTCATGTGTCAGAGGGGTTATTTTTCCACCTTTCTCAGAAGTATTGGGTGTTGGCTGCAGCTAGGGCTGGGCATTTTGATTGGGATGTGCCAATGATGAGACCTGGAGTTTCTTAGCTAGACAGTCTTGCCCCTCTGCTCAAGTCAGACCAATCACCACATTTGGGATCAGAAAGGAATTTTACTCCATGGCCAGAATGGTACAGACTATGAGGGGGGTTGCCTTCCTCTGCAGCAGGGAGCAAAAATTCCCTTTGATCTATTAAGCATATTTTAACAACTTTTGCAGCATCAGGACACAAGTCAACATGGCCTCCTCCCTTTTCTGTGAAAGGTTAGTGGGCTGACTGTTTAGTTTTGCTAAAGGTATAGCGAATGGATTTGCATAGGATGATTTGGATAGGTATGATCCTGGTTTTCATGTGTGGGTTGGACTAGATAACTTCTGGAGGTCCCTTCCAGCCCTACCTTTTATGATTCTATGACTCTAAAGTAAGGTTTTCCTATCTTCACCAGCCCTGACCAAGGCCAATATTTCATAATGTATTCAAAAGGGTAACAGTCTCCCAATTCCTAATAGCTTCCGAATTCCCTTTTTTGAAAACAAAAACTCATAAAAGGAAGGCAGTTTGTGCCCCTAATTAAGCCATTTTTTGAAAACCCAGGGAACATCATAGGCCTACCAAGATTTTGCTATCAAGCCAAAAGGCCCATGTAATTTTCCTTTTTTCATTGGCAAGATAGCTGTCCATATCCTTTGTTAGTCTCATAAGTAAATCCTATTCCTCACCTGCCAGAACTAGGAAATCTGCCATGCTATATTACAAAAAAAAAGGTGTTCTTATAAAAAAAGTAATGGCTTGTCTCTGAAAGTACTCCCTCTAACATTTCTTAGATTTTTCTCAACCTGCCTAGGATCTTATAACTTTACCATATTATGCTGCATTTTCCCTTCATTAGATCTGACAAATGTTGAAGGAGGCCCCAGTTTTTGTCCTAAACTCCTTTTTTGGAAATTTTAACTGAATGCAACTTATCCTTCTATACAGAACCATTTTTTCTTACCTTCTAAAACCCTGTGGGTCCACATACTTCTCCATCTTCCAATTAGCTATAACTGTAGCATAGCATTCTGAAATGCTAAATAGAACTTGTAATCAGTCGTATACAGATGTCCTGAAAAGGAATGTAAAAAAGGCCACCTGGCTTTGCTTAGTCAATCCCCCACCCCCATTCCATCTGGGATGCATACAACTTTTGAATTGTTTACCATTCCATAAAGACACTAATTGAAACTGCAATATCAAGTAAACAAGTATTTTGTTTCCAAGAAGCCAGGCCAAAAGTCACCCTCCATAATCCCCAAGTTCAGCTCAGGCCAGGCAGCACTAGGATAACTCTACAGGCTGCAGAAACATCCATCAGCCAATCACTGCAGTGCCTTTTATATATACCTTGCCTAATCACATTCCCAATTTCTCTCTCAAAAAAATGCAGAATCTCCCAATGTTATCAAATGAGGATGCCCTAAATAACATCTGATATTCATGTATTACATACTGCTTTTAAATAAGCTTCATATATAGCAACAATTTAAGATGTCAGTGCAGCTAAACTATTAATCCTGTCACCAAAATGAAAGAGCAGGTGTCACACCAGTTTCTATAAAAAGATTGATCCTCATATGATGTTGTAGGCCATAGATGGTGACACAATACTCAAGTAATAGAAATTAACTAATAACCCACTTCTTGGCTGTAGTTCTACCACAGGGACCACACTAAAACAGTTCCCTTATTCCATCACAAACAACAAACCAAGGGGATCAAAAAATAAGGACCCTTCTAATTCCTTTCATCTTTCAAAATATTACACCTAGAAGAGTCCTGTTTCCCAGGCTGTTCTTTGCACCAACCCTGACCTTCCTTATACAGAGTTGCTTGTCTGCATGAAAAGCTGTTGTCTTCCCAGTCCCAGAATGGATCCCAGCCAAATACAGAGATTTTTTCAAAACACTGTTTTATTCTTTAATATACATCTTAAACAAAACTTCAAACACAATGCTTCTCCCACAACCTGGGTACCAGTCCCAGAAGCTGCTTCACAAAACCTTGCAGAAGCTAGTTCACCTCCTGTAGCAATCTTCCAACTGTGGTCTGAGCCCTTTGTAAGCATTCGCCTCAGGCTTCCCACCTAGGTTTCATAATTAAAGAAAGTTACCTCCCTACTTCTTAAAACAGTAAGCCACTTTGCCTAATAACTCTCCACCTGAAAAGTATGTTTCCAATTCATGTTCCAAGTTGCTGTTTTCAGTACCATGTATCCAAAACAACAAGTCCAAGTCTGTACAGACCCTTGCAAATCTTGACTAGTTGTCCTCCTTATCACTGTTACTAATTCTTCTGAATTAGTCCTTTCTCATACCCCATTATGTGCCCTTTTTTCTTGTTGATGGATTCCTTAGTCTCAGTTAAGGGCCTGCTGAGTGCCCACATCCTGATTCCAGCATTAGTAGTTTTCCCCCAGTTTGCACAAGCCCAATGTCTTTGTCTTGTCTCTAATTGGCTTTTCTCTGCTCCCAAATTACAGGTGTATTTGACAGGCCCACAGTATCCCCACCTTGCCGGTGGAAGTGCCTGATATAGAACCATAGAAAAATTAAACTGGAAGAGATCTTTGTAGGTCATAGAGTCCATCTCATTGATGAAATCATGATTTTTCTCCCCATCCAAACCCTACTGATATATATTTGACTAATACAGTGGTTTTCAACTATTTTTCAGTTGTGGACTTTTATAAATTTCAAATGGTGGTGCGTACCCCTTTGGAAATTCTGAACAGAGGTGTGTAACTCTTTGAATTGTACATGTAGGTAGTCACATACTTTCGATTGTTCATAGTCTTTTTTTATGGATCCCTTAAACATGGTCTGGAGACCTCAGGGGTCCATGGACCACAGGTTGAAAACCACTGCTGTAATGTATACTTAAAAGCTTTCAGTGATAGATATTTCACAACCCCTCCAGGTAATCTATTCCTTTGCATAACTGCGGGAAAGCAGAAAAGTGACAACACCCCCAGCCACAGGTCACCTCCTCCTGAGACTTGCAAAGCATGGGAGTAAGTACTCCACCCCCTAACAGGCATTCACTCACTACAAGGCATGCTGGGCTGGGTGGCTCACTCTTACCCTTTGGTGTTGAAACCACAGGACTTCACACTTGTGAATGGGTTCCTAAAGAATAACACTGGGGAAAGGTTCAGTTGTTTTGAGTGTTCTCCCCCTGTGCCCCAGCATTCATGAACTTGTTCCCAGCCAGTCACATTTTGGAGCAGCTCATTTGTTATGTGCATCTACCACAACAAATATAAATTCAAAACCCTTCTGGGCGAGGGAAGGGAGCCTAGAACCAGGGTCTTCAGTTTCCTTATCAAGTGCCCTAGCTACTCAGCTATTATGGCTAAAATTTAAGAGGTCCCTTCCCCTCTAACAGCCACTGTTCACAGATTTCTGCCCAGCGACATTCTCATAACTTGCATGCACTTATGTGCCCAGAATGGGCATGAAATGTAGCCACTTATGTGCCCAACCAGTATTTTGCTGCACATGTTCAGTGTACACACGTCCACAGTACTATTGAAATAGAGCAATATGGCCAAAAATACCACTTTAAGCATATAGTAAGATCCCACTTAAGGCAGACAAAGTGCTTAAAATTGATTGTTTAGTGATATATTCTAGTATCTCAGTTAGTAATTCCCTAGGGCCTTGTTTATCTTCCTTTGAAGAACAACACTGTATTATTTCTTTTCCAGTTTTTTGAAACCTTACCTGACCTCCCTGAGTCCTCAAAGAGAATAGCCAAAGTCTCCACAGTTACTTCAGGCCAATTCTTCTTCTACTCTAGGATGGAGCTCATCAGGCCCTGCTGATTTGAAGATATCTAACTTATCTAAGTAATCTCTAACTTGCTCTTTCCCTGCTATAGACTGAGTATCTACCCTCCTGTCCTTGATGCTAATTGTGCTCATCATCTGATAGTTGACTTTTTTTGTGAAGACTGAAGAAAAAAAAGGCCTTAACCACTTCAGCCTTCTAGCCTCACCTATTATCAACACCCATCCCCATTCAGTAAGAAAAATGTTCTCTCTCCAGGAACTTTAAAAACACTGTGTGACTCAGACAACACTCAGTTACATTAAGGGCAGAATTCTTCTTGAATTTCCTCTGCTCTTTCAGATTTGATGAAACTTTCCTGTTCCTTAAGTTGAAATAAGACAGTTCATAAAAACTTGCTCTGCAAAGAGTCTGTCACCCCCAACCCATCACTAGCACCTGAGATACCTGCATAATCAGTTGCAACTGCAGATCTTCCTTTAGTTTCTCTTTCTCCCCTTCTTATGTCACACTGTTTCTAATACTACAGACTCCCACCTCTTAGCAATGGTTATATGCTTGTCTTTAGCATAACTCTCAAAGGCTCCTTTTCTCTGAACCATTCCCAGTCCAGGTTTATTCCTTCCTCAATATTGGGAAAAATAACAATTTTAAAAATATGGCCTTTGTGGGCACATCCAGATGAGCGTGCATGTGCAGAAGTATGCATTTCCCATGGGATAAATAGTAGGGCTGTGCAAAATTTTGCTGGCTGTTTTGTTTCAACACTGTTTTGGCTCATTTTGAGGGCACTGAAAACATTTAGAAAGTTTCAAAATGTTTCAAGTTTCAAAGCTGGGCTTGCTTGTAGGGGAACAGAAGGTAAGGAGAGGGAGGCAGAAGAGAAGGGAAGGACTGCTCTGATATTGACTGTGTAGTTGGCCAGTGACTGTCATCCTTCCCTGAGGTCCCTTCCAATCCCAGTGGTCTGGGAGATGGATGAAAAAACAGCATAAAAAGCAACATTGTTTGAACTGAGCTGCTTTCTGCCTTGGGATCAGTTACTGAGCTTTGCCTTCCAGCAGCTCAGCAGTATCATACCACAAAGGCTATCATTCATTTCCTACTTGCTAGCCTAGCAAGTGGGATTCATCAATACCTTTTGCTTTCTATACCCTTTTTTATTATTATTATTATTATTATTATATTCATTCATTCCTTTCAATTGATTCCTTCCCCAAAATCCTCTTTTCATTTTTGTTAGTCTATTTTGATTCTTTCCCTCCAGAAAATAAATCTGAGCTTTCTCTCACAGTTTGCATTCCATTTACTGTGCAGGGAAGCACAGCATATATTGCATATTATAATATAGAATGTATTCAGGAATACATGCTACATATATTTACATATTTTATTTATTATGTAAATACATAAATACATACATACATTACATAAATACACATACATATACAATTATCTACATATATTACATAAATCA
>NW_017729022.1:18067821-18068475 GCF_001723915.1 Gavialis gangeticus
ACATACATATACAATTATCTACATATATTACATACATCAGATTACATTCCAGAAGAACATACAGATTTTCCAGCAGAACAAGGCAAAAACAGTATGAAACACATCATAAAGTGTGCTGGAAAGCAGCCGGAAAGCATTCAGGGAGAGGCAGAAGAGGGGGTAGAGGAAGAGCTGTAAGTTTCCCTCCCCGCCCCAAACTGAGATGCAGCCTCTTTGCTACAACAAGCAGGCATGAGGCTTCCAGTTCTACAGGCAGCAAGGATAGGGGAGCAGTGCCACTGCCTGTGCCTGAGTCTGCATCCCCTCCAAGAGCACCAGCCATAACCCCTGCCACCATCACCACCATGACAACAAGCAGCAGCACCAGCATGACAGTCTCCTCCACCTCTATTTCACTTCCCATGCTGAGTCAGTGTCGCTGCCTGTGCCCGAGACTGCATCCCCTCCATGAGAACCAGCCATAACCCTGCCTACTACCACCATGATGACAACAACAAGCAGCAGCACCAGCACAGCAGCATACTTCATCCCTACTTCACTTCCCATGCTGAGCTTTCCAGTGCCAGATGAAGAGCTGGAGCTGGATCTGGATCTGTGTGCCATAGCAAGGGAAATTCTGGGGAAGGAGGGGAAATCATCTGAGTTTGTGCTCCA
>NW_017729022.1:18068581-18069430 GCF_001723915.1 Gavialis gangeticus
GTTGAGGTAGAGGTTGTGGAGGCAAGTGGCTCAGTTGAGTCTATTCTTCCTGTTGCTGTGCCTCTGCCTGCTGAGGAGGGGGAAAAGGCAGCATCTGCACATGCACCCACACCCCAGAAGGGAGTGATTAGTGTGGTCTGGGATCATTTTGAGTTGGCAGGTGATCCCACATATGCTATCTGCCTGCACTGCCAAGCCAAAATCAGCCAGGGCAAGGGATCAAAACACATGAGCACCACAGGGGTGCTGATGCATCTTAGCAGGCACCCCCTCCTTGCCCTTGCTCCTCCTCACCCTGGCACCCATGGGAACATGCCCCAAAAGAAGTCCCCCGCTTTTTCCAAAGCCCCTGTTCCCCTGAAATAAATGCAGGCTACCCTGGAACAGTGGGGGAAAGGCAGGCAGAAAGGGGGGTGCGTTGCAAAGTCAAGCAAGATCACCCAGACCATTGGGGAAATGCTTGCTGTGGATGGCCAGCCCTTCTCCTTAGTTGAGTGGCCAGGATTCAGGCAGCTCATGGCACTCATAGCCCCATCATACCAAGTGCCCTCCCCTATGCCCTCCACATGCACCAACTTCAGCAGGATGGTGGTGCCCTCCCTGTATGAGGCATGCAGGGCATACTTGAGGGAGCAGCTAAGCAACTCAGGTCTTCAGGTGGCCTTATACTTCACCTTGGACATCTAGAGTAGCCGGGGAGATCATGCATACCTCTCCCTCACAGGGCACAGGCGCAACCAGCCAGGTTGTCTTTCAAGCCAAAGTGATGGATGAGTCCCACACAGCAACTGAGATTATGGGAGCCATGAACCGCTTGGTGCAGGGGTGGCTTGTTGGGCAGGGCAAGCT
>NW_017729022.1:18069441-18069677 GCF_001723915.1 Gavialis gangeticus
TCCATGAGATGGCCTTGCTTGGGGAGATTGGGATCAGCATCCCCCTTAACAGAGCTGAGTGAGATACCATCTCTCACATCTTGGTGGTCCTCAATCCATTCCTCAAGGCCTCCAAGACCGTGAGTGCTAGTGATTCCCTCCTTAGCCAGGTGATCCCCATAGTGAGGAAACTTCAGAACCAAATGGAGAAGATCCAGGGGATCAATGTTCTTGGCTGGGACAAGCCACTGTCACCA
>NW_017729022.1:18074677-18079455 GCF_001723915.1 Gavialis gangeticus
CCGTGAGTGCTAGTGATTCCCTCCTTAGCCAGGTGATCCCCATAGTGAGGAAACTTCAGAACCAAATGGAGAAGATCCAGGGGATCAATGTTCTTGGCTGGGACAAGCCACTGTCACCAGACATGCAGGCACTGATGAGGTGGCTGAAGGTGGGCATCAGGCAATGGCTTGATCCCAGTACGGTCCATGTGCTGGCTACCATGTGTGACCCATGGGTGAAAAGAGGCAGAACGGCAGAGGCAGGGGGACGTGGAAGAGGAGGAGTCACTGTCTTGTGCCAGCACGCCATCCACCAGCCAGTCTCCTCCTCCACCAAAGGCACTGCCAATGTGGGCCAAGGGCATGGCTTCCATGGTGGGATGCACAGGCACCAGACACCACCATCAGGCAGGTAGCGCTTAGGCCTTGGTGACTGCCTATCTCACTAAGGATATGGAGCCGCTGCTGTGCAACCTCTTGACCTACTGGGCAAGCCACAGCCTGATGTGGCTAAATTTGGCCACAGTTGCCCGGGAACACCTGTCTTGTCCACTGACCAGTGTTCTAAGTGAGAGGGTGTTCAGCATTGCTGATGATGTAGTGACACCCCACCACACCTCCTTGGATCCTGGTTTGCTGGAGGACCTGATGTTCCTCAAGGTGAACCTCCCACTGCTGGGGTTCCTTAAGCTCCAGGTGCAGAGGGAGTGAGTGCTACCCTTCTCACCCCACCCACACCTATTTACTTTTTTCCTTTTTTTCAAAACCATTTAATGCCCTGCTCTCAGAGCTGGAGGCAGTACTCACTGCATCACGAGCCAGCAGGGGAAGAACATATCCCTGCTGAGCTCCCATGATGGGATGAACTTGGAGGTATGGGCTGGGCCTATGGGGAACGAGAAGGCCCTGGGTCCTGGGCATGACCACTAAAACTGCATTCTGCCAGGGTTAGGAGGCCTGCTGGGACTGCCAGTGGTGCGGCAGCCCCAGGAAATGCCAGGACCAAGGATCTCCTTGGTGAAAGGTGGGTAGGAGGTGCCATAACCTCCAGCCATCACACGCATGCACACAGTCCTGGCTAGGGAAAGCCCAGACCCATCACATCTTTGACAGGCCTGATGCTTGCTAGATGCAGTGAAGTTGTGAAGCTCCAGGTGAGCTCACCTTAGTTGCCTGGGATGCCAGTTTTTGGGCTGAAGAACCCTTTGTCAGGCTGATGAAGCACCTGCAGTTGGTGTGTGTACTCTTCCTGGACGGAAGGAATAGTAAAAAAAAAACAGGCTGGCATGCAATGTAGGCAAGAAAGCCAGTAAGTGAAAATGGAAATGGAGGCATTAGGGGATGAGGGACAGACTGGGGTGGGGGGGAGAGGGGGATGTAGCAGTGCAGGTAAAAGTGGAGAGGTACCTGGGGAGCCAGATGTCTGGCAGGTTGTAGTGTGTCAAAATTCCACTGTCTGTATTGAGTCCATGAATTTCTGTATGCAGGAGGTTGATGAAGTGCAGTTCATAGGCTCGTCTGTGAAAAGTAGTTTGTACGTTCATTGTGCTGCAAATTAGCAGTGCAGTGAACAGGTGCATGTCCACTGCATGTGGTTTGAGCATTAGTGGCCTTTGAGGAGGGCAAATTGGGCAACTGCCCAGGGCCCCACACTTTAGGGGGGCCCAAAATTTTGCAACAAATTTTTGGGGGTCAAGTTTTTGCAAGAAAGTGGCTCTATTTGCATTTTAACACTTGACTATTAATCTAATTACCCCAAAGAATATTAAAAAGATCCACAATACATAGGTCATCTAAAGTAAGCTTCTAAGGGGCCCCAAATGATTCTCTTACCTAGGGCACCAACAACCATAAGGCCACCACTAGTTTGAGGCACTGCAAACTGCATGCGTGCGCTTGTCAGGATGTTCCCTGTGAGTCCTGCAGTGCTGCTTCTAACCTTTTCACCCTTTGCCACAGGGATGGCAGAAAGATACTCTTTCTCTATTGTGCCATGCCACTGGACATAATATAGGTACATACCATGTCTGATTGAAGTCCCTGATGTCCTCTGCATGAGATCCATGGCACATACTTTTTCTCACCCCATAACAAGCACTGAAGTTCTCAGTGGAATCACCCGTGTGTGTCTGTTCAGGATCTAAATAAAATATACTGGGGAGATATTACACTACTAACCAATTGCCCATCAAGAATGATGTGGGGGGCAGGGACAGAGGCCCATGTCCATCTCCCCCACCTCCCACGTTTTGGGTCTGGCCTTGCTTCCCCCTGCCCCCAAGTCTAGGCCCATTCCCCCCCCATTCCCTTCGAGCCTACTTGTGTTGCTACATCCCCCTTCCCCCCCAACCCCACTGCTACATCTCCCTTCCCCCCATCCCAGGCTGTCCCTCATCCCCTGATGCCTCCATTTCCATTTTCACTGTAGCTGCAAGAATACAGGTGATATTAACATACTCACAAGGAAAGAAGATACCACAGATATGGCAGCTGAAGTGCCCATCACTGAGCGCAAAAATTCATAGCTTTACTGGATGCTAAAATCTTTTGGTCTCATCATAGCTTTACTGGATGCTAAAACCACAGACTAAACAAAAAGAATGGTTGGTAGGCTCATTACAATCTCTGTGCTATCACTGCTAACCTCCCTGTACTGCACTGGTAATAATTACCCTCTTCCTTTTTGGATGCTCTTAGTCTTTTACATAATTAGGTTATCTAGTTCAAGTACCATTTACTTGTTTTGTAGCTACTTCTGATAACTTCTCTTTGCTCCACTTCTTACAGCCCTCTCCATTTCTTTAAGTGACTTTTCATTTAGATAATTAAGTTAAACATGTCATTTTTTTATCTAGTATTTAGCTTAGGCTGACTCTGCCTCTTTTCCAGACTTGAGAAAGGGCACTTGATACCCAAAAGCATGTCTAATAGGTCTCCCAACAATTTTCTCAGAACCCCTTGCTTCTCCCGTATTTCCTAGACAATCATGCCTATAAAAACACTCCAATCCTACTACAAACATCATCTCTAAATTCAGCCTGACAGCTCAACCTGGTGTCCCACGATGTTCTCATGGAAAAATTCAGCAACTGTGACCTCGACTACACTACAGTCCAATTCCTAGGGAACTGGCTCTGAGGTCAGACCCAGAGAGTGATAGTTGATGGAATTGAATTAGCATGGCAATAAGTGACCAGTGGTGTCTCCCAAGGTTCTGTTCTCAGACCTGTAGTTTTTAGTGTCTCTATAAATGATCTGGACTCTGATGTCAGAAGCAGACTGGCCAAGTTCAATGATGAGACCAAACTCTGGGGAAGAGTATTCACACTTGAGGATAGGCTGGTGATCCAGACCGACCTCGATAGGCTTGCAAGGTGGGTGGATGAAAACCTGCTGGCATTCAGTACAGATAAATGCAAGGTGCTCTACCTTGGGGTTGGGGGGGAAGTCCACATCACACTTATAGGCTTGGCAATGCTACACTCACTAGCACCACAACCGAAAGAGCTTTGAGGGATCACGATTGATCACAAGATGAACATGAGCCACCAATGTGATACCACACCTGGCAAAGCGAACAAAACTCTTGCTTGCATCCACCAATGCATGTCAAGTAAGACCCAGGATGTCATCCTCCTACTGTACTCAGACTTGGTGAGGCCGCAGCTGGAGTACTGCATCCAGTTCTGGGCTCCACAATTCAGAAAGGACATGGAGAAGCTTGAAAGAGTCCAAAGGAGAGCCATATGCATGATCAGAGGACAAGAAAACAGGCCTTATGAAGAAAGGCTGAGAGCTATGGGTTTCTTCAGCCTAGAGAAGTGTAGGCTCAGAGGTGGCTTGGTAGCAGTCTATAAGTACATAAGGGGTGCGCACTAGGATCTGGGGGAACACCTGTTCACCAGAGCACCCCAAGGCATGACAAGGTCCAACAGTCACAAGCTCCTGCAAGACTGTTTTAGGCTGGACATAAGGAAAAACTTCTTTAATGTCTGAGTTTCCAAGGCCTGGAATAGACTCCCTGCAGAGGTGGTGCAAGCTCCCACTCTGGACACTTTTAAGAAACATTTGGATTCACATCTTGCTGGGATCCTTTGACCCTAGCTGACTTCCCGCCCTTTGGGCAGGGGGCTGGACCCGATGATTTTACAAGGTACCTTCCAGCCCTAATGTTTATGAAATCTCTGAAATCTATCGAGCAAACTTGGCAAGACTAGTTGAAGTCAGGTGTGGTATTCCCCAAGTAATGACCACTCTGTTTTCTCATGAGACCCTGGACATTCTCTGTGACATATGCCTTTTTTTTTTTCATTAGTTGTTGTCTTGCATCTTCTTTGACTGTATATGCAGCCCAAGATGATAACCCACAAGTAAACTGATGTGCCTATGATATTTATAAAAAATAAAGCAGATATCTCCCTCATTCTCCACAAACATTTTCATAGATTTCATAGACATTAGGGCTGGAAGGTACCTCGGAAGATCATCGAGTCCAGCCCCCCACCCAAAGGGAATACCTTTGATGTAGGGCTTCTTCAGAGCAGGTGACATTTGGAACAAAAATTAGATACAGAGTTATGGTAACTCATTTCAGGGAAGCCCACAATGTCTAGCCCAAATTATTACTAAAGATATGACAATCTAGAAAATTAGAGGTATGTAAAGTAAAAAAAAAATAGGTCTAATTAAGTTTTCATAAACTAAGAGGAGGGGCTGAAGACAGATTGTGGTAAGGATTAAGGAAAGAAAATAAAGGAATTATACTGAGGGAAAATTAAGAGGAGAAACATTTAGAAGGT
>NW_017729022.1:18084455-18091006 GCF_001723915.1 Gavialis gangeticus
AGGAATTATACTGAGGGAAAATTAAGAGGAGAAACATTTAGAAGGTGTCATATAATCTGATAAAATTCTGAATCAGCACTAAATTGGAAAAATGTAAGAAATTCAAACGTTTAGAGACCTATCTTCATTAGATAGGTCCATTTACCAAGTACACATGTCCACTTTAAAACATTATGGATGTATACCTAATTCCACTTTAAATTTGTAGAACTGGAAACTCTGTCATTAAATTTAGTGCAATGACAGTTTTTCGATGTCCTCTTAACACTCTCTAGAATAAAGATAAATCATAGTATGTTGTTGAATATGCATTCTTTGCTGAAGATGATTTCTTCAAAACTTCAGTTCCATCATGTGAATGAAAATGTAAATGAATGTGTCTTCTACACATTACTCAGATAGAGTGAATTGACAATCTAGTATTTACCAATTTATTTTCTGTTACAGTACGACCAACAGTAGAAAAACTATTCAAATAACAAGTTTAAGAAGTGTTTGTTTTTACAGGTGCTTTAGAAATCAAGGTGAAAGAAATTCTGAATGCTTACTTACTTGGATGCTTCGCTGGCTGGCAAGATAAAATTTCCTTCCCCTCACCCATCATTTCTCAGATTATTGCAGACACACAAACCATTTCCAATCTGATGTGCGTTGTGTGTCAATAAACACACAATAATGAATTGTGTCAATAAACAGACTAAAAGCTAAGAATTGTTACATATTAAGATAGCAATAGATTATATATTGGAGTACAACAAAAATATCCACTAATCTACTATGCTGTAAACTAATTTATTATACTCCTAGCTTCTATTTTCTAGAGACAACACTTTCTAAAAGGCATGAAAAATCAAAGTGATGTAAAAATGATAGCATAAGAAAGGGACGGTTATTTAATTTACTTGTAAGCTAGCATGGAACATTACTTTGAGGGTCCCTTAATATTAGATACTTTACAAGATCTCTAAGATGAAAACGTATGCCTTTTTACATGACCTCTTCTGAAATCTTTACATCAGGATTTTTGATCAAGCCACACTAAAATGCATAGATAGTAACTCTGGATGATACCTTAATGCTAATTAGTCTGTGTCAGTGATTCTCAACCTCATTAGACTGAAGGAGCCCCTCAGAAAATGCCATCTCTTAGCTTTTACTCATTTTTCTGGCTATGAAAAAATAATAGAACAATTCATCTGTTGCAAAGAACTCAGAAAGACCACAACAAATCTGAACGTTTTTGACTATGGATTTCTATTTGAAATCTGTGGGTTTATCTTGTGAATCATGCAGGTATTCGTACACCTAAGTGAGCTAATATTGTGTGACATCCCACAGCCCCTCAGAAGGAGCTCATGGAACGTTGTTGTGAGTTCTGGTTGAGAATCACTGGTCTATACAGTCATCCATTCATCATTTCTGGGGGAAAAAATCAGCCTATTTTTTTCATTTTTTAAATTACATTTCAATTCATATAATTTAAACAAAAATAACACAACACATCAAAATATATTTAAACTAAAATGAATTTAAACGGCAAAGCATACTTCTTTGTAAACTTCATGGATTCTAGGGCTAAGTACAGACAGTCAAAAAACCTGAGGCTGAATGTTCAGTCTTTGCAGGTTAGACTAAACTGCATAGATTGAACCTAGAAGCAAATGAATTACTTTTGATTCCAGAAATACAGCCACAAGCCTGCAGTGACTTAGGCTAGAAGCTAGGGGGTGCTCGAGCAAGCCCTCCCTTCCCTTTGGCAGTGGTGGGAAGGCTGGAGGGAAGCTGAGACAGAATTCCTCCTGGCTTTTCCCCCTATTCCTGCTCGAGCTGTGGGGGTGGGCATGGCCAGGCCCTGCAGCCCCACTGAGTATGATGGGGAGAGGTTTAACCCCCCCGCCACCATGGCCTCCACAGACTTCTGCCAGGGTGTCCCTGTTGGTGGAGTGGGGAAACAGCCCCTACCAAGTTTTTTACCTGCTCCCTGCTGGAGTGTGTGTGGGGGAGGCATGGCCAGCCCCCAGCCTTGGGCCAGCATGCTGAAATGGAGAGGAGAGGAGGATGGTTTAAACCCACTCTCTCACTGGCATGGGACCCCAGCTGGGGTCTGCTTGGCATGGGTGCAGCAGCCCATGCCAGGCTTCTCCCCACTCACTGCTTAAGTGGAGGTGGCAAGAGCATATCCAGACAGCAGCCTTGGGCCAGCACACTGAGGCAGAGGGGAGGGAGGGGCTCACTCTGCCTCAGCATGCTGGCCCAGGGCCTCATCTGGACATGATCCGCAACCCCCCTGCTTGAATGGTGAAAAGCCTGGCAGGGACTGCTGCTCCCTTGTCAGGCATGCCCTGGGTGGGGTCCTGTGCTGGTGGGAGAGGGAATTTAAATCCCCCTCCTTCCCCTCTACCTCAGCATGCTGGCCCAGGGCCAGTGTCTGGCCATGCCTCTGCTACCTTCTCCTCTTCAGCAGTGAGTGGGAGAAAAGCCAGTGAGGGGCTGCTCTGACCCCACCAGGCAGACCCAAGTGTGGTCCCAAGCAAGGTTTCCCACTCCCACCCTGCACCCTCCTTCTCAGCCTGCCAGAGCAGCAATAGTGCTCCAGGTAGGGAGCAGAGGGATGGGGCCAACCCTACTCTGCTGGAACAGACAGAACAGCCAAGCCCAGTCCAGGGCTGCAAAGCATTCTGGGGTGCTAGGGTGAGTTAACTTGAAGCAGGAAGGGGTCTGGGACAGAAGTTCCATTAACCGCTTTGACCTAAATCAGGTCAACCAAGTTTATCTTAAACTAGTTTTGGCTTTTTGAATCCACATTCAACCAGGTTTATCTTAAACCAGTTTCAGCCATTTTGAAAGTGGTTTACGTGCACTGAACTTCTGTTCTGTTACAGGTTAAAACAGTTTCTGATCACTTAAATTGGTTTATGTGTAACTTCTGTCCTGACAGCTCATGATTTCTCAATGCAAAACTGATTGCTATTTTTGAAGCATATAATACTTATGCTATTAAACATAATTTGGAATCTCTTTCTTATGAAAAGTAAAATGCATACCTTTCTAAATATGTTACACAAGATACACTTTTTCTATGGCAGCAGATGTTTGGGGGAGAAGCATATTGACAAGTATTGCTAAACTTTAAACGTATACTGCATTAAATATATAAGTCCACAGAATAAAAGTATGAATGAGCTTTTATGATGACAGAAAGCTAGATACTGTTTGAGAAATAGTCCATCTCTCTGAGTTAATACCTGCAAGCTTACTTAGCATTTTTGCCTTCTCATTCTCTAGAAATTCCATTTTATCTTCAGTAATTGTTCTTTAAAGAACATAAAATCTTCCAAAGCATTCCAGCTCTTACATTTTTTTATTTATTCAAACATATGCTCCCTTGAGTTTCACAGGTAATTTTATAGTAGGAGGAACATAAGGATTTCCCTTTTCTTTTAACTCTGTATCACTCATTTGATTTGTTTTTTGAACTCCTGAACCCTTAAAGTGGTGATTATTAGTAGGGCTTTGTAAAGCTTCAATCCCTGATTTGATCTGGTGGAGATTCGGGCCAATTCGGTGGCTGAATCTCCAAATCCAAATCAAATCGGAGGACCCTCTAATTTCTCTGAATCAAATTGGAACCCTCTGCATCGATTCAGAGAGATTTGGCAATTCGGACATAGACACAGCTTTAAATGTTTTTTCTACATACCTGTAGGTACCAGGCAACTCATGAATGCTGTAATGCTGGGGTGCATGGAATGTCCCACAGAACCACAGGGGGTCCCCAGAGCACCCAGCAGCAGACCCTGAAGTGGACCAGAAGCACTTCTGGGTCCTCCAGGGAGTGCACTGCCCCCCCAACCCGTATCCCCCTGGCTCAATGACAGTAACTGGTGCCTCCTGGGTCTGGGGGGGCACCCGGGGTCCCTCTGTGGCTGATCGCTGAGCTGTGGGGAGGGCACTGGGGGACCCCCATCATGTTCCCTGGTGGGCCCAGAAGTGGTCTGGAAGTACTTCTGATCCACTTCCAGGATCACCACCAAGCATGTGGAGGGCCCCTCCCAGACTCTGGTGGGACACGCCATCCGCCCCAGCATCACAGTGTTCACGAACCATGCTGGTATCTCAAGGTATGTGGAAAAAACATTTAAAGCCATGTCTATGGCTGAACCGCTGATTCTCCAAATCAGCTTCAAATCTTCAGATTTGGATTGGCCTAATCATATCATGAATAGTGAGCTGAATCAATTAATTGAATCACTGTCCTTCATTCGGGCCAAATCTGAATCCGAATCAAATAGGTCCCACTTCACACACCACTATAAACTAGAGCATGTAGTAATATACTGCTAAATCTACTTTACTGATATGTTATTGTCTAAATACTAAACCTTAACACTTACAGAAAAGCAAATTTTGGAAAATAATGGATCTAAAGACATAAAGGGAAAAGGGATTTTGTTTAATACTATATTTGAAATTATTTTGATAGCATGAAGTTTTAGTATGATCTTTCTAGTTTTCATATGGATACTTTTGATTGGGGGTATGGCTCACAGGCCAGATCCAACCTGAACAGCTGCTCTATCCAGCTTACCTGGTGTGGCAGGGCACTGTATGTGCCTGCTACTTTAAGGGCCTGGAGTTGGCAGCTGCCAGGTGCCTGATTAGGGTAGCCATTCTGGAACTGGGGCTGCCCATATAAACACGGCAGTTCAGCTGTGAGAGGCCAGGCAACAACACCACCTGGCTAGAGACCTGCTGGTATCATCTGGAGGTAGGGGAGGAGCTGTAGGAGATGGTAAGGGGGCTCCTGGTCCTGGGTGCGACCTAAAACTGCACCCTGCCGGGAGTGGGTGGCCCAGTGGGGCTCTTAGTGGTGTGGGAGCCCCCAGGAAATGCCAGGCCAGTTAGAACCCTGGTGAAAGGCTGAATCAATTAATCTCTAACTCCCACAACCGGGTGGGTTACCCCTTTGTCGTAGGGTCAGGAAGGTGGACCCCATGGCAAAAGAGTAAGGGCCATAGACGCAACGCCTGTCTGAACTTCCCCTGACTGGGCCATGCTGGGGCCAGGGCTGGAAGGGTCAAAGGGCCAGGGGGTCACTGCAAGGAATGCCCAAAAGCTGAGGGCCTGGGGTTCCGACTGGCCTGGAGGTTGCCCAGGGCTAGTGAGCCAAAGGTCCCGGTGGGGGATCACACCTGAAGGGGAAGCAGCTCAGGGAGCTATGCTGCCCATTATGAAGGCGGTTAGAGACCGACTGATGAGAGGAACCAAGGTGGGGGTTCAACAGTAGGATTCTGGGGCCCAGTGTGGGGGCCGGTGATGATAAGAATTATAGATGCCATCTGCGAGGCTTGGGCTGCAGTGTAGGGGAGGAATGGAGCTGCAGATAGCACACTCTGGCATCAGGGTAGAAAATGGGCAGCCTCCCGCTTAATTACATCTATTAATCAATTAACAACAAGGCGCGGCAGGAGAGAACATGGGCGGTTAGCCCAGAAACAGGTGGGCAGGCCACAGGGAAAGCGGCCCCAAGTAGGCCCCCTGTTACACCTGGCTACCAGTGAGCAACTGTAAGTGGGGAGGTGTGGCCTGATAGAGAATTCAGGGCCCATTGGCCCCACTGGTCATAGCCATCGGGTGTTAAGCTTGGTTCATTGCCACTGCTGCCACAGGATGACTGCCACTGTTAAACTCTCATCCCTAGAACCACTGTCACTACAGGACCCTTCACTGGTGGTAGACCCACCACAGCCACTGCCCAGAGGGAAGTATAGAGACTTCTGAAACAGGATGTTGCAAAATGCTTTCGTTTCTTGCATCCCACATGGATTAGGGCTGTGTGAAATTTTGCCCAGCTGTTTCGACGTGTTTCAAGCTGGAAACAGCAAAATCAAAATGAAACAAAAAGCTTCGAAATAGCTTTGAAACAAAATGAGGGCACTCAAAATGTTTCAAAAATTTTGAAACATTTCAAATTTCAAAGCATCCCAGTGGCAGAAGGCAGGGGAGAGCCAGGGCTGCGCTCCAAGCAGCTCTGCAGTCCCATGGAGCTCAGACTGGCAGCGGGACATGGAGTGCGACTCTGGCTCTCCCCATGTCCTGCCGCCAGGCTGAGTTCCATGGGACTGGCAGAGCTGATCAGAGTGCAGCCCTGGTTCTGCCCGCCTCCTGCCACCAGGCTGTGCTCTGCCTCCCACTGTCAGGCTACAGTAGGAAGCTGGCTACAGCTAACCAATAGAAAACACTGAAAAAAGGTGTCCCTGAAATCCTGTCCTTCCCTGAAACTTCCCTAAGGCACCCTGATCTCTTCAGATACAGAGTACAAAGTCTTCTTGTCAGGGTAGGCAGCCAAATGAGCTCATACTTGTTGAGATATAGCCAGTAGTAATGGAAGTGGAAGGCCAGGGTTGTAGGCTATCCTCAGCCAAACAGACTAGTTCTGCATTTAACATTAGACAGTTAAGAAACAGAAATAATCCTGGAACAGAACCCAGGACTTCCTATTTCCAGACGACTGACAAATGTGAAATCAAAGGAAACACATCAGACTAAAC